>NC_057345.1:85228571-85531428 GCF_016509475.1 Prionailurus bengalensis | reverse complement strand
TAATACACAGTTCTTTGGTTTTATTTATGTGACTCCTTTCTTTTTAAAAAAAATTTTTTTAACGTTTTATTTATTTTTGAGACAGAGAGAGACAAAGCATGAATGGGGGAGGGGCAGAGAGAGAAGGAGACACAGAATCGGAAGGAGGGTCCAGGCTCTGAGCCATCAGCCCAGAGCCCAACGCGGGGCTCGAACTTACGGACCGCGAGATCGTGACCTGGGCTGAAGTCGGACGCTTAACCGACTGAGCCACCCAGGCGCCCCTGTGACTCCTTAATTTATAGGATTGCAATATAGGTCCTTAGAGACTGTTCTTGGAAATAAATGTAATTGACAAGCACCACTCTGTGCTAGAATTGTCCATCCCTTCCTACAAAGGCTCTGTTACTGAATCAGCTTGTTGTGCCAGATTTCTCTAGGATAAGTTTTCTCTCAGGAGATACTTCAGCTATTCATACAGAGAGAGTTCTGTAGGGACTGCATATATAATTCCCCAAATAAGCTTGGACAGACTTAAATCAAGCAATGGGCACAACCTAACCTAAAGCTGAGATCACATACCTTATCGGATAATTTATCAACTTCCAGATACATTATACTATTGCAGCCATAGTGATCATGACTGATATTAAACTTTACTCTTAACTTTAAAAAATGCTTCATGCCAGGGATCAGTCATGAAATACTTGACTAAGAGTATGAACAGGGTGCTAAAAGGCAAGGGTGAGGATAGGGCGTATCTCCCTTTATCACAGACCATCAACTTGATCCTAGAATACAGCCAGCATTTTTTTTGTAAGTACACTAAATTTCATACACTGTATATCATGGGAGAGCCTGTTGTGTTATGTCAATGGCATGCTTCTGATAAGCCCGTCTAATAAATGTAAAGGAAGTTAACTTATAGTCGCTGGTAGTTTATTAACCTAAACTGCTCCTAGTGATCAGCTTTAGCTTTTCTCATAAAACATGGAGTTTTGTACGGCATTGCCATCAGAATCTGCAGTTTCTAGGATTTAATTTTCTCTTTTTTTTGAAAACCAGAGCAGCATTTATTCAGCTCTGATACAGAGGCTTAAATACATTTAAACTCAAAATGTGCTCATAAATTATCTTTTTGGAACAACTGAAGTAGGCTTGGCTGTGAAACCATGCTCAGTTTCAACCAAAGGGCAGGGGATGTCAGGGAGCCCTCTTGCTCAACAGTAAACTCCAACAGTTAAAACCAGAAATAGACAAGACCGCTGAGCTCATGCTCTAACTGAAATCCATTGTTCTTGTTTCTTATGGCACTTTCTTGAGGCATTGATGAAGATGTTTGACAATGACTGGAACATTCCAGTCACAGGACAAAAAAGACCTGATAGCAACAGAATGCTTAAGAGACCACATCTCTTTCCCTGCCCGTGATCACATGCCTAACACATATTGACCCCCACATATGATTACTTCCCTCTGCCTGCTTTCTTGCATGTACATGATCCCAGCCTCTCCCTATAAAACTCTAGGTGTCCATCTTGCAAGTAGAGAGGTCAGTTGTTGAGGCTTGAGCCTGCTGCCTCCCCTGGCTCCCAGCAATAGAAATGAATCCCTCCCTTTCTCTTTTCCATATCCCGTTTCTTAAGTTATTGGTTTCTCTTGCAACAAGTTTATCTGAGTTTTTTTCCGGCAACATCGTTGGCAAACCCAGCCAGGACCTATGCTTTCGATTTGTCCAGCCCCTTCCGATTCCTTGGGCTGGGGCAACTGGCCAGGGTAGCATGCTGTGACTTACCTGTTAGTTTCCTGAGTCAGTGGCTGTGACAGATGGATCAGTAACAGAAAAGGGGAGGATGGCAGTTGTGTACAGTTCAGTGCAGACTTGATCAGTCTATAGAACTCCTGACAAGTGACTTCCTATTCAGAGCATAGTATACTCCAATATCCAACCCTACACTAGACTCTTCCTGAACATGAGCTTGCCCATGCTGCATCTTTTGATATGTCAGTCTTTATTTGCCACCTCTCACCACTATCCCTGGTTTTGGCATCTCAAAACAAAAACAATCTCCACTGTCCAAAAAGGTGTAGAAAACTTAAACCAGAGGCAATATTTAAATTTAGACAAGGTGCCATGATGGTTCCCCCAAAATTATTTTGGTTAAGAACCCCAATGCAATGACTGCAGGTGTGAGAAATAAGATCTAGTATCCCATGGAAGGAGCTTAGGACAAAATACAAAGCATACTGTGGTAGGTCCTCAATGTTTCTATAGAATAGGAGAGAGACAAAAAGACAAAAGCCGACATGCAAATTGGGCCAACACAACAGAGGCAGAGGTGGGTACAGGTATGTTATTAATGGACACACACATACCTACTGTGGGAGTGCTAATAATGCTGACTCCATCCTTGGCCCTCCATCTTGTTTATATTTGCACCATGACCTCTCTTGGGGCAACATGTTCCAGGCCTCTTGGAGATTAATATACATACTTTAGAAATGCCCGCCAAAGCCAGGATTGGGGGAAGCTTGTTGTGGCCTCCCATGAATTTGTTAGAGATACCATAGTCTCTTTCCTTCCTGATGCACAAGTATGCCACAAGATCTAATTAAAGGTTAGCTGTCAGTTGGGTGCATACAAGCCCTTTGAAGTGTGTGTGAATTCTTTTGTTTCACTACAGTGACCCTCCTCAAGTGTCTTTCACTCTATACAATCTGTAGACTAAGGTCTGGACTTTGTGGAGAGTAACTATGCAGTTACCATGGATCATTCTCCACCCGATCCACCCCCTGTTAATAAGTTACCCTGAATAAAAGTCTGTGTAAACTGTTTGGAGTTGACTGCTTTGTTTTCCAGCCTCAAAGAGCCTTCTTAGTTTAGGGTATACCTTACTGTCTTTCCCCCACCTGGAACACCCAAAGCTGGGTTCACCTCCTGATGAGTGTTGAGCCAAAAGACACAAATGGAATCAGAAAAGGAAGGGTCTTAATTGTTTTTTTTTTAAGTTTATTTATGTATTTATATTGAAAGAGAGAAGGAGTGTGTATGCATTGAGCAGGGGAGGGGTAGAGAGAGAGAGAGAGGGAGAGAGAGGGAATCCTAAGTAGGCTCTGCACTGCCAATGCAGAGCCTGATATGGGTTCAAACCCATGAACCATGAGATCGTGACCTGAGCCAAACTCAAGAGTCAGACACTCAACTGAATAAGCCATCCAGGTGCCCCAGGAAGGGCCTTAACTTGTAATAAGTAAAGAACATCTGGATCACTGCAAAGCATTTTCAATGGTAGGATCCAGAGAGACAATCAGAAATCATATTCTAAAGGGCTTTAACTGATACGTGTAGAGGTGGAAAAATAATTTTCCCTCTACCCTGTAGGGGTCAAGGGCAGGCTGTGCCAAGATAGACCTACTTTGGCATGAAGATTATTTTGAGTTAAAAAGCAACCAAACCATAGATCATGAAAAGCTCTCTACCTCCCCCCAAACTGTCTAAAAATAATTTAGATAGAGAATCTGCTCTAGGGAGAACTATCAACATAGACAACTGCATTATACTATGAATTAGGTATGGTGGCCAGGGAGGAACCTAGCTAGACCTCTTTGATTAAAGTCATCTATGTCCCTTTTTTTCTGAGTGGTACAGCAAACATTTGTTTGCCAAACATTTATTCTTTTTATTTTTTTTTAATTTTTAATGTTTTATTTTATTTTTGAGAGAGAGAGAGAGCAGGGGAGAGGCAGAGAGAGAGGGAGACACAGAATCTGAAGCAGGCTTCAGGCTCTGAGCTGTCAGCACGAAGCCCGATGTGGGGCTTGAACTCATGAACCGTGAGATCATGACCTGACCTGAAGTCTGACACTTAACCGACTGAGTCACCCAGGTGCCCCTAAATACTTATTTTTTTTTCATCTTCTTATGAGTTACATTCCTTCTTTTTAAAGTCCCAGACCCCTATGCCCTTCTCCTTAGTTCAGGATGACATATATATCTCATTCTGCCTGACTGTCTTTGGAATTTACATGTCTGTGTGGATTCCTTGTATGTAAGAAATTAAGTTTGGTTTGACCCAGTTAATCTGTCTCATGTCAACTTGATTCTTATTCCAGCTAGAAGGACCTTGAAATGGACAGGAAATTCTTGCTACCCAACAGTTGGTATAGCTGGTGGCAAAATACTTTCTTTAACTTGTTGGATACCACTCACCCTAGACACAGCTGTAGATGAGAGACAAACAGCTGGCAGAAGATAAGATTTCTTACCATGTCGGTCTCCTGGAATCTCTATCTATGGAATCTGATAGATAGTGGTAGAGTCCTTTTTCTCTCTTTCTAAATTTATGTTAGCAGGAGAAAATATTTTTGGAACCAGTTCCTTGCACTTAGTGATTCATTGATAGAATTTGGTAGAGCACTCTTTGGCTATTGATCCATTTCCTCCCAGAGATGGTCTTTGTTTTTCTTTGTGTCTTTTGTGTCTTATGTCATATGAAGGACAGAATGCAGGCATAAGTCTATAATCCTGCTGTTCGAGCTGGTCCCACAGACTGGTGAATTCACAATTCTTATCAGACCAGATTCTGTTTCAAGAAACTTTGCTATGGCTTGCAGGTTGTTGCTAAGGGACATCTTGGAAACCAAAGCTGCAAGATTGGTGGGCATAGGTTGAACACTTAAATTTCTCTTAGGCCCTCCTAGAAATGATCTTCAAAAGACATATATTCAGGGGCTAATAGAAGCCAAGGAATTGTGCACCCAGAAAAAAGGCTTTTGTTAAAATGTTGCACATAGACTTTACAAAGATAAATCTTTTGAATCCCACTTTAGTTAAAAACTCTCTTAGATTAAAAAAAGAGCAAATATAGTTTAAAAAGGAGGAAGGCCAATTCCTAGCTATTCAGGCTATAATTCTAGTTATTTGGGGAATTAGAAATGTTCTTGCCTTATGAATTTCTACAAAACCTACTTTTACCAATCCCCAAACATTGCCTATTCCTCTCAAAATGTTTGTGGATATTATAAAAGATCAAGATAATGGGATAAAATTGTCCTATACTTGCCAAAAAAAAAAAGATTTTAAATTATTCCTCTATCTCTTGAAATTATAACTCTTATCTTGTCTTTAAAATGTAAATACAGTCCATAATTTCCTGAAACTGAAGGAAAAAAAAAAAAGGAGGAGGGAAGAGGCCTTTTAAAAATACAAACTGATAAAATGTCTCTTGTGCCCAGACTTTAGCATCTCCATCAGACAGATATGCTTCAAGCATCCACCTTGGAGAAAACTTAGATACTCCATCTATGTCTTTATGTTGTAAATTTTCTACAGTGTATTAGCTAGGACCTGAGAGTGCTCACTTCTGCAGCATGTATGTAGAACGTGAGAGCCATTCTTTGAAATGCAAATTTTAGGGAGAAGTGTTTTCATTAGGGGAGAAAAAAAGTGAGTATTTGGAAATTGGATCTTTACTCTCCTCTCCACAAACATTAGTAAAACCAGTATGATTTTGTTTGCATCTTGTTTGCATTATATAGTATAAGATTTTGTTTGCACTTTATTTGTGTATTTGCATGGATATCCAAATACGTTGTATATGTGAAATATTTTCTCTACATCTGGCATTACTAACATTAATTTGTAAAAGAGCTCTATTTAATTGGTTTGAAGGTAAGTACTTGTAAGAATTGGATATTCTAAAACTCAGAAAGAAACTAACCCAAATGTTTTTCAAGTTCCCATAATCAAGGGAAAATATTCAATATTAAAGGTAGTTTAAGATTGTTGGCTTAATTAAAATAGACATGTCTTTAGAGTTATCAGCATTAAATATAAAACTTTTATTCTGCTTTTATTTACTAAAAGTCAAATAAGTTCATGTTATTTTTGTTGTAAAATTTGTCAGAAAAAAAAGAATAATGATTAATTTTGTCTAATGCCTCATGAGGTTTTACAGGTAGTGTAAGCATAATTGTTGAGAACAAGTAAATTAAATGGATATAAATAAGATAAAAGGGTTTGTAGGCAAACTTTTAAATAGTTTCCAAAATCTTTGGTAACCTGACACTTTAAAGTTTTGTTAACTTAAATAATGAGTAAAGTTATATTCATTAAATATCTAGATCATTTTCAAATAAGAAAAAATAATGAAATGTGAAGTACTGAACATAGGTTTATCTACTTTTATTACAAAGAAACTAAAGATAAATTTGTGTCTGTTAGCAAACATGTCTTACGCTTTATGAAAACATCATACTATGAAAAAGCACGTTTCTAGAAATTATGGAATATATTCATAAACTTTCCATTCTAAAGAATTCTGGTGTCGCAGTTCACAGTTATGTAGAAATGACCCCAAGGGTAAGTCACCCCAAGATGGGTCACTTCAGCATGAACATTATTTTGAGTTAAAAGCAAGCAAAACCCAGAAGATTCGGGAAAAGCTCTTTACCTCCCCTTCAACTGTCTGCTTGTGCCAGGAAGAGAGCTATTAACAGAGATCCCTCTTTAGCTAAGAAACTTACCTGCATAATAGGGCAAACTTTGTTTTCCAAACATCTCCTCTCACCTTCCAGGCAATTGTCCTCCTCCCTTCTGTATCTTTAGACCCCTACCCTTCTCCTTAGCTCATATAAGCTTCATATTGCTTCACTGTCTTTGGACTTCCATGTTTGTGTGGATTCCCTGTATATACAAAATTTAATTTGATTTTCTGCTGTTAATCTGTGCCATCTCAATTTGATGCTTAGTCCAGCTAGAAGGACCTTGAAGGGGATAGGAAATTCTTCTGCTCTTCCTTTCCTCATAAAACCCCCTTGCTTTCACCCTACAAGTGGGCTACAACTTGGGTCACTCCGAATTTATCTGTGCTCCCTAAGTTGCAATTCTTTGACTGGAAATAATCACTTGTTTGCCTTATTGTGGCTCTTTATTTTCAGGTTAAGTAGTCCACGCAGGAAACTGAGTATACCATATCAGAACCATTGGAGGAAAACTAGGAGAAGGTAGAGTCACAGAAGCTAAGAAAAAAATATCAAGAAACTTGGAGTGACCAATGGTATCCAGTGCCACAAGACAATCAAGTAAAATGAGAGAAAATTTCCTTTTAGGTGGAGAAGGCTTACATTTTAATTGATGCATGGTTTGTTACTGTATTTAAACTTGTTTGTGCATCTGATGTGCAGTAAGCCAGTGTCTGAGACACTGGTTTTTGAAACAAAGAAAGCTTTATTATTGGAAAGGCAGCCTAGCAAAAAGGCAGGGGATTATTCTCAAAGCTGCCTTGCCATGTTGAATGTAGGGACAGCTTATATATGTTTGGGGAAGGAGGTGAATACATGAGAGGAGGGTGAAGTGTTTCTTGAAATCTTTGTGGGAGAGGACCTTGAAAAAGTCTGGAGGTATGCATTCTTCCAGACAATGAGGTGCCATTTGGGACCTGGTATGATCAGGTATTTCAGATAATTTCAAGACAAATGTTACTGTTTGGTCCCCATTAGATTTCTGTAATCAGTGGGCAAACGGAGTTGGAGTGGAAAAGTCAAAGTTAATGATTAATGAGATGTGCATAAAACAGAATTTAAGTAGGGAAAAAAACAGAATGTGGAGCTAAGTTAATGCAACTAAAGTGGCTATAGTTCTACTTATGCTTTGAAAACAGGTCTGGGAACCAAGTGTCTGGCCTCACCTCATGCTTACATTCTGCAATCTGGTCTACTGGCTCTACTTGAAATTTCTGCATGTTTACGTTGTGCCTTCTGACACTCAAAGTTCACCTGCAGTTACATGTTTAGATCTATTGATTAACTTTGTGGTATTTGGTAGCCAGCAGGATGGGTGAGCTGATTCTCCAACAGGTCACCCACTCTAAAGCAAAGCTGGTCAGAAAGCTCAGTCCTCTCACTCAGAGGTGTGAGATAATAGAAAATATGTACAGATTTTCCTCGACTTACTGCTACTGATCTATCATAACCGGTACTTTAGGAAACAAATAGGGAAGCTGTGGCCTGCTGTTGTGGCCAGCTGCTCACTCCTGGGGATTCTCCAGGGGGCTGGATAAATCTAAAGCATAGCTCCTGACTGGGTTTGCCAACACTGTTGCTGAAAAAACTTGGATAAACTAACTGGTTGCAGGAGAAGCCAATTGCTCAGGAGACTAGGGTTTGGAAAAGAGAAAGGGAGACATTTATTTTGGGTGCTGGCAGCTGGTGAAGTGGCAAGCTCAAACCTTAACAATCGACTTTTTTACCTGCAAGATGAATACCTAGAGTTTTATAGGGAGAGATTCAGTGGGGTACATGCAAGAAAGCAGGCAGGGAGCCTGTGACCATGGGTTGGAGTTGATATATGTTCTGCATGTGATCATGGGCAGGAAAGGGTGTGGTTTTCTAGGCATTCTGTTGTTATCAGGGCTTTTCTGGCCTGGCGATTGGAATGTTCCCATCATTGCCAAACATCTTCATCAATGCCTCAAGAAAGTGCCATAAAAATAAGAACGATGGGTTTCAGTTAGAGCATGAGTTAAGTGGTCTTGTCTATTTATGGTTTTAACTATTGGGGTCTACAGTTGAGCAAGAGGGCTCGCTGGCTTATGATGGGGTTATGTTCTGATAAGCCCATTGTAAATTGAAAATATTGTAAGTTGAAAGTACATTTAATACCCTGAACCCACTGAACATCATAGCTTAGCCTACCCTACTTTAAATATGCTCAGAACGCTTACATTAATCTACAGCTGGGCAAAATCATCTCACACAAAGCCTATTATACAATAAAGTGGTGAATATCTCATGTAATTTATTGAATACTGTACTGAAAGTGAAAAACAGAATGGCTGTATGGATACAGGATGGTCTGAGTAAACTGGTTGTTCACCCTCATGACTGGATGGCTGACCAGGAGCTGTGGCTGCGTGCTGCTGTTCAGCATCACAAGAGTATCACACCGCATATTGCTAGTCCAGGAAAAGATAAAAACTTAAAATTTCTTTTTTAATTTAATTTAATTTTTATTTTTTTATTATTTATTTTTTTATATGAAATTTATTGACAAATTGGTTTCCATACAACACCCAGTGCTCATCCCAAAAGGTGCCCTCCTCAATACCTACCACCCACCCTCCCCTCCCTCCCACCCCCCATCAACCCTCAGTTCTCAGTTTTTAACAGTCTCTTATGCTTTGGCTGTCTCCCACTCTAACCTCTTTTTTTTTTTTTTTTCCTTCCCCTCCTCCATGGGTTTCTGTTGAGTTTCTCAGGATCCACATAAGAGTGAAACCATATGGTATCTGTCTTTCTCTGTATGGCTTATTTCACTTAGCATCACACTCTCCAGTTCCATCCACGTTGCTACAAAAGGCCATATTTCATTTTTTCTCATTGCCACGTAGTACTCCATTGTGTATATAAACCACAATTTCTTTATCCATTCATCAGTTGATGGACATTTAGGCTCTTTCCATAATTTGGCTATTGTTGAGAGTGCTGCTATGAACATTGGGGTACAAGTGGCCCTATGCATCAGTACTCCTGTATCCCTTGGGTAAATTCCTAGCAGTGCTATTGCTGGGTCATAGGGTAGGTCTATTTTTAATTTTCTGAGGAACCTCCACACTGCTTTCCAGAGCGGCTGCACCAATTTGCATTCCCACCAACAGTGCAAGAGGGTTCCCGTTTCTCCACATCCTCTCCAGCATCTATAGTCTCCTGATTTGTTCATTTTGGCCACTCTGACTGGCGTGAGGTGATACCTGAGTGTGGTTTTGATTTGTATTTCCCTGATAAGGAGCGACGCTGAACATCTTTTCATGTGCCTGTTGGCCATCCGGATGTCTTCTTTAGAGAAGTGTCTATTCATGTTTTCTGCCCATTTCTTCACTGGGTTATTTGTTTTTCGGGTGTGGAGTTTGGTGAGCTCTTTATAGATTTTGGATACTAGCCCTTTGTCCGATATGTCATTTGCGAATATCTTTTCCCATTCCGTTGGTTGCCTTTTAGTTTTGTTGGTTGTTTCCTTTGCTGTGCAGAAGCTTTTTATCTTCATAAGGTCCCAGTAATTCACTTTTGCTTTTAATTCCCTTGCCTTTGGGGATGTGTCGAGTAAGAGATTGCTACGGCTGAGGTCAGAGAGGTCTTTTCCTGCTTTCTCCTCTAAGGTTTTGATGGTTTCCTGTCTCACATTCAGGTCCTTTATCCATTTTGAGTTTATTTTTGTGAATGGTGTGAGAAAGTGGTCTAGTTTCAACCTTCTGCATGTTGCTGTCCAGTTCTCCCAGCACCATTTGTTAAAGAGGCTGTCTTTTTTCCATTGGATGTTCTTTCCTGCTTTGTCAAAGATGAGTTGGCCATACGTTTGTGGGTCTAGTTCTGGAGTTTCTATTCTATTCCATTGGTCTATGTGTCTGTTTTTGTGCCAATACCATGCTGTCTTGATGATGACAGCTTTGTAGTAGAGGCTAAAGTCTGGGATTGTGATGCCTCCTGCTTTGGTCTTCTTCTTCAAAATTCCTTTGGCTATTCGGGGCCTTTTGTGGTTCCATATGAATTTTAGGATTGCTTGTTCTAGTTTCGAGAAGAATGCTGGTGCAATTTTGATTGGGATTGCATTGAATGTGTAGATAGCTTTGGGTAGTATTGACATTTTGACAATATTTATTTTTCCAATCCATGAGCAGGGAATGTCTTTCCATTTCTTTAAATCTTCTTCAATTTCCTTCAGAAGCTTTCTATAGTTTTCAGCATACAGATCCTTTACATCTTTGGTTAGATTTATTCCTAGGTATTTTATGCTTCTTGGTGCAATTGTGAATGGGATCAGTTTCTTTATTTGTCTTTCTGTTGCTTCATTGTTAGTGTATAAGAATGCAACTGATTTCTGTACATTGATTTTGTATCCTGCAACTTTGCTGAATTCCTGTATCAGTTCTAGCAGACTTTTGGTGGAGTCTATCGGATTTTCCATGTATAATATCATGTCATCTGCAAAAAGCGAAAGCTTGACTTCATCTTTGCCAATTTTGATGCCTTTGATTTCCTTTTGTTGTCTGATTGCTGATGCTAGAACTTCCAGCACTATGTTAAACAGCAGTGGTGAGAGTGGGCATCCTTGTCGTGTTCCTGATCTCAGGGAAAAAGCTCCCAGTTTTTCCCCGTTGAGGATGATGTTAGCTGTGGGCTTTTCATAAATGGCTTTTATGATCTTTAAGTATGTTCCTTCTATCCCGACTTTCTCAAGGGTTTTTATTAAGAAAGGGTGCTGGATTTTGTCGAAGGCCTTTTCTGCATCGATTGACAGGATCATATGGTTCTTCTCTTTTTTTTGTTAATGTGATGTATCACGTTGATTGATTTGCGAATGTTGAACCAGCCCTGCATCCCAGGAATGAATCCCACTTGATCATGGTGAATAATTCTTTTTATATGCCGTTGAATTCGATTTGCTAGTATCTTATTGAGAATTTTTGCATCCATATTCATCAGGGATATTGGCCTGTAGTTCTCTTTTTTTCCTGGGTCTCTGTCTGGTTTAGGAATCAAAGTAATACTGGCTTCATAGAATGAGTCTGGAAGTTTTCCTTCCCTTTCTATTTCTTGGAATAGCTTGAGAAGGATAGGTATTATCTCTGCTTTAAACGTCTGGTAGAACTCCCCTGGGAAGCCATCTGGTCCTGGACTCTTATTTGTTGGGAGATTTTTGATAACTGATTCAATTTCTTCGCTGGTTATGGGTCTGTTCAAGCTTTCTATTTCCTCCTGATTGAGTTTTGGAAGAGTGTGGGTGTTCAGGAATTTGTCCATTTCTTCCAGGTTGTCCAATTTGTTGGCATATAATTTTTCATAGTATTCCCTGATAATTGCTTGTATCTCTGAGGGATTGGTTGTAATAATTCCATTTTCATTCATGATTTTATCTATTTGGGTCATCTCCCTTTTCTTTTTGAGAAGCCTGGCTAGAGGTTTGTCAATTTTGTTTATTTTTTCAAAAAACCAACTCTTGGTTTCGTTGATCTGCTCTACAGTTTTTTTAGATTCTATATTGTTTATTTCTGCTCTGATCTTTATTATTTCTCTTCTTCTGCTGGGTTTAGGCTGCCTTTGCTGTTCTGCTTCTAGTTCCTTTAGGTGTGCTGTTAGATTTTGTATTTGGGATTTTTCTTGTTTCTTGAGATAGGCCTGGATTGCAATGTATTTTCCTCTCAGGACTGCCTTTGCTGCGTCCCAAAGCGTTTGGATTGTTGTATTTTCATTTTCATTTGTTTCCATATATTTTTTAATTTCTTCTCTAATTGCCTGGTTGACCCACTCATTTGTTAGTAGGGTGTTCTTTAACCTCCATGCTTTTGGAGGTTTTCCAGACTTTTTTCTGTGGTTGATTTCAAGCTTCATAGCATTGTGGTCTGAAAGTAAGCATGGTATAATTTCAATTCTTGTAAACTTATGAAGGGCTGTTTTGTGACCCAGTATATGATCTATCTTGGAGAATGTTCCATGTGCACTCGAGAAGAAAGTATATTCTGTTGCTTTGGGATGCAGAGTTCTAAATATATCTGTCAAGTCCATCTGATCCAATGTCTCATTCAGGGCCCTTGTTTCTTTATTGACCGTGTGTCTAGATGATCTATCCATTTCTGTAAGTGGGATGTTAAAGTCCCCTGCAATTACCACATTCTTATCAATAAGGTTGCTTATGTTTATGAGTAATTGTTTTATATATTTGGGGGCTCTGGTATTCGGCGCATAGACATTTATAATTGTTAGCTCTTCCTGATGGATAGACCCTGTAACTATTATATAATGTCCTTCTTCATCTCTTGTTACAGCCTTTAATTTAAAGTCTAGTTTGTCTGATATAAGTATGGCTACTCCAGCTTTCTTTTGGCTTCCAGTCGCATGATAAATAGTTCTCCATCCCCTCACTCTCAATCTAAAGGTGTCCTCCGGTCTAAAATGAGTCTCTTGTAGACAGCAAATAGATGGGTCTTGTTTTTTTATCCATTCTGATACCCTATGTCTTTTGGTTGGCGCATTTAATCCATTTACATTCAGTGTTATTATAGAAAGATACGGGTTTAGAGTCATTGTGATGTCTGTATGTTTTATGCTTGTAGTGATGTCTCTGGGACTTTGTCTCACAGGGTCCCCCTTAGGATCTCTTGTAGGGCTGGTTTAGTGGTGACAAATTCCTTCAGTTTTTGTTTGTTTGGGAAGACCTTTATCTCTCCTTCTATTCTAAATGACAGACTTGCTGGATAAAGGATTCTCGGCTGCATATTTTTTCTGTCTAGCACCCTGAAAATCTCGTGCCAATTCTTTCTGGCCTGCCAAGTTTCAAAAGAGAGATCAGTCACGAGTCTTATAGGTCTCCCTTTATATGTGAGGGCACGTTTACCCCTTGCTGCCTTCAGAATTTTCTCTTTATCCTTGTATTTTGCCAGTTTCACTATGATATGTCATGCAGAAGATCGATTCAAGTTACGTCTGAAGGGAGTTCTCTGTGCCTCTTGGATTTCAATGCCTTTTTCCTTCCCCAGTTCAGGGAAGTTCTCAGCTATTATTTCTTCGAGTACCCCTTCAGCACCTTTCCCTCTCTCTTCCTCCTCTGGGATACCAATTATGCGTATATTATTTCTTTTTAGTGTATCACTTAGTTCTCTAATTTTCCCCTCATACTCCTGGATTTTTTTATCTCTCTTTTTCTCAGCTTCCTCTTTTTCCATAACTTTATCTTCTAGTTCACCTATTCTCTCCTCTGCCTCTTCAATCCGAGCTGTGGTGGTTTCCATTTTGTTTTGCATTTCATTTAAAGCGTTTTTTAGCTCCTCGTGACTGTTCCTTAGGCCCTTGATCTCTGTAGCAAGAGATTCTCTGCTGTCCTTTATACTGTTTTCAAGCCCAGCAATTAATTTTATGACTATTATTCTAAATTCACTTTCTGTTATATTATTTAAATCCTTTTTGATCAGCTCATTAGCTGTTGTTATTTCCTGGAGATTCTTCTGAGGGGAATTCTTCCGCTTGGTCATTTTGGATAGTCCCTAGCATGGTGAGGACCTGCAGGGCACTTCCCCTGTGCTGTGGTGTATAACTGGAGTTGGAGGGCGGGGCCGCAGTCAGACCTGATGTCTGCCCCCAACCCACTGCTGGGGCCACAGTCAGACTGGTGTGTGCCTTCTCTTCCCCTCTCCTAGGGGCGGGATTCACTGTGGGGTGGTGTGGCCCGTCTGGGCTACTTGCACACTGCCAGGCTTGTGATGCTGGGGATCTGGCGTATTAGCTGGGGTGGGTAGGCAAGGTGCACAGGGGCAGGAGGGGCAGGCTTAGCTCGCTTCTCCTTAGGTGATCCACTTCAGGAGGGGCCCTGTGGCAGCGGGAGGGAGTAGGATCTGCTGCTGGAAGTTTGGCTCCGCAGAAGCACAGAGTTGGGTGTTTGCGTGGGGAGCAAGTTCCCTGGCAGGAACTGGTTCCCTTTGGGATTTTGGCTGGGGGATGGGCGGGGGAGATGGCGCTGGCGAGCGCCTTTGTTCCCCACCAAATTGAGCTCTGTCATCCGGGGGCTCAGCAGCTCTCCCTCCCTTTGTCCTACAGCCTTCCCGCTTTCTGAGCAGAGCTGCTAACTTATGTCTTCCCAGACGCTAAGTCGCGCTTGCTGTCGGAACACAGTCCTCCCGGCCCCTCCGCTTTTGGAAACCAGACTCGGGGTCTCTGCTTGGCCAGTGAGCCGCCCCTCCGCCCCGGCTCCCTCCCACCGGTCCGTGGAGCGCGCACCGCCTCGCCGCCCTTCCTACCCTCTTCCGTGGGCCTCTCGTCTGCGCTTGGCTCCGGCGACTCTGTTCTGCTAATCCTCTGGCGTTTTTCTGGGTTATTTAGGCAGGTGTAGGTGGAATCTAAGTGATCAGCAGGACGCCAGGTGAGCCCAGCGTCCTCCTACGCCGCCATCTCTCTTTTTTAATTTAAAAAAAATGTTTATTTATTTTTGAGAAGGGGAGAGAGCATGCACAAGTGGGGAAGGGACAGAGAGAGAGGGAGATTGCTAGCCCAGGAAAAGATCAACATTTAGAATTTGTTTTTTATTACTTTTTTTAAATGTTCATTTTTGAGAGAGAGAGAGAGCACATGCAGGTAGGGAAGGGACAGAGAGAGAAGGTCACAGAGGATCTGAAGTGGGCTCTGCGCTGACAGCAGAGAGCCTGATGCAGGACTCAAACTCATGAACAGTGAGATCATTACCTGAGCTGAGACCAAGAGTCAGATGCTTAACAAAGTGAACCATGCAGGCACCCCCAAAATTTAGAATTTGAAATACAGTTTCTACTGAATGTGTACTGCTTTTTATCAATGTAAAATTAAAAAGTCATGAAAAGGCAAATAATTGTTAACTCAGGGACTGCCTGTATATTTATTGGTCTCTGCCCCTAGTTCCTGGCACAGAGTTCCTAAAACCCTTGTAATTTCCTAAGTGATAAGAGCACTAGAAACACCTTTGTTCTACTGAGCTCCTAAATCCCTTGGGATTTCCTGGGTGTCTTTTGATAGGAATATCTTTTGTTCTTCGTGGGCTTTTGGCCCATGATTAGAAGCTTAGAACTTTTAACCCCACAACCCATTCCAGAAAGGGGCTGGAAATTGAGTTAATGATTGAGCATCCCTATGTGACGAAGCCTCCATAAACATCCCCCAAGTATGGGGTTCAGGAAGCATCTGGGTTGAGGAACATGGGGTGTTTCAGGGAGAGTAGTGCGCTGAGAGAGAGCAACATAAGCTCTATGCTCTTTCCCACATACCTTGTCCTGCACATCTCTTTCATCTGGCTGTTCCTGAGTTCTATCCTCTTACAATAAACCAGTAATCTAGTTAGTACACTGTTTTCCTAAGTTCTTTGAGCCAGTCTAGCAAATTGACTGAGCCCAATTACATTCCCATCAGAAGTGGGAACCTCTGATATATAGCAAGTTGGGTCAGAAGAACAGATTACAAACTGGATTAGTGATTGGCAACTGAAGTGGGGGCAGTTCTGTAGGACAAAACCCTTAACCTGTAGGATCTGACGCTATCTCCAGGTGGATAGTGTCAGAATTAAGTTGTTGGACACCCAGCTGGTGTCACAGAGAATGATTTCGTGGGGGACAAACCCCCACATATCTGGTGTCAGAGTGTTTTGAGTGTGGTAGTAGCGCGAGAATAAAGGAGATCCACAGGAGGAAGAGTAAGGTTTTCCTTACAGAGGCTTTGTCAAACTTTTAATTGCTGCGCTCTTAAGCTGAAACAGCTACCTCGCCTGACATTTGCAGTAAGCCTGCCGTATAAACAAGAAGAACAAAAAAAAAAAAACCTGAATAAACTGACTCCTGAGGAAGTAGGTAATTCAGAGAACAGAAACTATGTAAACACAAAATTCAGAAAAGTAAAAGAACCTACTGAATCCAAAAACAGAAATAGTACAAACTTTAGGATATGGCAAAGAGCACACAGTGCATTTTTTATGAGACTGACGTGCTGCCTATTTTACTAAGAATGCACTCTAATGCAATTTTTTTAGAGAAAGGAAAGGTAATTTAAAGTACTCAGAAAAAAGTTGCACAAGAAACCCATGCTCTAAATGAATTCAACCTAAAATAGGAAATACATTGATGTAAAGTAAAATGGAATGGATTCTAAGCAGTAGATGGGATGAGTAAGAAGCTGGATGATATTAAGGATATTGCATGGAATGCATGTAATTCTTCGCCTCATAAGAAAATAAAGATTATAAAAAACCCCAAGGCAAAACAAACAAACATTCAACAGTATAGGAAAGGCATATTCTAAGCATGAAGCAACCCAAAATATGGCCTGATTTCTAATAATTGCTGGGAATGTAAGAGAACCCATTTTGTACGTTGTCCTACCGAGTGGTACTTGGGTTGAGACTTTGGAGACATAAATTAGGAATTTATCTTGACTCTTTAGTATTAAATTAAACAATATTAAAATAATCAATAATTATAAGGGCACCTGGGTGGCTCAGCCAGTTAAAGGTCTGACTCGATTTCTGCTTGGGTCATGATCTAGTGGTTCATGAGTTCAACCCCTGTGTTGGGCGCTGCATTGACAGTGCAGAGCCGGCTTGGGATTTTCTCTCTCTCCCTCTCTTTGCCCCTCTTCCACTTGTGTGCATGCATGCTCTCTCTCAAAATAAAGAAATTAAAAAAAAAATCAATGATTGTAATAGAAATGCTCTTTTAGTTTTCAACTCTGAAATCAATTTATAAGCAGGAAGACCTATTTACGGTTACAGAATAGATTATAAATGTTATCCACCTTTACCATGTAGAAGTTAATGACAGAAGATGGCAAGGGATAGGAAGGAAATATAAATAGAATGGTAGAAGTCCTATTATTCCCATACAGGAGAAATTCAAAGGATAATATCTATATTTGAAATAGAACTCTTGAGTATTCTATCACAAAAGTAGCTAGTAGAGGAACTACACATAGTGATACAATGATATAGAAGGTGAAGGTGAGCAGGGAAGAGTAGCAGGAAACTAATAAAAAATATATCAAGGGGAGTGCCTGGGTGGCTCAGTCAGGTAAACATCTGACTCTTGATTTTAGCTCAGGTCATGATCTCACAGTTTGTGAATTCAAGCCCCGTGTCGTGCTTGTGTTGCTGACAGTGCTGAGCCTGCTTGGAATTCTTTTTCTCTCTCCCTCTCTCTCTGCTTCTCCCTCCACTCAAAATAAATAAATAAACTTAAAAAAAATCACGGTATTCAAGGTATTATATCAAGAAATAGTAGGAAGAGTATATTAAGAGAAATGGAAGTAACCACCAGAAGAACCAAAGCAGATATGTGTGAAAGAATTTGCCTCTGGGTTAGGGAATCGGTGGACAATCAAACACAGAATGATTGCTTTTCACTATATGGTTTCTGTACTATTTGCTTTTTAAAAACTTATGTGCATGTTTTGTTTTGATAAAATTTTTAAAAACTAAATGTTTAAAATTTAAAAAAAATGTTTACTTAGGGGTGCTTGGGTGGCTCAGTTGGTTAAGCATCCGACTTCAGCTCAGTCGTGATCTCACAGTCCGTGAGTTCAAGCCCCGTGTCAGGCTCTGTGCTGACAGCTCAGAGCCTGGAGCCTGCTTCAGATTCTGTGTCTCCCTCCCTCTCTGCCCCTCCCCTGCTCATGCTCTGTCTCTCTCTCTCTTTCTCTCAAAAATAAATAAAAACATTAAAAATTTTTTTTAAATGTTTATTTATTTTTGAGAGAGAGAGAGAGAGAGAGAGCAAGAGAGAGGGAGGGACAGAGAGAGAGGGAGACACAGAATCTGAAGCAGGCTCCAGGCTCTGAGCTGTCAGCACAGAACCCGATGTGGTGCTTGAACTCAGGAACCAAGAGATCATGACCTGAGCCAACGTTGGACACTCTGAGCCACCCAGGTACCCCCAAAACTAAATATGTGTTTTAACAAATGACCTGTTGTCATTAGAAAAGCCTGTCTCAGAATCAGCTACTTATGAAGAGCTTTTCATGACGTATTTGATGCAGACAGATAAGCTCTGAGTTATAACAATGCTCCTTGCTTCCATCATTTCTACAATACTGAATTAATAAGTATTGCCAAATGATGTCACAAAGTCCACTTTTAAACTATTTATGTGCTCATGTATTGCTGGTTGGGATGAAAAAATGGTACAATCATTTTGGAAAACAATTTGGTAATTCCTTATAAGGTTAAACCTATACTTACCATGTGATATAGCAATCCTGCTCCTAGATATTCACTCAATGAAATGAAAACATTTGTGTACACAAAAATCAGTATGTGAATTTCTTTAGTGACTCTGTTTATAATTGCTCCAAACTAGAAGCAGTCCAAATGTCCTTCAGTGGGTGAATGGATGTACAAACTATAGTACATATATACAATGGATTATTACTCATCAATAAAAAGGAACAAACTTCTGGTACACTTGAGGTTCATGGATGAACCTCAAACGTGTTATGCTAAGTGAAAGAAGCCATATACAAAAAAAATCACAAAAGCTAAGCTATAATTCCATCCATATGATGTTCTGGACAAGGCAAATCTCTAAGGAGAAAAAACACATCAGTGGTGTTAGAATTGTGTTGCCTCAAAATTCATATGTGGAAGTCCTAACTCCCAGCATCTCAGAATGTGGATGGAGTCTTTCTAGAAGTAATCAAGTTAAACTAAAGCCTTCAGGGTGGGCCCTAGCTCAATATGACCAGTGTCTTCTCTAGGCACAAAGACATACACAGAGGGAAGAGGATATAAATGAGACACAGGAAGAAGACAGCCATCTATGAGCCAAGAAGAGAGACATGGAACGATCCTTCCCTCACAATCCTCTGGAGGAACCAATGCTGCCAACACCTTGATTGGGAACTCTAGCCTCCAGACAATGAGTTTCTGTCATTTAAGCCACCCAGTTTGAGGTACTTTGTTTGGCAGTCCCAGGGAACTAATACAAGTGGTTCTAGGGAAGGGGGTGAGGCAAGGGTTGACTGCAATGTGTCACAAAGGAACCTTCTGAGGTGATGGAAATGCTCTATGTCTTGACTGTGGTGTTTACGTGACTGACAGCATGTGTTTATCAGAAGTCACAGAATTCTATGCTAAAAAGGGAAAATATTACTCTTTGTGGAATTATACCTCCAGAAACCTGACTTGAAAATACTAACAGAGGGGCGCCTGGGTGGCTCAGTCGGTTAAACGTCCGACTTCAGCTCAGGTCACAATCTCACGGTCTGTGAGTTCGAGCCCCTCGTCGGGCTCTGGGCTGATGGTCCAGAGCCTGGAGCCTGGTTCCGATTCTGTGTCTCCCTCTCTCTCTGCTCCTTCCCCGTTCATGCTCTGTCTCTCTCTGTCTCAAAAATAAATAAACGTTAAAAAAAAAATTAAAAAAAAAAAAAGAAAATACTAACAGAAAAACTAGATTAAAAAAAATCACTTTTAGGGGTGCCTGGGTGGCTCAGTCAGTTAAGTGTCTGACTCTGGCTCAGGTCATGATCTCACGGTTTGTGGTTTCAAGCCCCACATTGGACTTTGTGCTGACAGGGCAGAGACTGCTTTGGATCCACTATCTCCCTCTCTACAGAGAGGGACCGTACAGAGGACTCTACAGAGTCCCTCCCCTGCTCGTGTACTCTCTCTTTCTCTCTTTCTCAAAAAAAAAATAAAATAAAAATAAATCACTTTTAAAATTTTATTTATTTATCTTAAAATTTTTAAATGTTTTATTTATTTTAGAGAGAGAGTGTGCGAGTGGGGAGGGACAGAGAGAGAGGAGGACAGAAGAGCTGAAGCAGACTGTACACTGAGAGCTGCAAGCTCAGTGCAGGGCTTGAACTCACACAACCTGTAAGATGACCTGAGCTGAAGTCAGACACTCAACTGACTGAGCTACCCAGGCGCCCCAAAATACCACTTTTAAAAATTAAAAATTAGAAAAGAGACCCAAGATGTATGTATATACAGAGATCTTTATACTAACACTGATCATAATAACAAAACAAAAGTAAACACAATGTCCAAAAATAGATTCTTTGAACCTAATAATTAAAAAAACACTTCAGATGACAAAATTCTTTCCCTGATGGACTTCACATTTTAGCAGATGAGATAGCTATTACATAAATGAAGGGATGTGTGTGTGTGTATATATATATATACATACATATATATATATATATATATATATATATATATATAGTCAGGTAGTGATAAGTTCTGTGAAGAAAAGGTAGAGTTAAAAGGAACTCTAACTAATTAATTAATTTGAGGGGGGCACAAGTGAGTGAGGGGCAGAGAGAGAGAGAATCCCATGTGGGGCAGGGAGAGAGAGAGAGAAGCAGGGCTTTCCCAGGGCTCCTGTTTTGCCTGAAGCAAGGCTCGAGCTCACCCAATGTGGGACTTGAACTCATGAACTGTGAGATCATGACCTGAAGTCATGTGCTTAATGACTGAGCTACTCAAGCACCTGAAAGCACTCTATTTTAGATCTGGTAGTGTGATGGTCGGTTTTATGTATCAACTTTACTAAGTTGTAATCCCCAGGTATTCACCCAAATATTAGTCTAGGTGTTGCTGGGAAGATATTTTGTAGACATGATTCATGTCCATAATGAATTGACTTTGAGCAAGGGAGGACATGCATGATTTAATCATCAGACAGACTTTAAAAGCAGAGGCTTCTTAAAGAATGGGAAATTCCAGCTGTGTTGGGAAATAGAAAGCTTGAGATAAAATTTGTTGTCTTACAGTTAACTGTGTTATTTTAGAGTTTTACTAACCAAGGAAAGGGCCACATCTTGTATCAGATGTGCTTTTACTCTACTTTTTAAAGGGTCTGTTTCAGGGGCATCTGGGTGGCTCAGTCAGTTAAGCACCTGACTTCGGCTCAGGTCATGATCTCACGATTTGTGGATTCGAGCCAGGCATCAGGCTCTGTGTTGACAGCTCAGAGCCAGGAGCCTGCTTCAGATTCTCTCTCTCTCTCTCTCTCTCTCTCTCTCTCTCTGCCCCTCCCCCACTCATGCTCTGTCTCAAAAATAAATTTAAAAAATAATTAAAAAAAATAAAGGGTATGGTGCAGTGGTTCTCAAAGTATAGTTCATAGACCAAGAATATCAGCAGTTTTCCGGCTTACCCGTCTTCCTGAATCAGAAACTCTGGAGGTGGAATTTAGTAATCTGTGTTTTAAGGAATTTACCAGGTGATGGTGATGGACATTAAAATCTGAGAACCATTGGTCTTGAGCAAAGATGGGTATAATTTCACCAATAAAGACTCCAAGACAGCAACTCTTGGGTTCTTAGGAATCATCCTGGGCTTGTTTAAGAGCAGAATTCTGCGTTCCTGTCCATAGAATCTGATCTAGTAGGTCTGAGGTGGACCCAGGAATCCATTGTAATAAGTAATTCTGATGCAGGTGGTTCACAGATGATTCTGAAAAACAGTGCTCATTGGTCAATTCTTAGTTTCCAGTATATTCAAGCTCTCAGCAACATTCGTCATGATTGACCAAACCCACCTTCAGAACTGCTTTCTACACTTTGGGACTACATTTTCTACACTCTTGGTTTTCTTCCTACCTTACCATCCATTCAATCACAATTTCCTTTACTGAATTTGCCTGCTCTTCTCAATTTCTAAACATTAGTGTGCCCCAAGGCTCACTCTTCAGATCTTTTCTCTTTTTTAATCCTTGCTCATGCCCTAAGTGTTAATTTTGTATCTCCAGACGCATCTGTCAAATAGATATTTCCACTTGGATATTTCAATGCCATCTAAAACTTAATATGTCAAACACTGAATTCTTGCTTTCCACCTTTCAGACTGGCTCCTTTCCTATATCTCACCCATCTTCCTGTCCAAGTAGACGCTACCACTTCTAATTTCTTTCTGTTTTTTGTCTCTGGATTCTGTCTCTGTCTTAAAGTTTCTTTGTCGATCAGGATTGAGTCAAGAGAAATGGTTCTGGTTGTTGCTCTCATTGTTCTTGAAGGGATGAAGTTATTAGTCATTGAGGTCAAGAATATATCCAGTGTTCTAAGAATCTTATTGCTAACTTCGTAAAAGAAAGTATCCCATTTTAGGCTTTTCGTAAAAGAAAGTATCCCATTTGGTCCACTGGGGGCAGCAGAGAGCAGTGTGTTAGATATTTAGATCCCGAGGTGGCCCCTGAGAGTGATTGGTTACTAGGCAACTCTCAAAAGCACAACTCTCATAAGCATAACTGATATGATCAGGACTCAGTTCTGCTGTTTGGCTGATGGAAGTTTAGGGAGAGTATCGAATGAGTGCAGATGTGGCTTTCAGAGTTGGGGAGCCACTGGACAGACGTGGCAGCTATCACAGAGAGACAGTTGCTCCCCTATTCTCTGTAGGGATTAGTAAGGTTCTCTAGCGAATCTGTAAACCACTGAAAGTGTTATCTTTGTGGACTCCAGCCAGCTTGCTCAATGGGACACTTTCCAGACTGAAACCTTATCTAGCTGTCAGTGAATTAGCTCATGCTGGAAATGAACAGAAAGTTTCATTATTTCCAGACTACCCGCAGTTGTTTTTCTTCTCTTCTTTCTCTTACACATCGTATTTTTGCCTTTGTCCCTTGATACTCTGTCTCCCTCATGTAAAAAATAAACAGTGCACGAAATAAATATATAACGGTGTCTTAAATATCTGAGTTATTCTTTCACTATATGTTGTTAGGTGAAAAAATTTCAGAACAATATGAAGAGAATGATACTATTTCTATTACAAAACCAAAGCTATACATTTTTTGTTTTTTATTGTTTTTTTTGTTTTTAAAAATTTTTTAATGTTTATTTATTTTTGAGGGAGAGAGAGACAGAGTGTGAGTGGGGAGTGGGAGAGAGATGGAGACACAGAATCTGAAGCAGGCTCCAGGCTCTGAGCTGTCAGCATAGACCCCGATGTGGGGCTCAAACTCAGGAACTGAGAGATCATGACCATAGCTGAAGTCGGATGCTTAACTGACTGAGCCACCCAGGTGCGCCTACCTACTTTTGTAAGTACAGAAAACTGCATGTAAAGTCTTAGATGGAAACATGCTGAACTGATAACAATGGTTGCTTTTGGGGAAAAAAATGGAATTGAATGGAATCTTTATTGTTTCAGTTTCAGCAATTAAAATCTGTAGAAATAGTATCTATGCAATTCATAGTAATTTAAAAAGTCAGGATACAAGAAAAAATACACTAAATGTTTTGGGCCATTTTAGGGGGGATATCTGGAAAACTCTAGGGATTAGATGGTGTTCGTTCAATTTTATCCCTTTAGAAGGCCCTATTTGCCTAAGCTGGCCTACTCTTGCATAAAAAGTCACTGAAAGTTTCTGTGCTCCATTCCAGAATTAATCCGGATCAATACTTTTCACCATTCCATTACTCCTCACCCCTGCTTTTCTTGGTTCTCTAGTTTCCTTATTTTGGCCACATATTTCAGCTTGTGTTTTCCTACTGGTTGCTTTGATTAATAAGTAGGTTTGGATTTGCTCTCCTTATTTTGATATTGTTTCATTGGCGGGATCTTATGTTTGGTATTTGCCTTCAGGTTTTATGCAACCAGAAGCTTTTGAGTGAAGGCTTTTCTTTCTGCACTCACCTTTGGGGCACTTGAGGGTAGACAAGATCCTGCTTCCTCTGGTGGAATTGAGGGCGACGATCATATTCACCTCAGTTCACTCATGGTCTGGGATTATTTTTCATTTTCAGAGCACACGATGCTGTTTCATACATTTGTTTCGTGGTTCCTGGTCCCTGAGTACTGCGACCTTATTTATTCTTACGCTTTATGTTTGTTGAATTTAAAATTCTACAATTTTGAAGGCTTGCCTAATGGACAAAAAGTGTTCTTGCAACAATGGTTAGAGCTGCCAGCTTTCATTATAAATGTCATCTGACTGTATAATATTTTGTGTGTAAAAGAAACCAATGACTTTTTTTTTTAATGAAATTTATTGACAAATTGGTTTCCATACAACACCCAGTGCTCATCCCAAAAGGTGCCCTCCTCAATACCTACCACCCACCCTCTCCTCCCTCCCACCCCCCATCAACCCTCAGTTTGTTCTCAGTTTTTAACAGTCTCTTATGCTTTGGCTCTCTCCCATTCTAACCTCTTTTTTTTTTTTTCCTTCCCCTCCCCCATGGGTTCCTGTTAAGTTTCTCAGGATCCACATAAGAGTGAAACCATATGGTATCTGTCTTTCTCTGTATGGCTTATTTCACTTAGCATCACACTCTCCAGTTCCATCCACGTTGCTACAAAAGGCCATATTTCATTTTTTCTCATTGCCACGTAATATTCCATTGTGTATATAAACCACAATTTCTTTATCCATTCATCAGTTGATGGACATTTAGGCTCTTTCCATAATTTGGCTATTGTTGAGAGTGCTGCTATGAACATTGGGGTACAAATGGCCCTATGCATCAGTACTCCTGTATCCCTTGGATAAATTCCTAGCAGTGCTATTGCTGGGTCATAGGGTAGGTCTATTTTTAATTTTCTGAGGAACCTCCACACTGCTTTCCAGAGCGGCTGCACCAATTTGCATTCCCACCAACAGTGCAAGAGGGTTCCCGTTTCTCCACATCCTCTCCAGCATCTATAGTCTCCTGATTTGTTCATTTTGGCCACTCTGACTGGCGTGAGGTGATACCTGAGTGTGGTTTTGATTTGTATTTCCCTGATAAGGAGCGACGCTGAACATCTTTTCATGTGCCTGTTGGCCATCCGGATGTCTTCTTTAGAGAAGTGTCTATTCATGTTTTCTGCCCATTTCTTCACTGGGTTATTTGTTTTTTGGGTGTGGAGTTTGGTGAGCTCTTTATAGATTTTGGATACTAGCCCTTTGTCCGATATGTCATTTGCGAATATCTTTTCCCATTCCGTTGGTTGCCTTTTAGTTTTGTTGGTTGTTTCCTTTGCTGTGCAGAAGCTTTTTATCTTCATAAGGTCCCAGTAATTCACTTTTGCTTTTAATTCCCTTGCCTTTGGGGATGTGTCGAGTAAGAGATTGCTACGGCTGAGGTCAGAGAGGTCTTTTCCTGCTTTCTCCTCTAAGGTTTTGATGGTTTCCTGTCTCACATTTAGGTCCTTTATCCATTTTGAGTTTATTTTTGTGAATGGTGTGAGAAAGTGGTCTAGTTTCAACCTTCTGCATGTTGCTGTCCAGTTCTCCCAGCACCATTTGTTAAAGAGGCTGTCTTTTTTCCATTGGATGTTCTTTCCTGCTTTGTCAAAGATGAGTTGGCCATACGTTTGTGGGTCTAGTTCTGGGGTTTCTATTCTATTCCATTGGTCTATGTGTCTGTTTTTGTGCCAATACCATGCTGTCTTGATGATGACAGCTTTGTAGTAGAGGCTAAAGTCTGGGATTGTGATGCCTCCTGCTTTGGTCTTCTTCTTCAAAATTCCTTTGGCTATTCGGGGCCTTTTGTGGTTCCATATGAATTTTAGGATTGCTTGTTCTAGTTTCGAGAAGAATGCTGGTGCAATTTTGATTGGGATTGCATTGAATGTGTAGATAGCTTTGGGTAGTATTGACATTTTGACAATATTTATTTTTCCAATCCATGAGCAGGGAATGTCTTTCCATTTCTTTAAATCTTCTTCAATTTCCTTCAGAAGCTTTCTATAGTTTTCAGCATACAGATCCTTTACATCTTTGGTTAGATTTATTCCTAGGTATTTTATGCTTCTTGGTGCAATTGTGAATGGGATCAGTTTCTTTATTTGTCTTTCTGTTGCTTCATTGTTAGTGTATAAGAATGCAACTGATTTCTGTACATTGATTTTGTATCCTGCAACTTTGCTGAATTCCTGTATCAGTTCTAGCAGACTTTTGGTGGAGTCTATCGGATTTTCCATGTATAATATCATGTCATCTGCAAAAAGCGAAAGCTTGACTTCATCTTTGCCAATTTTGATGCCTTTGATTTCCTTTTGTTGTCTGATTGCTGATGCTAGAACTTCCAGCACTATGTTAAACAACAGCGGTGAGAGTGGGCATCCTTGTCGTGTTCCTGATCTCAGGGAAAAAGCTCTCAGTTTTTCCCCGTTGAGGATGATGTTAGCTGTGGGCTTTTCATAAATGGCTTTTATGATCTTTAAGTATGTTCCTTCTATCCCGACTTTCTCAAGGGTTTTTATTAAGAAAGGGTGCTGGATTTTGTCGAAGGCCTTTTCTGCATCGATTGACAGGATCATATGGTTCTTCTCTTTTTTTTTTGTTAATGTGATGTATCACGTTGATTGATTTGCGAATGTTGAACCAGCCCTGCATCCCAGGAATGAATCCCACTTGATCATGGTGAATAATTCTTTTTATATGCCGTTGAATTCGATTTGCTAGTATCTTATTGAGAATTTTTGCATCCATATTCATCAGGGATATTGGCCTGTAGTTCTCTTTTTTTACTGGGTCTCTGTCTGGTTTAGGAATCAAAGTAATACTGGCTTCATAGAATGAGTCTGGAAGTTTTCCTTCCCTTTCTATTTCTTGGAATAGCTTGAGAAGGATAGGTATTATCTCTGCTTTAAACGTCTGGTAGAACTCCCCTGGGAAGCCATCTGGTCCTGGACTCTTATTTGTTGGGAGATTTTTGATAACCGATTCAATTTCTTCGCTGGTTATGGGTCTGTTCAAGCTTTCTATTTCCTCCTGATTGAGTTTTGGAAGAGTGTGGGTGTTCAGGAATTTGTCCATTTCTTCCAGGTTGTCCAATTTGTTGGCATATAAGTTTTCATAGTATTCCCTGATAATTGTTTGTATCTCTGAGGGATTGGTTGTAATAATTCCATTTTCATTCATGATTTTATCTATTTGGGTCATCTCCCTTTTCTTTTTGAGAAGCCTGGCTAGAGGTTTGTCAATTTTGTTTATTTTTTCAAAAAACCAACTCTTGGTTTCGTTGATCTGCTCTACAGTTTTTTTAGATTTTATATTGTTTATTTCTGCTCTGATCTTTATTATTTCTCTTCTTCTGCTGGGTTTAGGCTGCCTTTGCTGTTCTGCTTCTAGTTCCTTTAGGTGTGCTGTTAGATTTTGTATTTGGGATTTTTCTTGTTTCTTGAGATAGGCCTGGATTGCAATGTATTTTCCTCTCAGGACTGCCTTCGCTGCGTCCCAAAGCATTTGGATTGTTGTATTTTCATTTTCGTTTGTTTCCATATATTTTTTAATTTCTTCTCTAATTGCCTGGTTGACCCACTCATTCGTTAGTAGGGTGTTCTTTAACCTCCATGCTTTTGGAGGTTTTCCAGACTTTTTTCTGTGGTTGATTTCAAGCTTCATAGCATTGTGGTCTGAAAGTAAGCATGGTATAATTTCAATTCTTGTAAACTTATGAAGGGCTGTTTTGTGACCCAGTATATGATCTATCTTGGAGAATGTTCCATGTGCACTCGAGAAGAAAGTATATTCTGTTGCTTTGGGATGCAGAGTTCTAAATATATCTGTCAAGTCCATCTGATCCAATGTCTCATTCAGGGCCCTTGTTTCTTTATTGACCGTGTGTCTAGATGATCTATCCATTTCTGTAAGTGGGATGTTAAAGTCCCCTGCAATTACCACATTCTTATCAATAAGGTTGCTTATGTTTATGAGTAATTGTTTTATATATTTGGGGGCTCCGGTATTCGGCGCATAGACATTTATAATTGTTAGCTCTTCCTGATGGATAGACCCTGTAACTATTATATAATGTCCTTCTTCATCTCTTGTTACAGCCTTTAATTTAAAGTCTAGTTTGTCTGATATAAGTATGGCTACTCCAGCTTTCTTTTGGCTTCCAGTCGCATGATAAATAGTTCTCCATCCCCTCACTCTCAATCTAAAGGTGTCCTCAGGTCTAAAATGAGTCTCTTGTAGACAGCAAATAGATGGGTCTTGTTTTTTTATCCATTCTGATACCCTATGTCTTTTGGTTGGCGCATTTAATCCATTTACATTCAGTGTTATTATAGAAAGATACGGGTTTAGAGTCATTGTGATGTCTGTATGTTTTATGCTTGTAGTGATGCCTCTGGTACTTTGTCTCACAGGGTCCCCCTTAGGATCTCTTGTAGGGCTGGTTTAGTGGTGACAAATTCCTTCAGTTTTTGTTTGTTTGGGAAGACCTTTATCTCTCCTTCTATTCTAAATGACAGACTTGCTGGATAAAGGATTCTCGGCTGCATATTTTTTCTGTCTAGCACCCTGAAAATCTCGTGCCAATTCTTTCTGGCCTGCCAAGTTTCAAAAGAGAGATCAGTCACGAGTCTTATAGGTCTCCCTTTATATGTGAGGGCACGTTTACCCCTTGCTGCTTTCAGAATTTTCTCTTTATCCTTGTATTTTGCCAGTTTCACTATGATATGTCGTGCAGAAGATCGATTCAAGTTACGTCTGAAGGGAGTTCTCTGTGCCTCTTGGATTTCAATGCCTTTTTCCTTCCCCAGTTCAGGGAAGTTCTCAGCTATTATTTCTTCAAGTACCCCTTCAGCACCTTTCCCTCTCTCTTCCTCCTCTGGGATACCAATTATGCGTATATTATTTCTTTTTAGTGTATCACTTAGTTCTCTAATTTTCCCCTCATACTCCTGGATTTTTTTATCTCTCTTTTTCTCAGCTTCCTCTTTTTCCATAACTTTATCTTCTAGTTCACCTATTCTCTCCTCTGCCTCTTCAAGCCGAGCTGTGGTGGTTTCCATTTTGTTATGCATTTCGTTTAAAGCGTTTTTCAGCTCCTCGTGACTGTTCCTTAGTCCCTTGATCTCTGTAGCAAGAGATTCTCTGCTGTCCTGTATACTGTTTTCAAGCCCAGCGATTAATTTTATGACTATTATTCTAAATTCACTTTCTGTTATATTATTTAAATCCTTTTTGATCAGCTCATTAGCTGTTGTTATTTCCTGGAGATTCTTCTGAGGGGAATTCTTCCGCTTGGTCATTTTGGATAGTCCCTGGCGTGGTGAGGACCTGCAGGGCACTTCCCCTGTGCTGTGGTGTATAACTGGAGTTGGTGGGCGGGGCCGCAGTCCGACCTGATGTCTGCCCCCAGCCCACCGCTGGGGCCACAGTCAGACTGGTGTGTGCCTTCTCTTCCCCTCTCCTAGGGGCGGGATTCACTGTGGGGTGGTGTGGCTCGTCTGGGCTACTTGCACCCTGCCAGGCTTGTGATGCTGGGGATCTGGCGTATTAGCTGGGGTGGGTAGGCAAGGTGCACGGGGGCAGGAGGGGCAGGCTTAGATCGCTTCTCCTTAGGTGATCCACTTCAGGAGGGGCCCTGTGGCAGCGGGAGGGAGTCAGATCCGCTGCCGGAGGTTTGGCTCCGCAGAAGCACAGAGTTGGGTGTTTGCGCGGAGCGAGCAAGTTCCCTGGCAGGAACTGGTTCTCTTTGGGATTTTGGCTGGGGGATGGGCGGGGGATATGGCGCTGGCGAGCGCCTTTGTTCCCCACCAAACTGAGCTCTGTTGTCAGGGGGCTCAGCAGCTCTCCCTCCCTTTGTCCTCCAGCCTTCCAGCTTTCCGAGCAGAGCTGTTAACTTATGACCTCCCAGATGCTAAGTCGCGCTTGTTGTGGGAGCACAGTCCGTCAGGCCCCTCCGCTTTTGCCAGCCAGACTCGGGGGCTCTGCTTGGCCGGCGAGCCGCCCCTCCGCCCCGGCTCCCTCCCGCCAGTCCGTGGAGCGCGCACCGCCTCGCCGCCCTTCCTACCCTCTTCCGTGGGCCTCTCATCTGCGTTTGGCTCCGGCGACTCCGTTCTGCTAATCCTCTGGCGGTTTTCTGGGTTATTTAGGCAGGTGTAGATGGAATCTAAGTGATCAGCAGGACGTGCGGTGAGCCCAGCGTCCTCCTAAACCACCATCTTGCCGTTAGTCCCCGAAACCAATGACTTTTCTACGCAGTCGATAACTCTATTACTTTTCATTCTGGCTGTGGAGAGCATAGTTTCTTTTCAATATTAAGACTATGTTACATTTGTATATATTAAAGGCATTCACTTAACACAATAGGCCCAAGCCATCTTGTAAACAAATGGCATTTTAAAAAGTCATGTAGCCCAAGAGCTGCTAAACAAAATTCTCCAGTAAATTATACTATTTCTTCCTTGTTAAAACTTGGGAAATTGGGGCGCCTGGGTGGCTCAGTCGGTTAAGTGTCGGACTTTGGCTCCGGTCATTATCTTGTGGTTCGTGAGTTCAAGCCCCGTGTCAGGCTCTGTGTTGACAGCTCAGAGCCTGGAGCCTGTTTCAGATTCTGTATCTTCCTCTCTCTCTGAGTCTCCCCTGTTTATGCTCTGTCTCTCTCTGTCTCAAAAATAAATAAACGTTAAAAAAAAAAAAAAACCTTGGGAAATTTTTTAAAAAAACCTAATTTATTACTGAATAGGACTAGGTTATTACTTAATAGATGCTATATTCTTCCTTTCCTTGGTTCCTTCTTAGTTTCTTTTCTTATTTGCTTTAATTGATTTAATAACAGGTATGGTAGAAACTTGAATATAGTATAACCCTAATTGATAGAAAATAGTAGAAGCCACTGATTGTAATTACCAAGACTTTTATCTTTATATCGTGTCTCTAGACGATTAACAGAGATTCTATTAATGATTTGATAAAGCTGAATCAAACTTTTAATATTTTACTTTGATCAGTGGTACCATCTCTGGCACATAATTACAGAGCATTAATATTGTCTTAGAGTAAATTAAAATGCTATAAAAGAAAATAATGTAATTAAAGAGAATGAAGAATGTCTTCCATGCTTTCATTATAATCAATACTCTGCCCTTAAAATGAACTGAAATTCAAATCAAGTTTGGAAAGGGATAAGCTTTCTAGTATCCATCTTTCTACCATTAAATTAAGGTGAGATATTTAACATAGATTTTTTTAGTTCCTAAAAAAAGGAATTGAAAGTAATGACATAGTCCCTATCTCAGTGACTGCTTATAGTTAGTGTGGATTTTCATCCATTGGTATTGACCACTTGGTGTAGTGTATTGGGAAGGATCTGAGGCCATGTCCAGTTTAGTAGTGAAGAGTATTATAAGCAATGGTGATGGCTGCTTGAGTGTGTCAATGGCATCTTAGGTAATGTGTATTTCTTCACTCTAACATAAGACAGTAAAAGTAATGTCATGAGCAGGTTTTCAAGATCATTCTGGTGTCAGTGTGATGAGATATTATTTCATGAAAATATCACAAAAACCCTACTTCTGTATCATTACCTTCTTTATGCAAATGAAGAAAGTGAGATTAGGGGGTTAAATAACTTGCCTGAAGTTGAACAGCTATTAAAGAGCAGAGCTGGGATTTCAACCAAAGTGGGCCAGACTTCAGAGACTATGACAGTTTTGCTTGGCCATATAGCCATTTTATAATGGAGGAACTTATATTAGTTCTGATTATCAGAAAAGTTTCATGGATGAATTGGGACTTTTTCTAAACCTTGAAGAATGTGTGGTGTTTAATACTTGGAAAGAAATGAGATAAGGGAACAGCATTAGCAAATGGGGAAACATAAGAATGAGTCTTTGCATTTAATGGGGTGATTTAATCAGCAGTTCCTGGTGGGAAAGCAATGAAGGTGTGGCCTGGTGACAGAGTGCTTTATTTTTATTATTTTTGTTTTTTTATTTATTAAAAAACATTTTTTTTTGAAAGACAGAGACAGAGTATGAGTAGGGGAGGGGCAGAGAGAGAGGGAGACACAGAATCTGAAGCAGGCTCCAGTGTCCAAGCTCCGAGGTGTCAGCACAGAGCCTGATGAAGGGCTCGAACTCACGGACCAGACTGTGAGATCACGACCTGAGCTGAAGTCAGAGGCCTAGCCAGTTGAGCCACCTTGGCGCCCCCCCCCCCACCCGTTTTATTTTTTCAGAGTGCTTTGAATGTCTGAAAGAGTATGGATTTAACTCTATAAGCAACGGTACCTCACAGAACATTATTGATAAAAGCGATGCTTTAGGAAGATTGATCTAATGTTGGACTATTGTCAGCAGGATTCATGAAGGTCATGAGAGAGGAAGCAGGATAGATTAGTTAGAAGGTTACTACTATGGTCCAGAGAATTTGAGCATAGATCATTATAGTGCACATATTTTATTGAACTATTAAAAAATTTTTTTAATGTTTATTTTTGAGAGAGAGAGCAGAGTGTGAGTGGGGGAGGGGCAGAGAGAGAGAGAGAGGGAGACACAGAATCTGAAGCAGGCCCCGGGTTCTGAGCTGTGAGCACAGAGCCTGATGGGGGGGCTCAACCCACAAACTGTGAGATCATGACCCCAGCTGAAGTCAGATGCTTAACTGACTGAGCCACCCAGCGCCCTGAACAGTTTTTATGTTTAGACATTGAACTAAGCAATTTTATCTCAGCTAATTCTCACACTATTATGAGGAAAGTATTATGATCTTCATTTATGATAGAGGTCTAGATCACAAAGTTTAGTGGTGGAGCTGATCTTCAAATCCTGGGTGGTCTGATTCCAGACCACCATGTTCCTCTGCTTAGAATAAATAAGTACGAAGGCCTACATGTGAGTGTTCAGAAAGGAGGAGATGGTAATTGACTTGGGGAGATATTAAAAGCAATTGCTTTCAACATTTTGGGCTACTGCCCACAGTAAGAAATCAGAAACTCAGGACATTTCTACTCACAGATGTAATCCGAATAGCCTCATGAAACAGCATTTATTTACCCTTATCATATGTAATTCACTCTGTTTTTTTCTATGCTATTTTATTAACATTTTTCTGATTGTTACCCACTAAAGATTTTATAATCCATTAATAAATGGATTGTGGCTCCAAACTGAAAAACTCTGAGCTATAAAATATGAAAGAGACAAAAAGTTGAAAGTCATCTCTAGGTTTTGCTTGAGTGTTGAAGAGAATGGGTACCACTGCCTGATAAAAATACAGGAGAAACTGGAAAGAGGAGTTGATTGTTTCCTGCAGCTGCTATAACAAATGACCACAACAAATTTATTCTCTTACAGTTCCGGAAGCCAGAAGTCCAAAATCAGTAGCACTGGGCCAAAGTCAAGGTATTGGCAGAACCACTTCCTCCAGAAGCTCTAGTTGAGAATCTTTTCCTGCTGTCTTCCTGCTTCTGGTGGCTACAGGCATTCTTTGGCCTGTGGCTGCATTACCCCAATGTTTACCTCCATGGTCACATTGTCTTCCTTTGTGTGTAATCTCCTCTGCTTCTTCTTTTAAGGATACTTATGATTGCAGTTAGGGCACACCTGGATAACCCAGGATAATCTTTTTTTCTCAAGATTCTTAATCCAATGACATCTGGAAAGCAATGAGAACTGCACGTCTACAGAAATGTCGGTTTATCAAGTAATTATGCCCCTTCCTTTTTTTCTTCCTTCCTCCTTCCCTCCCTCCTTCCTTCCTTCCTTCCTTCCTTCCTTCCTTCCTTCCTTCCTTCCTTCCTTCCTTCTCTCCCCCACCCCTCTTTCTTTCTTTTGTTCTTTCTTTATTACCCACCTAAGAAATCACAATATATTAGACATAGAACCACTTTGTACAAACATAGGGTAGTGCCTAGCCCAGTATTTGCCATATATTAAGTGTTTGATAAATACTTGTGGAATAATTGTGATAATTTTGTTAGTTCTCATTCTGAAAAATTAGTCTTTTTCTGGACCATTATGTGTCTCTTTCTAGTCATCAGAAACCTGCTTTCACAGTTTGGCAGACCTTAGAGAATATATGGTTTTGGTTGTAACCCCTCATTTTTACTTTTGAGGTAACAAAAACAGAGGAAAAGTGATGGCAGTGGAGATAAAGAGAGGATGAATTTGGATAAGATTGACAAAATTAAAGGGCACGTGATAATGGGTCCATTTTAAATGGTGGGTTTTGGATTTATTGATTTGAAGCAGGGTCTAATCAATTGGGGATGTTCTGCGTGAATCCTGTGTTTTATGAAATGCTGAGTATAATAGGAAAGGCAAGGTTATGTTTGGTCCATCAGACATCATTCAGATTTGGCAGTGAGGCTCAGGGCAGAGAGCTAGTAGCTGTGGCTTAGAACCCTGCCTTGCCACTTTTCTCTGCCTGGTTTTGGGCAATTTACTTAGCCAAGCATGTCCTTAACATTCTCAGCAGTAGAATGTCTGTAATACTGTAATACCTTTCACCTACAGTTCTTGTGAGACTTAGGATAATACATGTGCTTTGGTCAAAATGAGTGCTCAGTAAATGCTAATTCTCATTCTTGCTGTACTTTATTTGCCTTATTCATTCTCATTCTTTCATGAGTATACCCTGGAGTTTTCCAGTGGCTACATGATGTGTTGTAAGATACTGCAACAGACTGAATACAGAAGATATGAGACTCCAGCAGTCTTCTGTTAAGCCAGGCACTAAAGAGATTTGCAAAAATTAAACAATACGACTCCACTCACTAAACTCTTCTTTTTGGAAAGCAGTCAGAAAGGCACTGGTAAAAAAAAAAAATACTATATTAATATTTAATGAGTTTGTTTTGTTATTTAAAAATGAATTTGTGGGTATTTAAATATTTCTCGCTTAAAAATTTTAATACATATAGATATTGATAGATATCACCTACATAAACAAATATCCCTTTGGGGTCCACAATGATTTTTAAAAAGTTGTAAAGGAGTCTGGACTGAACATTTGAGAACCATCAATTTAGAGGCATGAGAATGGGATCCAATATGATAGTGTCAACTCAGAGTCCAAGCTCCATTGAACATCTTACTAAATTTGGTTCCTTTTGTGACAGCTAACAAGTAGCTAATGAAGAAAAAGCTGGCTAGAGGTGAACTGCTGGCAGGGAGTGATAAGGGGAATTGTAGCTGGGGACTTTGGGGGAAATGATAGCCTGGAAAAGGGTGCTTTTAGATAGAGCCAAGCCTCTCTATTCAGTTCTTCCCACTACTGTTTATTTTTCTTCTCCATGTTTTTATTTAAGTTCCAGTTAGTTAACATACGATGTAATATTAGTTTCAGGTGTAGAATTTAGTGATTCAACACTTCCATACAACACCCTGTGCTCATCACAAGTGCCTGCCTTAATCCCCATTACCTATTTCACCCATCCCCCTGCCCACCTGGTAACCCATCCCCCTGCCCACCTGGTAACCCTCAGTCTGTTTCCTGGTTTGCCCCTTTTTCTCCCCCCCCCCCGCCCCCCCCCCCAGGTTCATCTGTTTAAGAGTGCTTTAGGATAAAAGATTATGATAATATATTCTAAGAATTACTTGTTTTATAAATTCTTTAAATCATGCTTTTGGCATGCAGAGTGTCCCCCAGGGACTATTTCTGGAAAAGGTTTAAGTATAACTGCAGAAAGCTATGTCATCGCCTGAAGCTTTATATGGAAGGACTGAAACTTGACCTGACTGAGTGTGCTTCTGTTCATATTCCATGCAGCTTTAGGATAGAAAACCAGCTCTGTGGCATCTTTATTTAAAGTGTCTATCTAAAATCCTGTAAAGAGGGTTTTTGGTAATTGTGAGTAGTTCTTAAGGAGAAAGATTAAAGTGATCGTGTTCTTTCCCCTCTCTCCACTTAAAATGGTTTTAGAGATTTTAGTCGTGTTGATTGCCAACCAGTGATCACAGGTTAAGGTGTATATGACACCATTTATTTTCCAGTCTGCACTTGTGAGTTATAGTCTATGCTGGAATGTTTAATATTTTCAGATTCATTGTTTTTTCCTAGCCCTAAAAATTTTCTTTTTCAAAAAAAAAATCTTATGCAAAACAAAGATTAAATGCTTAAAAAGAAATGAAAATGGAACCCCTAAGTTTCAGAGTGAATTTTGCAAAATAAAATAATTCTTTTGCATTATGTGATTTACACTTTCCAAGGTTTCAGTTCTATGCTGTCTGATTCTTTGCACCTTTTGTAGTTAGTTGAAATAGTTTGTTAATTACTGTTATGCCTTAGATAGGGTTGCCAGAAAAAATAGAGTAAATTTGTATTTCAGAAAAACAATGAATCATTTATTAGTATAATTACTTTCCCCAAACTGCATAGAACAATATTTATATTGGTTGTTTATCTGAAATTGAGTTTAAGCAGGCATCCTATATTTTAATTTGCTAAACTTGGCAACCCTACCTAGGCATAACTAGGTTCTTTTGTTTGTCTTAGAGTATATGGAACAGGTATTTTCAAATGGTTTTGTAGTTAAAGGCAAATACATAATTTTCTCAATGAAATAACTATTACTTGGCCAAAAGTGTTCTTATATGTAAAACAGAACCCTTAATTCTCAGAAATGGAGTCTGAAAATTAGTTCTCGTCTTGCAAATCAAGTTTTACAGCTTAGTTTAGCTTGGGAAACTTTCTGGTTACTGGGTGAGCTAGCTCCACCCAGCTGCTGAAGTGAGATACAAATTGTAACAAAACCGGAAGTTGGCTAGGCTGCCTTCGCTTCTCAAGGTAAGTGTCGCCTTCTGTTCTCTCTAAGTCAGAGCTCTCCGCAAAGCGTTTAAAAATTGAAGCCAGCCAAGGCAACAGTACTGGAGAGCAGGCGCCATGGATCATGGGGGCAGTCGGCGACGCAGAATGAACGCTTTAACAAATTATGTTTTGGACTTGTATTGAGTTAATGAGGGTGCACAAACGAGTTAGGTTAGTAATATGTCCCGTGACTTTGACTAACGAGCTTTAATCCCAGAAAAGGGAGATTGTAAGTAGAGTCGTGCTTGGGATCCTGAAAAGCTTGGACTGTATTCATGCACACGTGTTTTCTTTCTTTCTTCTTTTTTGAAAAGTTGAAACTGTCGGAACTCCCTTTTATATTTAAACCTAATGGGATAATTACCTGTATGCAGATTATTCAGAGCCTTACTTCGTTTTTAAAGTGTGTTTTAAACTAGAAATTTTAGCTCCCCCGACCCCTGGTGTGCCTTTAGAATTTAAGAAAGGCTCTAAGGGTGGCAAGGTGTTACCTCTGCCCCGCCCCGCCCCCCTCCCCCCTCCCCCCTTTTTGTATCTTGTCAGTGCTTGCCTAGGGGCAAAGGAGATTTTTCAATTTGTAAATACATTATTCAGGGATATTTCTTTACAGAGCTGAACTTTTGAGCTTCAGGTAATTTCTTTTAATTCCGAATTAAGAGAAAAAGTGTAAAGATTTGAGTACTGTACAGAGATGGAGGCTAAATTTTGGTTTATTGATTTATTGAAAACAATGAGCTAGACTTTTTAGAGGATGGTTTTGTTTGAAGGGATGAGTTCTAGTAAGTTGTTTAATAACCCAACATGTTGATTCTTTTGGCCAACTGTAGCTTCTGTTTCACACGTGTCCATTTAGGTAATGTTCGATTCTCTGGAAATCACACTGTACAAGTGCTGTTTTCAAGGTACACTGTTAGTGTGACAGGAGATCAACACGCAGGACACCTCTGGCCATAGGACAAGTCACCAGTTGGGGCAGGGGTGATAAATTTTTTTTATCAGCAAAATCAAAGCTTCTGGAGGTTCCGAAAAGAGAACAGTTACTTGAGGTTGGCAGAAATAGGCAAGACCCCATGGAAAGAAGGAGGTTTTAATGGAAGACCTGGTTTATGGTGGCCAAGTGTGCGAGATGTTTCATACGTATTACTTTATTTAATCTTAACAAAGCACCTTGATGTTGGTTGCATTTTTTCTAGTAAAATGAGAAAACTAAAGCCTGGTAAGGTTAAATAATTCGCTCACGGTCACTAAGGTGGTGCCTGCTGGGTTAAAACCGGCAGCTGGATTCTTCAAACGATGGTGATTTCAATGTCCCTAGTGTTCACTGGATCATAGGAGACAGTAGTTGATGGCTTTGCAAATGGACCTTGAAAGAGGGGACGAGGTTTTATTTACCAAAACAAAACCAAGCAAAAACCAAGTAAAAGTAACATAGAATGTTTGAAAATAGATAAAGCTTTAGCTTTATTTTTTTAGAAAAAAGCTAAACAATTTTCTGGTATTTCTTTACAGTCTTTATATATCCCATGTTTTATAGTTACAAATTATAATTTTTTATTATATTTAAAGCGCTACATGCTTTAAAAATTTTAAATTATTTTATATTATATATTTTCATATTATATATTTTTGTAATTTTTATGTTATAAACACCCTTTTCAAAAAAAAAAAGAACAATACAAAGAGGATTAAAAAAGAGGAAGTCCACTTCTCTTCCCCTATTGAGAACACTCTCCTGGTGATAACCACTATTGAGAAAGGTTAAAGTGTGGAATAGAAGTTTTTTTTTTCCTTTTCCCTTTAACTTTTAAGTGATATATCTTTCAGTATACTAAATATCATTTTGCAATCTGCTTGTTTTCATTCCTCGGTGTGGCATGAGCATGTTTCCACTTAAGTACATGCAGATTCATGTCTTAGGGTTTTTGTGAAAGGAGTTGATACTTGCAAGCACTTAAAGGAATGCCTAGCTCCCATAAAGCACACAGTAATTATTGGCTGTTATATTTGTCATTGACTATTCTATTTCATTCTTTTAAGTGAGTATGAAGTATCCTATAGTTTGGATGTAGCATAGTTCATTTTTGTAACCACCTAGATTTTTGCCATTTTCCAAATAATTTTAGCGTAATTGTGCGAGTTTTTCTGTAGGATAATTCCTGGAATTGAAATTCCTAGGTCAGAGGTTAAACATAGCTTAGTAGGATACTGTTAAATTTCCTCCAAAAATATTGTGACAGTTTACACTCTTCATTGTGTATGAGTGTGCTCATTTTTCTATATCCGTGTTGATACTGGAAATTATCAGTCTTTTGGATTTTCCATGAAATGATAGGCAATGAATTTTTTTTTTTTTTACATGAAAGGTATAGTGTACAGAGATTTTTGTATCTTATTCTTTCCCATGTAACATGTATGTAACTTCCAGATGAGGAGGAATTTGGCAGATGAAATAGGTCCCAGTTAGAAGGCAGGACATGGGGAGAAAGAAAGAGTGTTGCTTCTTCCTGGAATAAGTATACGTGGTACCTTGTCACTAGAGCATGGGAGAATAAAATCCTTGAAATTGGGTTGTGCTTTGGGAAAATGATCTTGTGGTGTTGTTTAGGACAATCAGAATGGCGATACAGAAACGGAGGGCAATTGAGAGTGTTTCATTAATTTGGTGACAGGTGATGAAGGCTTTGTGCTTTGGTGATGGCGGAATGGAAAGTAGCAGACAGATATAATATAATAGAGAGAAAGTCAAAGAGAGATGCAGAAGGGGTAGGTAGGAGAGTGGAAGGGTGGAAGAAGAATCTGCAGAGCTTGCTTGGAAATTGGGGTCCAAAAGAGTGGCGTCAAATCTTGAGAATATGGGGTGTGAAGTCTTAGTGACTAGAAATGTGTTGCCAGGCCTCCATCAGAATAGGGAAGTCAGATGCAAAAACTAGTCTGGAGGAAAAAATGATGAATTTCATTGCAGACCAGTTGAGCTTATTGTCATCCAAACAGAAATCTATATACAGTTGTAAGTATGAATCAAAGCATTGAGGAGATGTAGAGTGGGGGTAATTGGAAGATTTGAGAAACATCCTAGTGATAAAAATTGAGGCCATGGAAGTGATGAGCTTGCAGAGAAATGTGGGGGGCCAAGGTAAAAAGTCTTGGGAATGGATATATTCATGTATGAGGCATGGAGAGGAACCAGACTTAACAGTATTGTTTACAATGACTATTTCTAACATTTGACCTTGGATCTAAATAGGTCTAATGTCCCTCAAAAGTCCACGATCACTTTTTTCTTTCTACCTTTGGTTCTTTTATTGCTCCCATTCAAATTGTGCTCATTTTGAACCCCTTTTTCTTTTTTTTTTTTTTTTTAATTTTTTTTTCAACACTTTTTATTTATTTTTGGGACAGAGAGAGACAGAGCATGAACGGGGGAGGGGCAGAGAGAGAGGGAGACACAGAATCAGAAACAGGCTCCAGGCTCTGAGCCATCAGCCCAGAGCCCGACGCGGGGCTCGAACTCACGGACCGCGAGATCGTGACCTGGCTGAAGTCGGACGCTTAACCGACTGCGCCACCCAGGCGCCCCGAACCCCTTTTTCTCCATTGTTACCTACCATGTCAGCCTTAAAGGTCTGATCTGAATCTGTGGATGGCTTATTGGTTAAAACCTCAGAAGCCAGATCAGAGACCATACTTTTCATCACTCATTTGCTGCAACTCTGACAAATGTCTTAATCAGTGCCCTATTTTACAATGTGGGGACAATAATACCCCTCATACCTTCCTGTGTTGCTTTGAGGAAGGCATGCTAAGTACCTGACATGATTCCTGACATGTTGTAAGCCCCTGGCAATTGTTAGCTCTTCTATTCTTATTTTCTCCCATACCTCTAAATTTCTATAATGAAATGCATTTTTTTTTTTTTTTTTTACTATTCTACCTTGTGTGATCTGAGACGGTAGTTTTTTATAACTCCGTGAGTTTCAGTTTCCGTACAACAAAAAGTTCTTGATATGTTTCCTCCAAGGATTAGAGTTCATTTATGTGACCCACCTACTGTGATAACTAGAATGGAATTGGCATTCAATAAATTACATCATTTAAATACTAGATTAGTGGCATTTACTTTTGTTTCATCTATTAGTTTTACATCTTTAGAGAAGGGACCATTCCACGTCGTACCTACTTTTGTGTTGAGGACAGGGTTGTTGCGAGTGCCATGTGGAATGATCCAGATGAAAACTCTGTATCATGTAGTAAGGTATTTGCTTCCAATCTTTTTTTCCAGAGATGAATAAAGATGATGGAAAAATTCCTTGTTGATGATGTTGTGATTAGGGGAATCAGGATTAAACTGTAGAGTTCCCTATTTTTCTTCTGTGGTTTCTTTCCTACCTTTCCCTTTACTTTTTCTTGCTTTTACTTAAACTCTAAATTCTTTGTCAGAATTGTTTTCAACCATCTTAAGTTGTTAGACCTGACAGATCTCAAATTGGTGTTCAGTGTGCCATTTTTAATGCCTCTTTGTTTTTTAGAACCATCTCTGAAAATGTCATAACTCCAATTGTTAATTAAAAAAAATCTGTTTTTCTCTTTGCTTCCTGCTGTGCAAATGGAGTCTGAAACATTTTTATCTGAGGAAGTGGAAATACTTGACCTATTTTTCAATTTCTCTATAATTTGAGATTCTGCTATCAAAGTCAATTTAATTTTTGGTGTGGAAGTTTTCTATGAAGGTAAAGTTAAATTGCTGGAAAGAAGGAGAGAACATTTTCTGAAACATTTCAGAAGGCTTGAACAAATTAAATGCAGTTGAAAGAAATATATGAAAATTTCACTTGTCTAATCACAGCAGTGTTTGGAAGAAATTAGCACATACTAGTGATAAGGAAATTGAATGGTGCTAATAAATAGTGGCAGTTACCATTTATTGACAACTTAGTGTTTTTAGGCATCGAACTAGTTGTTTTACCATCCATTCTTTCAGGAGCTTTAGTTCTACGAAAGAGACCTCTACATTGCTTCTTTGGCTCATAGAGTAGACTCGACATTCTGTTTCTTAATTTTTTTTATTTTTTAACTTTTTTATTTTTAAGTAAACTCTGTGTCCAATGTGGAGCTTGAACTTATGACTGCAAGATCAAGAGTTACATGCTCCACTGGCTGAGCCAGCCAGGCACCACTCAACATTCTGAATTAGGCTAATTTAGATTTCACCTTTGTCACAGTATGCCCCCACTCTCACATTGTTCATTGTGAAATTTGCATCCTTGCTGGATTTGTTTACTTCCTACATGCTTGTTTCTCCAAGGAGGGAGCTGCTGTGCAGAGTGAAGAGAGAATATGGATGTTGCCCCTAGATTTAGGTTCTAATCCTCAAAGCGTATATGATTTAGGGTACATTCTCTGGCCTCAAGTTTTTTTGTCTCTAAAGTGAAGATACTATCTGCTGATTGTAAGGATTGCATTAGATGTAGTATCTTCCAGGTTCACACTAAACATTTGTTTCTTTTTCTTTTCTCCTTCTGGGTGCTCTGCCCCCTTTCCTCCCTCCTGTGTAGTAGAAATGTAATCCTTTTTGGGGGTGCCTGGGTGGCTCAGTCGGTTAAGCCTCCGACTTCGGCTCAGGTCACGATCTCGCAGTCCATGAGTTCGAGCCCCGCGTCGGGCTCTGGGCTGATGGCTCAGAGCCTGGAGCCTGCTTCCGATTCTGTGTCTCCCTCTATCTCTGCCCCTACCCCATTCATGCTCTGTCTCTCTCTGTCCCAAAAATAAAATAAACGTTAAAAAAAAATTAAAAAAAAAAAAAAAAGAAATGTAATCCTTTTCTTTATGTCATAGAAATTTCATTGTTTTCTGTGTATCTCTTGTGCTTAGTCTTAACTTAACTTGACTGAATCAATCTCCTTATCCTTCTTATGGTTCTACCTATTTTTCTAAAAGTCTTTCTACCTAACTCTGACACTCTGTTTCCACCTCTCTCTACCTCTAGCCCTAGTCTAAGAACCTATCAGGTTTCCCCTTGATCCTACCTGAAATGCTGATGTTACAAATGTGCTGTATCCTAAAATTAATTTCCAATTTGGCTTGGAATTTCAATTCCATTTTCTAAGAGAAGCAATATTATAATTGCTGGTTCTGTTTCAAGGCCAAAAGCCTAGAAGCAAAAGCATGCTTAACTTATAAATTAATTGAGATATTTTACACTTGTAACAAAGTAAAAGAAAATAGTGTCATTGGAATTCTAGTAATGAAATAAAATGAAAACTGTGTTGAGTATGAAGTAATGATATACTTGGCACATTGTATAATGTGGTTGATGGAAATTCTGAAAGTGGTGTGTAAATGCTTTAGGGATTGCAGTGTTTTTCTGTTATGATTAATTAAAATTTGTTTTCCTCATATAGAACGTCACCATGAGAATGCTATTAGCCATGTTTATAGTTTTTGTTTAGGTCACAAATGGAATAAGAGAGAATAAGACATTTTCATTGAACCCATCTCCTGTGTCCTAAATTCTCCTTATTGCTTGGCTTATTATTATTTTTTTTCTTTAGTTCTGAGAACTCTCCTTTTTATGTAAAATCCTTGATATTCCTGATTCAGAGCTCGATTCAAGGCTGAAACTTAATGGTCAAGGATATGCTGTAAAATAGTATTTTTCAAACTGCAGGTTAAGATCCATTAGTAGGTTGTGCAATAACGATTCAGTAGGATACATAAAACCAACATAAAAAAGAGGAAGGAATAGAAAATATATGAGTTTACGGGCATTTGGGTGACTCGGTCGGTTAAACATCTGACTTGATTTTGGCTCAGGTCATGATCTCACAGTTTGTGAGATCAACCCCCATTCATGAGACTGAGTCCTGCCTTGGTCTCCTTCCTAAAGGTGTGGAGCCTGCTTGGGATTCTCTTTCTCCCTGCCCCCCTACCCGTCTCTTTCTCTTTCAAAAAAGAAGGAGATATACAAGTTTATCCCATGTGGTAAAGGTAAATAATGTCTCTTGAAATGTTTGTTGGGTCATAATGTAAAAAATACTTATTGTGAATGTGGTAAAAAATTAAAATCCACTGTATATAGCAAAGCAAAACAAAACAAAACAAAAACCACACAACCTTTTCCAAATATTTAAATATTTTATAGTAAACCCTTCTGGTTAAGTTTTTGCTTTTTTTTTTTTTTTTTTTTTACAACTCATTCTTCATAATTAGGAAAACCTTGTTACCTCATACCTGTGAATTAATTAAGACTCTCACTCTGTGCTCATACTCATATCTTGGGTGATGTAGATTGGGTTTACTGGGCTGAGTTCCCACAATTTTTTGTGTGCATGTTAACTTTTGAACTTTTTGATGCCTTAATTTAAAATGAATGAGTAGGGGTGCCTGGGTGGCTCAGTCAAACATCTGACTTCAGCTTAGGTCATGACCTCGTAGTTCATGAGTTCCAGCCCCCTCTCAGGCTCTGTGTTGATACCTCAGAGCTAGAGCCTACTTCAGATTCTTTGTCTCCCTCTCTCTCTTCCCCTCCCCACTCACACTCTGTCTCTCCCTCTCTCTCTCAAAAAAAAAAAACAACAACAAAAAACCCAACATAAAATGAATGACTAACAGTGAGAGCTAGAGCTTGATTGCAGTATAACTAGACTTGATTAGTTACTTGCCAGTTTAATCATCCGACTTGGTTTTAACAGGTATGCTTTTCTCCATTTCTTCTTTTTCTTACATATTCTTGGAGTGACACATAAAAAGACATTTAATGACCAATTTATTTAAAAAATTCTTAATTAACATAGACTCCTTATTCTAATGACTTTCTTACATCTAAGTATTTTTCAATTGAATTCTCATTTTATCTGAATTTTACTTTGCTGTCATTAAATATATTGTCTTGATAAATATCACTTGCCTCTGTGGTCCACAATCACAATAATAATTAAATATTCATGCCAGTACAATCATTTGGTATTTAAATAATAAAGAATACGTTTGTTTTGATTTTTTGCTGTTTTGTGAGATGTATGTAGAACATGGTTCAAGCAGTCATCATACCTTTTTACTAATTGCTTGTTTTTCAGGCAAGAAAGAAAACTATGCATCTTTCATCAGGTTTGGGAATATTTAAGTTAGAATCAGGATAACTTTTCTTTTAATTCTTTAACTAATAGGTCTATCTTTGTCATGGGATGAATGCAAGTTATGGTATCTTTTTGTTTTATTTTCTATATTGTACCCAGTGTGGATTGGGAATATGTAAAACTTTAAAAATAATACAAAATTGGTGGGAGTTCTTTCAATGCTTGAAGGAAGACCTCATAATAGTTCATTATCCACATTACGTAATTTTAACTTAAATGTCTCCCTGAGTAACTCCTTATTCCCTTTCATAACTAGGCAATCTGTTGGCATTGGTTGGCTAATGAATTAAAGTATTACTTTGAAAAAAGGCTGTTCCTTAAATCGTAACTGGAAAATCCTCATTAGCCATTGTAATGACAATAGAGCTGCACCTTGAATAGTCAGCATGTGACCAAGAACAAAGAAATTGCTGGTTCCTTTCCTGACTGGATTTGTTATATTTTCCTAATGAATGACAGGTGGTGATGCTTAGTCACTTCCCTTTCCTGGCTTATACTTCTTGCTCTGTTAATTCCCAGTATCCTTTCCCACTTTGTTTTCTTTATCTTTATTAAAAAAATTTTTTTTTTAATTTAAGTTTTTATTTATTTTGAGATAGAGTAAGTGGGGTAGTGGCAGAGAGAGAGAGAGAGAGAGAGAGAGAGAGAGAGAGAGAGAGAGAGAGAGAGAAAATCCCAAGCAGGCTCTGCACTGTCAGCGCAGAGCCAATAGCGAGGCTCAAACTCACAGTGAGATCATGACCTGATCTGAAGTGGGATGCTTAACCGACTGAGCCACCCAGGTACTCCCACTTTGCTTTCTAACATCATAATGTTAGGCATGAAGGCGATCCTGAATTTATTCTGGTTTATCTACTATATTTCACAAATGAAGAAGCAAAGACAGAGATTATATAACTGGGTTGATGTTATTCAGCTATGCAGTGCAAAGCAGAGACTAGAAATTATGTCTTGTTTCCATTTTCACCTGACAGGAGGTCATTGCCAAATGAGTATTTGCTAAACTGGGCTGACTTTTCCCTTATACCATCCTTTAGTTGGGTAGCACATTACTGCATTTAATCTTCATGATAATTGGCCACAGTCATGTGGTTAAACTATGACCTTGATCCTCTCCAGCAAATCTTGCATGGTCCTAAAAGCAGATCTGCTCTAACAAAGGCACCTGAAAGCCACGTTTGAATAGAAAAATTCCTTCTTCTCCACTCTTCAGTCTTCCTTTTCTTCCTCTGCCCCAGTTTTATTGAGAAATAATTGATATATATCACTGTGTATGTTTAAGACAGTTGTTTTCCTAAATATTGTTTCTTATAGTAATCATTTTCAAAGTTGTGCTTTTCTTATGACTGTATAGAGAAATTTTATGTTTCTCTTATATTTTTTCAGAAGCTCTTGATTTACTTGTTCTTCTTATTTTTAAATGGGAGAAACTCTACCTGGCTTGATGTTTGATGAAAGATAGTGGTATATGGTACTATTAGACCCTATGTTACCTACTTGGTGGCTACTGCTGTAAGGTGCAGAGCTGGTTGAAATGTGTAGCCTCCGGCATAATTTCTGGTGTCTAGCAGGAATTCTGTAGTTTAGTTCTGGTCCAATGTGGGGATTGTAATTTACATGACTATAAGAGGGTCATTTATTCTAGTGATTCTAAGGGTGCTTTTATTTTGTCTAATCTATTTGTACGGAGAATGAACTGCTTCTTGGGGTCTGTTCATCGGCTGACTTCACTGCTGTGTAACGTGTCCCTGCCATCTTCCTCAAGCCTTGTTATTTGCTGTGATTGGCAGGTTCTGAATATAAGCATCAATTGAAGTGGTTTATGTAGGCTACCAGAGGGTGGGACTGACATAAAGTAGCTGGTTTTCTATTAGGCAGATGGTAAGAGGCAGGTACTGGATGAGAGAAGAAAATTGCTTGGACTGACAATTGTGTTTCTTAATTCAGAAGTGCCTGGGCTAAAGGTAATAGAAATATTGTTTCTTGTGATTGGTTTGTTATGCCCAGAATTCGTGATCCCCAAAGACCACTAGGGAGCCGAGTCCGATGCAAAAGCAAAGAGCCTTTATTCGAGCTAGCTCGAGCTCAATCCCCTACCTGCACCGACGCAGCGGTGAGATACCAGGGAAAGAGAGCGAGTTGCAAAAGGACAAAGGTTTTATTGGGGCCTGGGGGCAGTTGGTGAGGTAATGGCTATGGCCTCAGCCGATTGGCTGGGGAGGGGTCCTGGGGAAGGGTCCGGCAGGTGAGGGAGGGTTTACTCAAGGGGAGGAGGTGTGGTCAAGGTGAAGGACACAGAACAAGATGGAGTCGGCTGGCGTAGGCCCGCCCTTTCAGGTTCTCTGTTATCCTCAGTTTTCAGTATTACAAATTAAATTATCCACCCTGTCATCATGATTAATGTAATGGGAAGTTGAGAGAAGTCATACCAGATATTTATTTAGGTGATGGTATTTAAATCCAGAAGAAACATTTCCTATTTGTTCTTTAAGCTTCCTGGGATAAGGTGAAATAGAACCTTTTGCTTTTAGCGAAAATCATGCTAATGAAAGCTAACATTTATTTAAATATCTTCCTTGTCAGACTTTAGTTTGTATCTTCATTTTATTAAAACAACTTGTAAGGTGGGTGTTAGTTTCCTAATTTTTCAGGGAAGGAAATGGAGACTTGAGTGATTTGGTTAAAGTCTCATCATTGGTGATTGGTAGAGCCGAGATTCAAATCTAGGTCAGACTTCAGATATCACATTCTTTTTATTATGTATTTTTGAGAATATGGTTAGTTGTCTGTTGAAAGCAAGTTTTCTGGGATTAATATTCTGTCATATGAAAGCTTTATATTTTAATTATATATAAAAATAATGTGCTTTTAATTTTTCTTTTTTTTTTTTTTTTTTGAGATGGCAGTTCCTGGATTTACCTTTGGTGCATTCATACTTGTGTTGCACGTTAGTTCTGTGGCTAATTATCCCAGCGGAAAAGTAGGAAAGTCATGCCATGGAATGGTTCCTGAACACAGTCATACTGCACGTTCTGACCCTGTTCACAACGTTTCAGTGAGTCAGATGACATTCAGACCAGGAGACCAGATTGAAGGTACTGTGTTGGAATGGACTATTTTGCATTTTGAGTTTCCCTCTTTTCCTGTACATTGAATCTTTATTACTGTTGGATTTATACAGTTTCATTTAAATCTATTCACCTGTTTCCATAAGATACCATCATCTTACACTTCTCATTTTGTGTTTAAATACTATAGATGACTGTATTACTTAAGTAGTAAATCTACTCCCTAAGCAGAATAGGTTTCAAAAAAAATTTTTTTAAATATTTATTTTTTAGAGACAGAGTGCGAGTGGGGAAGGGGCAGAGAGAGAGGGAGACACAGAATCCAAAGCAGGCTCCAGGCTCTGAGCTGTCAGCACAGAGCCTGACGCAGGGCTCGAACTCACAAACTGCGAGATCATGACCTGAGCCGAGGTCAGACTAAAAAGAATAGGTTTTAAATACATTTTTATCGTTAGTTAATATGTATCCTTTTTAACCAATACTATTAACACAATAGAAGAGGAAAATAAAGTTTATTTTATCTGGTTTAAGGTATAATAAACTCTTATTCTTCTTGATATAGTGTAAATTCTTATGTTTTTCTGATTCTTTGGGTGAAAGGTAGGCTGATTGTCAAAAGTGTATCTATAATAGTGTTTTGCAAACTATTTTATGCAACTCCAGAAATACAAAATATTAACGAACTCTGACAAAAACAGTGTATGGAAAAATCAGTTTGGAACACTGTATGTTGTATATACTGAGAGTTTCATACTGTATAGTAGGATGTTAAAGGCCTTGGGGGTTTTTAGTAAACAAATAAATATTTACTTTCATTCAGCATTTTTTGAACTAATTTGGCTCCATGGACACCTCCCTGACCATCACTTAGCTTTTTTTCCCCGTAGAATTGGAATGGCTATTAACATCTCACTGAGTGAATGTCCTGTGGAACATAGTTTAGACCTTCTTTGTCTATGGGATTATTTATACCATTTTCTTTCCTGGAGTAGTTTTGTATACATATGCTAGATTCTAACTATGAGATGCCTCCTCTAAACAGTTTTCTTTTGGGGATGTTGCTAAACCTTATCGTAAACTATTTTTTTGTTTGTTTCTCAGTTACTTTGTCAGGGCTACCATTTAGAGGCTTTCTTTTAGAAGCACGTAATGCTGAGGATTTGAGTGGCCCTCCTATTGGCTCCTTCACATTGATTGACAGTCAAGTGTCGCAGCTTCTGACCTGTGAGGATGTACAGGTTTGTGTTATGTTTGAAACTGATTTGTTAGTTTCCATGGATCTTTTCATTACAAGCTAAGGGTTCTGAGATAATGACATTACCCATGTTTTGCAGACATCTAAATAGATTCACAGTGATCAAGCTTTCCCCCTAATTTTCCTATTTGCAATATGTTTTTACACATCAGCATCCGAGAAAAGCAGTAGCTTGAAGGGTTTATAGCTTTTGATATTTTATATAATATTGACTCTTATTATATTGATTTTAAAGGGTGTTAATATTGAAGATAGGATGCTAGAATGGGACAGAGGTATCATTTTTGTCATTCATTCATTGATTTAATAAACATTTATTAAGCCAGAAACTATCCTGTTGCAAGGGATATGGTAACGAACAAGACTTAACTTCTGTTCTTTGAAGAGCTGAAAGCCTTACACATAAGTAGAACATATGGACATATGATGTATGATACATAAGGAGAACATGAGGAATATAGGACAGACACATAAGTAGAACATTGTGGTGACTTAAATTAGAAGCATACACAGGATGGGTGAGAAGCATAGCGGGGTGTGTCACACACAGGCTGGAGGGAATTGAGAGAGAGGTTCTTGGAGGAGGTCATCTCTATGTCAGGCCTCAATGAATGAGTAGGAATTTGCCAGGTGAATGAAAGTGGGAAATGAGATTGTTCAAGGGAAAGGAATTACTGAAATATAATGCTATATGTGTGGAGGCAGAAATTTTTTCTTTTGATGAATTTTTTGGATTTTCTTTGTATCTGTTAATGGAAGGAGTTTTAATTTATAATATAAATTAAATAATGAGCAGACTCTATATAGCATTGACATACCCAGTATTCATAACTCTTTTCAGTTCTTAAATTTCTGCTGACTCTAATTTATATACAGAGCCAGCTGCTAATCTGGTGTTGACTAACCAACATGTATTTGTTGAGTACCTGAGTCTCTGTTCTAAATAAAACCGTATTTATCAGAATGCCAGCATCATGCCATGACAGATTACTTTGCAAAATGACAGTAGTTTCAGTATGCTCAACTACGGAGTGAGTGAATGGTAGTTCTTTTCCATTTTGTTTCAGGGATATGCTGTGAGTCACACAAATCCATCCAAGAAAACAAAAATTAAAGTCTACTGGAATGCTCCAAGCAATTCTCCGAATCACATAAAGTTTCTGTGAGTGGGAGAGCTTACAAATCTGCAACTAGTCAAATTGAAATAATGGTCTCTGTTATTTTTGATACCTATTGGACATTTACCTGTATAGGAGTGGTTTGGTGTAGAATGACACCACCTTGGTCTGTTTTGCTTTTCATTTGATTTTTCCACCGAGCCCAAGACCTAACACCTAATAGGTGCTTAATACATACCTGTTGAGTGAATTAAATATTGTGGTGCCTTCATGTTAAGAGGCATTAGTTAATATTTACTTGAGTTCATATATGGTGTATGGACTAATACATTTTTTTAGATTTGTTCTAATCTTAATATGATAGTATGAAAAAATTCCTAAAATTTGGATGACTTTTTTGTAGTGTTATAATTTGCATATTAGATTAGTAAGACTGTTCATGCCCTCAGAATTATGAAATTCAGTAGGCTTAGAAGTCCATTTCCCTTAATCCTCTGTGCAAGGGGAAGTGGAATGTCATAAAAACAGTTTAATGATAACTGAGTGGTGTTAGAGACATATATATGTTTTTTTTTATCAAAAATTTTTTTTTTAATGTTTATTTTTGAGAGAGAGAGAGAGAGAGAGAGAGAGAGAGAGAGAGAGAGGGAAGGATACAGAGGATCTGAAGTGGGCTCTGTGCTGACAGCAGAGAGCCCAATGTGGGGCTCAAACTCACGAACCCTGGGATCATGAGCTGAGCTGAAGTCGGATGCTTAAGGGAGTGAGCCACTCAGTGCCCCTACAGATGTATACTTTAAGGAGAATTAGTCTCCTGACATGTCTGTATGTTTTGTTTCACTATGTATGCAAGTGCTAGCACACAGAAACACAGCTTAGCTCCTGTGTGTGGTGTGGAATGTGGAAGAGGACTGTGACGCCAATAAGATCTGGTGTTGCTTATGCAGCCTCTATCTGACTTCTTGCTGTAGCTGCCTGCTACACATGCCCTGTGGGATAATTTGAACAGCGCACTATGAAATAAGTAGCAGTAGTATGTTCTTTATATGTCAGGGAATAGAAGTCTGTGCGTTTTAGTCCTTATCTGGCACTCATGGACTGCTGGGAGTATGCCCAAAGGGCAGACGAGGAGGAGAGAAGAGAAGAAAAGAAAGATCAAGAGTAAGCAAGAGAACAAGGGCAGTAAAAGTTCATTTAGTAATGAGGTAGAAGAGTCATTAGAGATTTGTCTTAGACAAAATTGGTGGTACTGTTGGGTAGTATTAAGTTGTGTGTCCCAAGTTTACTTCTTTTCATCTTTTTTTTTTTTTTGATTCAATTATAACGGGCCACAATTAGGGTTCTGTTTGATCTCATTAGTACTGCATTTCAGAGTCACAGTTGTTGAGAAGTATAAAATCTACTGGGTGAAGATTCCTGGCCCTGTAATTTCACAGCCCAATGCACCGCCTTTTACAACACCTGAAGCTACAGTAGCACCTTTGTCAACATTACCTCCTGTATCCCATTTAACCAAATCAGTAAGTAACCTTTTCATGGTTTCACCAAATGCAAGCTAAAAGAACAGTGTCTTTGGAAATTGTGGCTTGTACTTGCTGAAGTATGCAGAGAAGTAGCTGTGCCGGGTTGTGGCAGTGAGTTTTTGGGACCTCTGCAGGAAATCTGAAGGAAGTCTTTATTGCCACATTATGACTTATGGGTCAGGATAAAGGGAGTGCAACACCCTGCATGTTCGAGGTGTGGTTATGACATTCTGTAGTCTGTACAGCCAAATATCAAACACGGAGAGGAACATTAAAGCTTAAGCTAAATTTAGACAAGATTTGGAGCAGAATCTTGAAATGGTGATGTAACTCCTAGATCTGATTTCACTAAGGCCAGTGAGTACTGGGGGATTCTATGTGCTGAACGACAGAAGCTCTTTTGCAAACTCATCAGCTAGAATTCCGTTTAGGCCCTTGGGTTCAAAAGAACTGTGGCTGAGAAAACATATCTTGTAAAGGGTAGTGCATATTAACAACATTAGGTTTTACTGAAAGAAATTCTGATAAATGAGACTTACTAGTTCAGAAGTGAAAATAATGAAAAGTGTCTTACGGCAGGTTATTACAGTTAAAAGAACAAACTCGGGTCTGAATCCTGTCTCGCCTACTTTCTGTGTGACTTTAGACAAGCTACTTAATTCTCAATGTCTCAGTTTCTTCACCTATAAAATGAGAAGTAATAATATCCAGCTCTTAGTATTATTATGAGAATTAAACAATGTAATGATTTTAAGGTTTCTAACTGCCTTGCACTTAATAGAAATTCTGTAAATATTAGTTCCTTTTTTCTTTTCCTTCTCTTTTTGTCTTTTTATAACTCTTTGTTCTCATGAGGAAGACTAAGTGAAGCACTTGTACTCTTTATGTACTGTCTCATTTTGTTTTCCTTCTACATTTTGCAATATATAATTATACTTGATTGCATTATTATGAATGTTACACTTTTGACCATACAATTAGATTTTTTATTTGCACTAGCTCTAGTTTACTTAGTCTTAATGTTTATTTATTTTAAAGCTGCCTTAGGGGGGTAAATAGTCAGTCTGGACCTGAGCTTCCTAAGAGGACTCTTTCCATATATTCACATAAAAGGCATTAGTTCTCATCGGAGCTTTTATGGTATCTCTACACCAGGTTTTTAATCTCTGATTATAGAAAGGTTTATTCAGAGTCATGGGATTATAGCATTCATACAGAGCTAGAAGAGACCTCAGAATTCAGTCCCTGTATAGTTGAAGGTATACAAGAGAGACCGTTAAGTTCTTCAGCAAACATGATGGACTAAAGGGGAGAGCAGAGACCAAAATGCAAGTTTCGTACTGGTTTGTTTTTTCCGTTCTACTGTGACTTTTCTTTAAGTTGCTGTGAAATAATAAGAAATGTGTATTGGTTTCTGCTGTGGTTCCTGCTAATATTTGGACTTTGACCCCAGTTCCTGATACAGAGCTCCTAAATCCCTTGTAATTTCCTGAGTGATAGGAATGCCTTTTACTCTAATGGGTGGGCCGTCCATGGGGGCAGGTCACCAGAAAGACCAAGCCATGATTAGAAACTGGGAACTTTCTGCCCCCCACTCTCCATTTTCCAGAGATGAGCAAGGGGCTAAAAATTGAGTCATTAATCCATCATGCCTCCATGAAGGCTTCATAAAAAATCCCAAAAGTATGGGGTTCAGAGAGCTCCCAGGTTGCTGAACACATGGAGGTGCTAGAAGGATGGTGCCTTAGAGAGGGCGTGGAAGCTCCACACACCTGCTCTGCCCACATGCCCTCCCTGTGCACCTCTTCCACCTGTTTCTGGGTTTCATCGGGTAATAATACACTGGCAATCTAGTAAGAAACCTGTTTTCCTGAGTTCTGTGAGCCATCCTGGTACATTATCAAACTTGAGGAGAGGGTCATGGGAACCTCTAGTCTCCTTCATTGGGAACCTGGACCTTGTGGTTGGCCTCTGAAGTAAACAGTCTTGTGGGACTGAGCCCCTAACTTATAGGATTGGACACTACCTTCAGGTAGATTGTGTCAGAATGGAATTGCAAAGTAGGACTTGTGCTTGGTGTCCACTGAGAATTGCAGAATTGCTTAATGTGGGAAAACCCCCCACACACTGGATGGCCAGAAGTGTCGGTAGAGTAGAAGAAATGAGAGGTGTTTGGATACAGTTCCCATTTAATCTAGACGCATGATGTTTAACTCCCTTCTGAAATACACCGTCATAGCGCATTCTAACAAGATGACTGAGCATTTTTGTGCTGCCAAATTGTGGAGATGAGATTTTTGATGCTGGTCCTCTTATTTGCCATAACAAGGAAGCTCTGAATTAAATCATTGTAAATTGTTCCTGTTTCTCCTCCACTAAATTGTTATTACTATTATTTAGAGTGTTAGCATATATTGGAATAACCATTTTTTCTTATATTAGTTTAATATCAAATTTGAACCTGAATTCTAGATGCAGAGTCTAGGATCTGAATATAAAAATTTGTGAGTTTGTCTGTTTACTTTTTAAAAGTTCATTCTAAAAACTCAATGATATCTTTTAGGCAAGAATGTCAGTGTGGGCTTAAATATTCCCTAAGGTGTTTTTCAAAATTTACTGGAAACTATGCTCCAGAACATAATTGATGTGAAATATTTTGTGTATTAAAGGAACTTTAATACTCATGCACATTATAGTCCAACTAATGTTGTGTCTTCCAAATTTTAATCAAAATTAATTAAGTTTAAAAGTTCACAACCTAACTACTGCTCTGATCATGTCTAATTTGGGATGTGTTATTTGTTTCCTTCTTTGAATCTTTATTATGAAAAGATACTCTTGTTAAAACTTGTACTTCAAGGTAGTGGCTCTTTTATCATTGTGAAATGAACTGTTTGGTTGGTAATTAAGACTTTTTCTCCCTGTCATTTTTCTAGTTCAGTGCTTCAGATTGTGGGAACAAGAAGTTCTGTATTCGGAGTCCTTTGAACTGTGACCCAGAGAAGGAGCATGCCTGTTTCTTCTTGTCCTTCACACGAGATGACCAATCAGTGGTGGTTGAAATGAGCGGTCCCAGTAAAGGCTATTTATCCTTTGCGTTTTCTCATGACAGATGGATGGTTTGTATCCCTTACTTACGTAAGTGGTAATGAAAGAAAAGTTACTGGAGGGAGCCTAATCAATGGCAGTTAGTTGTTTGTTCCAGAGTCAAATTATTATCCTGCTTACAATGGGAAGGGGAAGGGGAGGGCAGGAGAAATGAACATAGAGTGGGTTCTAAGTTAAAAATCTTTGGGTATTTCATGTTTTTAACAGTTGTGCAATTATATACCACTAAGAAAGGCTGTCTTGTAGAAAGTTAGGAAAATCACTTTGTATCCAGTGGATTTGCCGCTATATCTTTCTGTCTGTCCTGTCTGCTTATCTCTTTGTGATAAAAGCTTGAAGTACAGTTAGAAGTTGCTCTGCCTCAAGTCTCATGTTATTTGTGATGCTTTTCAAACCCTCATTGTTTTCTCAAGTGTCCAGCAATCCCAGCAAGGGTTGCTGCTCACGGAGTCCCCATTTTGGTAGTCATCAGTACATATCCCAAACAGAGAGTTAAACCTGGCGTGTCCAGGCATAAATATATTCCTTACCGGTAGGCTCCTTTGTCAGATCTACAGAAGGCAGCATTTGTTTTAAGCTGATTCTCGCTCTCCCTGGGTAGTGCTGAATGGATTCAATGGTTCTGTAGATGGCAGCCTTGTGCTGTGGTGTGGCAGCAGAGTGCATCCTAATCTTCCAGAAGGAAGGAGGGAGAGTATGGGCCAGGACATGTGTAAGTCCTTTTCGAATCAGAGTTGTTGGTGAGGTCAGGGATGACTACAAATGGAGAACGCCTCTTACTTCCACATTAGTAAAGGCAACGAGTTTTTTGTAGAGAGTTTTCTTCCTGTCATGTTTTAAACGTAGTATCACTTCTTAAGGGACTTGTATTTCACAAAAAGAAAAGAAACGCTGAGATTCTGTGATAGAGGGACGAATGTTTTCCCTAAAAGTGCACTCTGATCACATTGGTCCTCGTATGCTGCTTGCATGTATTGCGGGAAACCAGGTGTAACTTTTTTAGGGGGAGGGCATTGCAATATATGCACATGACCTAGATATATTACTGTATAGTTCTAGAATGCACTCATTATCTTTTTTCATTAAGCAAAACATAGACCTTAACCTTATGAGATTTAAGATATGTCATATGCTTTTAAAAATGACATATAAGAAATTGTGACTCTTTTTTTTTTAAGTTGTTTTTTGGGAAATTTTATGCTGGATCAAATGATGTTGCAAGAGTTCAAGACCTTTTCCCCATTGCCCTTTGTAATTGTCGTCAGAGCAATAGCATATTCTGTTGGTTATTTGCAGTTCGGGCAGAAATGAACCAAGTTTGGCCCATAAGGTGGATAATGAGGCTGGGTTAGAAATAAAATTAGGAGCTCCTGGGTGGCTCAGTCGGGTAAGCATCCAACTCTTGATTTCACCTCATGTCACGATCTCGTGGTTTGTGAAATTCAGGCCCTGAGACAGGCTCTGCACTGACAGTGCAGAGATGCTCAGGATTCTCTCTCTCCCTCTCTCTTTGCCCCTCCCCTGCTTGTGCGTGCATGCATGCTTCCTCTGTCTCTCAAAATAAATAAGTAAACATTAACAAAATAAAAAAAAAATGAAATGGGACCATAAAGCAATAAGGAAAGATGGTGGTAGTGCTTGTTGTGTGAACATTTCTGAAGATGAACCCAGCAAGGGTTAACAATGGTAGCCTTGTTGGAGTAAGTGTGTAGTTTCATCTGTAACATACAGTATCATTTAGATATGTGTTCTAGTCACTTAAATAAAAAAACATTCCAGTCACTTTAGAGCCAAACTTCATGCAATAGTATACTCGCATTTTTCCTTTTCTGGTCACATAAAATCTGTCAGCGAGAGGAAAAGACACCAGTGCTGTACTGAGTGTGGTGATGAGGCACCCACAAGTAGACCAGTTATTTCTGTTCTAAGTTGTAGGCATAGATGGCACAAAAGCATTTATCTCTAATTCAAGATATATTTATCTTACTTAGAAATCTTATGTTTCTAGTATAGTACTCATCAAAAATGTTTATAAGAAAGACTTAATTATGCAGGTGCAGTTGATTTACAGAGCAATCTTAATGATTAAAATCATTTGTACACCTGTTTGCCTAAATTGGGGGAAATAAATCATCCTCAGAAAATATTTTTAAAGTGGTTACTTCTATTCCTGGTTATTTAAAAAATTTTAGGATATTTTTATGACCTGCTATTTCTTTTCAGTATGTAATATAAATTTAAATATTGAAGGTATCTGATGTTACGAATACTGATCAACCTGAATGATACCTTTTTCAGTTTCACTTATAAATTAATGATAGCAATTGTTTTGGTGTTAAGCTTCACTAAAATTGATGAAAAGTATAATTTTCTGCATTTTAGTTATCAGTGACTTGCTAATGTCTGAATTTTAACTAATTTCAAAGTATCCACATATTCCCTATCTTCATATACTTTGTTAAATGATATAAAGTATATCAAGTGTACATATTATATATTAGCTTCTATTCCTTGCCTTCTCCTGATTAGTGTCATCTTGCTTTATACATAATTTCTCAGTGCTCAAGTTCTAGAACGTTCCCAGTTCTGACTTCTTTTGTACTTCAGACTGGGATTTTCAGTGGCCAGCTGGTCTTGTCCAGATGAGTGTTCTTGGACAACACAAACCATTATCTGTAAAATTGAACTTAATATCTTTCCTCCTCATGTTTCTTGTGTTCCTCATTCTTGGTGATCAAAAATAGAAATAAAAAAGCAGTTACCATTATTGAATCCTTGCTTCTTTTCAGATGCTGTCCTGGGCAATTTATAGACTATCTCATTCACTGTTGTCATCATCTTTAGTGTTCAGGGAATTTTGGTTGTGACTTAGATTCTTCCCTTTTATTCACCTATCAGGTCCTTCTTCCTCCTACCCACCCCCCACTTTTTGTTTTGAGAAGTTTTAAATCCACATGGCCGTTGAAAGAATAGTATAACAAACACCAGTAAGTTTTTCACCTACACTTGCCACTTTCTTTCCCTCTCCATTCCCACACTGTGTGTATGTGTGTGTGTGTGTGTGTGTGTGTGTGTGTGTAAGTGTGTGTATAGATTGACTTATGAGGTGTATATAAACACAAATTTTTCCCCAAACTATTTGAAGGTTAAATTGTAGATACATCATGACATTTTATCTCTAAAAGTTTTAGCAACTATCTATAGATCTAAGTATCTAAGAACAAGAATATTCTATAATTACCATAATATCTTTATCGCATTGAGAAAACTTAGTAATGATATAATTTCATGCAATGTAGTCTATATTCCAGATACCTCAGTTGTCCCGATAAAGTCCTTTACAGCTGTTCTTTTTTAAAAAAAGTTCTGAACCAAGATCCAGTCATTTATCACCAATACATTTAATTGTTATATCTTTTTGATCAGTTACCCTACCTGTTTTTTAGAATTTTTTTTCACGCTCCCATTCTGTAGAATGTTCCACAATTTGTGCAATAGATTCAGGTTAAGATTTTTGGCACAAGTACTACCTAAGGGATGTGTTTATTTCTCAGTACATCATATCAAGAGATGTGTAATGTCAAATTATTCCATTATTGATGATTCTGTGTTTGATCACTATTATCCATCAGATTTTTCCTTTGTGATGGTGTGTTTTCTCTTTTTAATTAATAAGTAATCTGTGGGGTAATACTTTGAGTGTATATGAATATTCTGTTCCTCAATAACATTTTCTCAAGTGATTTTAGCATCTATTGATGTTCCTTGCCTGAATCAATTGTTACATTTGTGATTACAAATTGGTGATTTTCTAATCTGTTAGCTGGTGTTCTTTTTTAAAAAAGAGCTTTCTTGGGGTGCCTGGGTGGCGCAGTCGGTTAAGCGTCCGACTTCAGCCAGGTCACGATCTCGCGGTCCGTGAGTTCGAGCCCCGCGTCGGGCTCTGGGCTGATGGCTCAGAGCCTGGAGCCTGTTTCTGATTCTGTGTTTCCCTCTCTCTCTGCCCCTCCCCCGTTCATGCTTTGTCTCTCTCTGTCCCAAAAATAAATAAACGTTGAAAAAAAAATTAAAAAAAAAATAAAAAAGAGCTTTCTTTTCTCTGCACCTCTCCTTCTCTTTTGGTGAAACATTATGGATTAATGAGTTACTTTTGTCTATTGAGTTATAGTTTATCATCATCAGTCTTCTTTTAGCTGCTTATGTTGACCTAGATATGGCCTCTTAAAGCGTTTTTTTTTTGTTTTTTTTTTTGCCCTTTTGATGGGTCTCCATTACTTTTTTAGTGTGTAACAAGCTGTTACACCAGAAAACATAGTTTATTGATTCCATTTTATACTGTTATGCATTTCATCATTTCCCAAAGGAGGTCTGTTTCCTTTTGATAGGGATAGTTTTTAGAAGTCAGGATTTGAGTGCTTATGTGTTCACTGCTACCGATATTACATATACTTGTCATTCTGTCTTTGACGTACTTCCTTAATTCTCTTTATTGCATTGTCACTATCTCTGACTTCGCCTACACCTTTTTTGTTATTTCCAGACTGCCGCAGTGACCCCCTCACGAGTCTTCTTGGCTCCCTGATTTCTCCTGTCTGGTTCATCTTTCAATAGCCACTGGACTTTCCTTCCCAAGCTGCCACAGAGATCATCTCAATGCTATCCCCAAAAACCTTTGGTGAACCGTTAGTAGTTATAAGAAGAATATTTTTTTCATTAGCGTGGCTTTCAAAATACCTCAAAGTCCTTGTTGGAATTTCCAGCTTTACCCTGTTTTATGTTTTATGTTTTATGTTTTCGCTAACACAGTTACCTGTTTTCTAAAATTTTCATACGTTTTTATATTTCTATGTCTTTAGTCCTGGAAATTCCTCCTTTTGGAAAACTTTCCCCTTATCTCAGGTCTATCTTACCCACATGTAAATATTTTTTATTTTCTAAGATCTAGTTAATTATCACCTTTCCTGATAAGGTTTTTCAATCTTTGGGTCTACATAATTTGTGTTCCCATGGTACTTTGTCTAAACCTGTTGTATCATAATTCACATACTATTACAACTGTCTGTTCCATTAAAATGTAGTCTTTGGTTGTAAGAACAATCTAGTCATCTTTATTTTTCCCATAGTATCCACACAATATTCTAAATGGTGCATTCTAAATGTTTGAAACAAGAGGAACAAATGGGAGAAAGGGTTCTGTCCAATTCAGAGATTTGGCAGAACTTCTTACATGTGTGTTTCCATGCTCCAGACTTGGGGTTTCTAGAAATTGCTTGGACCCTATAGTTGTAATAGCACTTTCTCATATTTTTCATTTTAGAGTAGTGAGAACTGAGAGTTATCTCTTCTTCCTCCATCCCCATAATTTTCTCCAGTATTTGGGAAGTCTGCCTCCACACCAACAAGGAGTTAGTATGGTATTTGTCTTATCACCATTTTGCCTCTTGTTATATTAAAAGTTATTTTAAATAAAAAAAGAATTTTTATACCTCATTGCAGATAGTCTAGAAAACACACAATGTTTGTTTAAATCAGAAATCAGTGAACATTTTCTGTAAAGGTCCAGATAGTAACTCCTGAGAATTTGTGGGCCTATGGCCTCTGTTCTAACTACTCATCTCGGTTATGATAATGCTAAAACAGCAATAGACAATCCATAACTTAATAGGCGTAGCTGTGTTCCAGTAACACTTTATTTGTGGACACTGAAATTTGGATTTCATGTATTTTTACTTGTCATGAAATATTCTTCTTTTAATTAAAAAAAAAAAAAACCATTTAGAGCACCTGGGTGACTCGGTTGAGTGTCCGACTTCAGCTCAGGTCATGATCTCACAGTTCATGAGTTCAAGCGCTGTATCGGGCTTGCTGCTATCAGGGCAGAGCCGTCTTCAGATCCTCTGTCCCCCCGCTCTCTGCCCCTCCCCTGCTCGCATGCTCTCTCTCTCTCTCTCTCACTCTCTCTCAAAAATAAATAAACATTAAAAAAAACATTTTGATATGTAAACATCATTCTTAGCCTGTGGGTTGTACCAAAACAGGCATTGGGCTGAATTTGGTCTGAGTGTGCCATAGTTTGTTGATTCCTGGTTTAAATCATGACGACTCCAAGTTTCTTGAGTTGGGCTGATTCTGATTTGAATATAAGATGTGTAACAGTGAATAATTGGTTTGCTAAGGTTAAGTACTTGGGAGTTCTCAAAAGTGGAACTTTTAAAAATAAATTTAAAGCATGTTAGAATATCATTGGGACTAATAGCAAAATTTGTTATAACTTGTCAGTCTTGGCTTTGTTTAAGGAGTTTAGTGACTATAGCACGTAAAAGATCTTGTTAGTTATTTTATGGAGAATGATTTACAATAGGTGAAAGAGCCAAAAACTAAACACAGTAACCTAAAAGCCAGATTATTCATTTGTACCATCACTTAAATGGACTTTGAAGATGCAGTCTGTCCTCTGGTAGTCACTTCAATTTTTTTTTTTTTTTCAACGTTTATTTATTTTTGGGACAGAGAGAGACAGAGCATGAACAGGGGAGGGGCAGAGAGAGAGGGAGACACAGAATTGGAAACAGGCTCCAGGCTCCGAGCCATCAGCCCAGAGCCTGACGCGGGGCTCGAACTCCCAGACCGCGAGATCGTGACCTGGCTGAAGTCGGACGCTTAACCGACTGCGCCACCCAGGCGCCCCAACTGGTAGTCACTTCAAATAAGCTGTAACTTTTAGAGATAAAGAGTATTGGAGACTAAAGGATAGACAAGAACTAGACTGAAAAAAATGCCTCCTTGAATTCAGACGATTTGGTTTGAGTGTGTAATAGTAAATCAGTGTGTACAATATCAGCAGTATTTGATTCTAGTATCTTCATCTTAAAAGTTACCCCCCAAACCCAATATATTGCAGTGTGTTTATAGTTATGAAAAATTGTAGGACATAGATGTTTATTTACAAATAAATATCTAGAACAATGTTCATAATAAGTTCAGTGAAAAAACATAACGGAACTGTATTTTCAGTCCACTTGAGGTGAAAAAATAAATACAAATAGGTGTGGATGAATATATATGAAAGCATTAATAGTGGTGTTTTCAGGGGCTTATAAACATGTCTATTGTATTTATTTAAAAAGTTTTTAATGTTTATTTATTTTTGAGAGAGACCAAGCATGAGTGGGGGAGGGGCAGACAGAGAGGGAAACACAGAATCTGAAGCAGGCTTCAGGCTCTGAGCTGTCTCTACACAGCCCGATGCAGGGATGCACAAGCTATGAGATCGTGACCTGAGCCGTAGGTGGATGCTTAACCAACTGAGCCACCGAGGCACCCCTATTTTAATATATTTTTTATATTGAAATTGTGTTGTTTTCGTATTCTAACAAAATTATTTATGTATTTATTTATATTGAAGTATAGTTGATACATAATGTTACATTAGTTTCAGGTGTACAACATAGTGATTCAACAATTTGAAACATCATGCTACTATCTGTTATCATACAGAACTATAACACCATTGATTATATTCCCTATGCTCTACCTTTTATTTTGTTACTTATTCATTCCACAACTGGAAGCCTGTATGTCCCACTGCCTGTCATCCATTTTGCCCCTTCCCCCCACCTTCTGCCCTCTGGCAACCATCAAGTTTGTTCTCTGTATTTATGGGTCTGTTTCTGCTTTTTGTTTCTTTCTTCAATATAGCAAAATTATTTTTTATTAATAAATTGGACAGCCAGTTCTCTGGAATTTGTGGTATCATTTGGGATTGAGTCAGTAAATTATGTTTTAAAAGCATCAAATACTATTTGATTTCATTAGGGATATTTTAAAAAACAAAATGTTGAAATTCCTTTGAATTTTTCTCATTTGCAATTGTTTTTCAGGGTGATGATGATGCTTATGTGTGTATTCATGAAGATCACACTGTGCACATACAACCATCCCGTTTGATGGGGCGAAGTCACCCTGTGATGGACTCCAGGGTAGGTGGGAAGATTCTGGGAACCTCCACCCCTCTTGTCTGCCCCTGGCTATGCGGCCAACATTGGCAGTAGGGTTCCTTTCTTACAAAAAGCTGGAAGACACTTTTCTGTGCTTTCTTTTATTTTTAAAATAATATATAAAAATATATAAAGTAAGTTATATTATTATATTTGTACATTTAATTTATTAATGTCATTATATTATTTTATTTAACATTATATAATCAATATATTTAATATTATATAGTTTAATAAAATTGTATATATGTATTTAATGTATACAACATAATGCTTTGATATATATATACATACACACACAAACATAGTGAAATGACTGCTACCATTATCTCCTCTCTTAGTTACTTTTTTTTTCTTTTTTGTGGTGAGGGCACCTGAAATTTTCTCTTAGCAAATTTCCAGTATGTAATACAGGATTATTAACTATAGTCATCAGATCTCTAGACTTTGATCCTACATAACTGCAACTTTGTACCCTTTGACCAACATCTCCCCTTTTCTACACTTCGGGAAGCACAAGATAAGGTTCTCTTATAGGAAAAGATGAATTCTTGCGTGCGCCGTTTAAATCCTTTTTTGCATCTTATAAAAAAAAATTATGGTTAAGATAGTCAAAGCATCAGCTCCCTTTCATAAGCTTACAGATAGATTTTTAAGAAAAGGTGTAGGTTAATGACACAGTTTCTTGTCTAGCGAGAAAGGGGAACATGTATGGTAGAGACTGGTTCAGTGCCTTGGACAGTTGTCTTCAGTACTCCTTGTTGGCATCTATGCCAAAGATGGCTTATTTCTGGTAGAGAAGTGTCTTTTTCACATGGCAATTGACAAGCAAGTGAGCTCTGACCAAGAAGTAGTCATCTCCTAATAACATTATGTTCTCTGCAGAGCTTTCCCATAGCTTGGAACTTCTCCCTTGATGCACATCGCATCTTAGCCACTAGGGTATTACTTTCTAATTGTTTCTTCAGTGTTTTTGATTGTGTGTTAGAGGCGAGAGGGGGTTAGTACATCTGCCAAAATTTCTAACCTGGGTAGAGGGTTTGTGGCGTTCTGACTCAAAGTAAAAATAGTGTTTTTGCCAAGTAGGATAAAGACCAATAAACCAGGAGAAAATGTTTCTTGTACTCCTCAGAGAGGAAGTGGACAAACAATGATACAGCAGACAAAACATGCACAAAGGATCTTAGGGAAAGGAAATCGAACAGGTCAGGATTTTGATCATATTTTATTTTTAGCAAATCTGTGGAAGGTGCTGAAGAGACCCATTGTGTGTGTTTGTAGGGTGCTCTTGAGGATATGGCTTGGAGGCTGGCGGATGGTGTTATGCAGTGTTCTTTCAGAAGAAACATTACCCTTCCTGGGGTTAAGAACAGATTTGATCTAAACACAAGCTACTACATCTTTCTAGCAGATGGTGCAGCTGACAATGGTACGTATATTGATAAAAACTATCTTTTCAAGTTTGTTCCTTTCTCTTCTTCCCTTTTCCACCTGTTCTGGAGACACTACTGTAATTGCTCATTTTTTAAGATACTCACTTGTGGGTAAAGAGTTATCAAAACCCTTTTCCATTTTTGCCTGACAATTTGACTTTGGTTAACCTTCTAGGTTTGTTTCCCTGGAAACTAGATAAAAGTAGTGTCAACTGTGTCATAAAGCAACATGCTTATGATAAAAATGACTTCTGGCTGGCAAACTGCATTTGGACCAGGAAGAACTATAAATACCTAGGAAGAAGCCATATCTTTGGGCTTCCCTAAGTGTTGTGACATTGACAGATCCCTGGCAGGGATCCTACAAACAGTGACTGTAGGGTTGTTGCAACAGATTTTGGCTTTTGCAGGGTAACCTGTCCACTGTGAATTTCACCTCCTTGAACCTGAGCTTTCTCCAGGGAGCTGGAGGAAGGGAAGAGAGAATAGCTCTTGGACAGCTGAATAAAGTGCTACAGGATCTCCCATTGAAGGAGAATGCCTCTCAGTGCTCTGCAGATGTGCTGTGTCTCCTGTCCCACGTCTTTCTAAGTGAATCTGATGTCAAGTGCAGCCTATGGTAGTTTTATGAGTTTGAATATTTCCCTTATCCTTAAGAAGACTGCCCTGGTGGGTATTGATTGCAACACATTTTTTAAAAACATTTTTTAACCTTTTTTTATTTATTTTGAGAGAGACAGAGACAGTGCGAGTGGGGAGGGGCAGAGAGGGAGACAGAGAATCCCAAGGAGGCTCCATGCTGCCAGCACAGAGCCTAATGTGCGGCTTGAACTCACGAAACCATGAGATCGTGTCCAGACCCAAAATCAAGAGTCAGATGCTTAACCGACTGAGCCACCTAGGAGCCCTTGTGTTGTAACACATATTAAAAGGGATTATTAGGGGCACCTGGGTGGCGCAGTCGGTTAAGCATCCGACTTCAGCCAGGTCAGGATCTCGCGGTCCGTGAGTTCGAGCCCCGTGTTGGGCTCTGGGCTGATGGCTCAGAGCTTGGAGCCTGTTTCCGATTCTGTGTCTCCCTCTCTCTCTGCCCCTCCCCCGTTCATGCTCTGTCTCTCTCTGTCCCCAAAATAAATAAACGTTGAAAAAAAAATTAAAAAAAAAAAAGGATTATTAGATTTTGTTTAAGGCCTTGGCTAATTATGTTTTGAAGAACTACAAGAAATGCCAAGGTAGTATTTAGTGACTCCTCTCTTGGGAGATAATACTGTGCCCAAACTTTGAGACTGTAACTTCTTTTTAAAACTGTGAGAGGGGCGCCTGGGTGGCTCAGTCGGTTAAGCGTATGACTTCGGCTCAGGTCATGATCTCGCGGTCCATGAGTTCGAGCCCCGCTTCGGGCTCTGGGCTGACAGCTCAGAGCCTGGAGCCTGTTTCAGATTCTGTGTCTCCCTCTCTCTCTGACCCTCCTCCGTTCATGCTCTGTCTCTCCCTGTCTCAAAAATAAATAAAAACATTAAAAAAAATTTAAAACTGTGAGAAGCTGGGTGTATAGAATGGGAGGTCAGGGGGTGAGGTAAAGGAAGAGGAAGAGACAAATGTGGTGCAGGTGGAGTTGTGAAAAGCCTTGCATATTCTATTACGTGGTTTAGATTTTATACTCTAGGTAAAGGGGAGACAGTGGTTTTGAAGCAGGATAAAATATCTACTCATGTTACAAGAAAATTTAGGAATATTTGTAGATTTAGTTGTAGGTGATATGTGTAGTTATCTTAGTCAAATCATGTATTCTTATTTGCACCAGCATCAGCAAATATGGCTTGAAAATCATTTCTTGGTTAAGTGATAATGAATAAAAATTACTCAGGGCTTAATGAGTGCCAGTCACTGGATAAGCACTATAGTTAGATTTTTCATTTTTATCTTCATAATATTACATTAGATATGTAGTATTATTATCTGTTTCATCCCAGAGGAAACTGAGGCTTAGGAGCAGTTAAGTAATTTGCCCAGATGAGTGAATGGTAGAGTTGGAATTTGAACCCAAACTCTTTGACCTCAGAGCCTAACTAGTCAACACTTTTGAACACGGGAAATACAGGAATTGGATTTTTAATGAGGAAAAGGTCACATATGTGTGTTTTTAAACAGATACCACTAAAGCGCAGCTAATTGTTTGTCATTATTACAATTGTCACTTACTGTGTGCAGTATACATATCTTGTTTATTTCTCACAGAGGCTCTGTAAATATACATTATATTGACCATTTTAGAAATAAAGAAACTGGAACCTAGAAAGGTTAAGTAACTTCTTCCAAATCTAACAAGTAAGAAATTATTAAGTCAGATATTAAACCCCAGGCTGTTCTGCTTACAGAAGCCATGCCCTTTCCATCATACCAGATTGCTTCCTTTGGTGCCCGGTATGTTACAAATGCTTCATAAATCATTATTGATGCAATGGATGTCTTAAATTGCTATGGGATTTAACAGTTTGCATTTATACTTTAGAACATTTTATACTTAAAAGATGTTACACGTATTAAAATAAAAGCAATTTCATTTAAGTGGATGAATTCTATTATATAATAAATTGTGTGTGTGGGGGGGTATATGAGAATGCCAAAAATTTCTTCTTAGGTCAGCACTGTAGAAATTGGAATGTATTTTCTTATAGAAACAATATTTTAAGTGTTAGTCCTTTTTTTAAAAGTGTTTTTTTAAACATTTATTTATTATTGAGACACAGAGAGAACCAGAAAATGAGCATGGGAGGGACAGAGAGAGGGGGAGACACAGTATCTGAAGCAGGCTCCAGGCTCTGAGCTGTCAGCACAGAGCCCGATGCGGGGCTCGAACTCATAAGCGGTGAGATCATGACCTGAGCCGAAGTCAGATGCTTAACCATCTGAGCCACCCAGGCTCCCCTTAAGTGATAGTTCTAATATTTCCTCAGAAAAACCTCATTCCTGGATAATGCATGTGCAGAATAGACCATTGTTGTATTTTCCTCTCCTGCTGGTGTTGCTGTGCTGATGTTATGGGGGAGAGCATCTGTATTGTCTTTTGTAGTGTTTCTCAAACAACCTTCTTGAGAAAAGCTTCAGTGTAGCCTCAAACAACCTTCTTCAGAATTGAGTGACTGCTAAAAAATGCAGATTCCTGAACTCCATCTTAGACCCACTGAATCTCTGTTGTTGATGCTTGGAATCTGCATTTTTAAAAAAGTTTATTTTTGGGAGAGACAGAGACAGCACGAGTTGGGGGTACAGAGAGAGGGAGAGAGAGAATGTCAAGCAGGCTCTGTGCTGTTAGTGCAGAGCCCTATGTGGGACTCGAACCCATGGAATGAGAGATCATGACCTGAGCTGAAACCAGGAGTTGGAGTTGGAGTCAGATGCTTAACCAACTCAGCCACCCAGGCACCTCATTCTTCTGCATTTTTAACCAGCATCCCAGGTGATTGTTTTGTATATTGTGGTTTGATAACTCATTGCTCTAGGACAAGGTTCTCCCAAATAAGGTGTATATACATTGTAAGGCAGTCCAGGGATCCAAGGAACAACACCAGAACTTTGTATGTAGATTGATTTTATCTCCTCTCATCTTAAAAAATTTCTTTTTTAATACATTTTAGTGTACATAATGCATTAAAACAATAGTACACGAATGTGTTTATTAACTCAAGTATACATATGTGGGAGCACAGACTCATTTTTTTTTTTTTAAACTGGTGGAGTGCAAAGCAAAAAGCAAAACAAAACCTCAAAAAGAAAAAAATCCAAACCTAACATTTCTGCTTTAGGGAATAAACTTTCCAGTACCCTTGTATTAAGGAACAAAGTACAATTGCCACATAAATCATTGTCTCTTCTGTTATCTAGTTATATGTACGTGAACCATTTATAAATTGCAGTCTGCTTAAAAGCAGTGAGACTTTGTGAGGTTGAAACCATTTTTCAAAGCCATCATAAAATCTCAGTAACTCTTATAAATGTAAAATGTACCCAATTTCAGTAAAATCCATTTAAAACCTTTTTCTAATACTGTTTCCTTCCTAGAATGCTGACATTGTCCTATCATGAGATAAGCAGTCATGTGAAATGATAGAACTCACTTGGGTGAATAAGTAATTCACAATTAGGAAATCTACCAATTTAAATAATTAATGAACTGGAGACTCTGTTATCACATGACCGGTTATTTTAACAATTTAGGAATACCACACGTCACATAATACTGTAGAGCCTTGTACTAAACACAAACTCAACTTGCCTTAGAGCAGAAATCCAAGATTATAATAGAGCCGTACAAAGGAACTCCAAAAATTATAATGGACTTCTGCTTTAATGAAGGTTAAATTCTTGCTCAGCCATGGCTGTGAAATGAATCAGAATTTAAAAATACTTTCTTGCAAATGACTCTCAGGCTATTGGGAATGTGGTCTGGTTTTCATTACTGCCGCTCTGCTAATTCAGTATAATTCCTGATAGTTATTGTCTCTCTCTTCTTGACTCTCTTCTGTAGGTATTCATTACATAAAACTTTTCTTGTTTCCTGCTTTATCTCTGATCTCTGCTATAAACAAGCCATGATATAACAGTATTTGTGAAATGAAATCAGCTGTCCTAACACCATTTTTTGAATAGTTCATTTTATTTTTGCTGCTTCAAAAGCCTCTTTATCATATATCAAACATTTATTAGTAAATCAAACTATTTCTAGTTTATTTTTCCACTAATCTATTACTGTACTCGTTGAAATTACTATAGCCTTATAATAGGTTATGAATTTTGATAGAGCATGATTCCCTTCCTGGCTGCCTTTTTCAGGAATTCTTGACTCTTTGTTATCTATCTGTTCTTCCAGATAAACTTTAGAAATGATTGTCAGATTCCATTAAAGATCCTGCTGGGGTTGTGATTGGAATTGCAATGAAATTTTAGATTAACTTGAAGAATAATCGACATCTTTGCAATAGAGAGTCTTTCTATCCAGAAGTATACTGGATATTCTATTGATTGAAATCCTGTGGTGTTCTTCAAGTCTTCATATAGGGTTTATATATATTTTTTGTTACTTTGTTTCTATGAATTTTATAGATTTTAATACGACCTATTGTGAATGGGATTATTTTTCTTACATTTTCTAAATTTGTTGGTGTATAGGAAAATTATTGATTTTTGAATGTTTGTCTTGAATGTAGCCATCTATTTTTCCAGTTGATTATTTTGGATTTTCTAGGTAAACATCGTATTTTATGCAAATTATGAGGTTACATAGCCCTCATTTTTTGTCTTGTTTCATTGTATTACTTCTCCCAGAAAAATGTGGACTAGCAAGAATTCTTGTCTTGTTCCTGATTTTGACAGGAATACTTTTAATATTCTGTGTTGTGTCATGTTTATTGTATTTTCCTGGTGGATAACTTTTATGGTGTTTAGGAAATGATTTTTTCCTAACTTTACAGAGTTCATGTCATGAACATGTGCTGAATTTCATTTGCTGTCTGTCAGGCAGCAATTAAGATAATATTTTATCATTACTTTTATAGACTTCAGAATGGCAAATGGTCCTCACTTTCCTGGGATAAACCTTGCTTGGCCATGTTTTATAATACTCTGTTTTTTCAGATATTTAGTTTTGAGAGAGAGAGGGAGAACAGAGTGTGAGTGGGGGAGGGGAAGAGAGAGAAGAAGACACAGAATCTGAAGCAAGCTCTAGGCTGTGACCTGTCAGCACAGAGCCCGATTTGGGGCTCAGACCCACGAACCACAAGATAATGACCTGAGCTGAAGTTGGATGCTTAACCCACTGAGCCACCCAGGAGCCCCTATAATTCTTTTAATGCACAGTTGATTTGAATCACTAACATTTTATTTAAACTTTTTGCATCTATATTTGTAGTTGATTTTGGTCTTTGGTTATAAGATTTTGTGTGTGTGTGTGTGTGCACGTGCGCGCACGCACACGTGCACGCCTGCCTAGTTTTGGTTTCAGTGTTATGCTAATCTCATAGAATGAACTCTAGAAGAGCTTAAATAAGTATGAGTTTTTAAAGTTAAATTTTTTTTAAATTTTATGATAAAACTCATGCACATAGCTGTCTGAGCCTTTAGAAATGGAAATATTTGACTAATTAAAAAAATTCTTCTACCGTTATTACTGTCCAGAGTTACTACTACTTCTTTGATGAAGTTTTATAATTCTAGACTTTTCTAGCAATTCATCCATTTCATTTCGATTTAAAATTTTTTTTTGTCTGACTTAAAGTTGTATATAGTATTTTCATATAATTTTAAAGAGTGTCTTCTATATTAGCAGTTGTATCATCCTTTTTATTTCTGATACTGTTTGTGTTCTTTCTATTTTGTAGTCAGACTTGCCCAAAAATCAGTTTTCTTGGTCTTTTGCAGACTTGATTTTCCTGATTTTTAGACTTACTAGTTTGTTAATTTCTACCTTTATTTTTAATCTATCTTCCTTTCTGCTTTCTTTGGTTATATTTTGTTGTAAACACCTCTTGAATTACATGATTATTTCAATACTTTAAGTCTTTTTTTTTTTTAAAGGATTCTTTTAAGATGATAAAAGCCTCTTTTGAATACTACCTTGATTGTATCACATGTGTTTTGATATGAAATGCCTTCATTGTTATTCATTTTAAAGAAGACTTTTAAATTTTGGTTTCCTATTTAACCTGAAGGTTATTTAGAAAAGTAGTTTTGGAAATATCTAGGTGGGTCATTTTTTCCTTAGATTTTGTTGTTAATTTTTCACTTTGTTCCATTTTGGATAGATACTTACCTGTATCCTGTATAATTATTTCTTTTCTGGAAATTATTGAGATGTGGTCTGTGGTTTAATACGTATTTCATTGGGACAAGGATTCCTATGTGTCTGTTGTATCAAATTTCTTCGTTATTTCTATTTGTTTTGACACCTGCATTGTATCCTAAAAATAATATGTTCTGTGATTTATTCTTTTAATGAGGGACATCTAGCTTACCTAATTTTTTTGTTTTGCCAGCATTAAAAAAAACCCTTTTGTGAACATGTTTGTACATTATATCTTCGGTTAAAAGGGAATATTTCTGTAGGATAGATTCCCAGATTCACATACATACATAGTCACATACCAAACTAATTGGAATAATTCTATGCATTCAAAGATTTAATCTTATACATAATAAATAATAACATATCCTTAATTTGTTTACATCACTGTTATTTGGGGGTTTGGTCTATTAGTCAAACCCTGTCTGAATTGACCATATGCCAAATAATACAGCATCAAATGCTTTTGTTTGTCTTCTATCCACTTCCTTTGTCCAGGTCCAATTTCTGTTAGTTTAGTCTAGGACTCCAGATTTTAAAAAATATGTAGTATCTTTCAAGAATTATATTTGACATTTTCAGTGATTTTTAAAATTTTTTTTTTTTCAACGTTTATTTATTTTTGGGACAGAGAGAGACAGAGCATGAACGGGGGAGGGGCAGAGAGAGAGGGAGACACAGAATCAGAAACAGGCTCCAGGCTCCGAGCCATCAGCCCAGAGCCTGACGCGGGGCTCGAACTCATGGACCGCGAGATCGTGACCTGGCTGAAGTCGGACGCTTAACTGACTGCGCCACCCAGGCGCCCCAGTGATTTTTAATCATAGTATCAGTGATCGTTTTGACTTCACAGCGTTTGGTCTCTTGCATACCCCCAGCTCTTTTACCATGATCTCCATTCTTCTTCTTCTTCTTTTTCTTCTTCTTCTTCTTCTTCTTCTAATGTTTATTTATTTATTTTGAGAGACAGAGAGCATGATCAGGGGAGAGGCAGAGAGAAAGGGAGAGAGAATCCCAAGCGGGCTCTGTGCTAAGCAGCATAGAGCCTGACATGGAGCTCAATTTTATAAACTGTGAGATCATGACCTGAGTCCAAATCGACTTAACCAACTGAGCCACTCAGACACTCTATAACTTCTCCATTCTTAGTCCTCATTTTGATTCACCTCTCTTTTTTGTTTTTTAACATTTATTCATTCTTGAGAGTGAGACAGAGCATGAGCAGGGGAGGGGCAGAGAGAGAGGGAGACACAGAATCTGAAGCAGGCTCCAGGTTCTGAGCTGTCAGCACAGGGCCCGACGTGGGGCTCGAACTCACGGACTGCGAGATCATGACCTGAGCTGAAGTCAGACGCTTAACCGACTGAGCCACCCAGGCACTCCTGTGATTCATCTCTCTTTAAAAATTTTTTTTAACATTTATTTATTTTTGAGAGACAGAGCACGAGTGGGGAAGGAGCAGAGAGAGAGAGGGAGACACAGAATGCGAAGCAGGCTCCAGGCTCTGAGCTGTCAGCATGGAGCCTGAGGCAGGGCTCGAACTTGTGAACCATAAGATGATGACCTGAGCTGAAGTCCTGAAGTCGGACGCTTAACTGACTGAGCCGCCCAGGCGCCCCTTGATTCATCTCTTCATTGGCTAAATTATCTCTTTAGCTTTTTTCAAGAAGATCGTATATACTTGAATATACATTTATGTGGCTTTTGCATATGAATGGCATCTCTGACAATATTTATTTTTTATTACCTTAAGAAGTTTTGTTTCTATGTCATGGCACTCTCTTTCTATTCCTCCTCTCCTAAGGAAGTAATTCTTCTTCATTTTCTTTTGAAAAATTTCAGGTCGAATATATAAGCATTCTCAGCAACCTTTGATTACATACGAGAAACATAATGTGACAGACTATCCAAAGAATGTGGGAGGCTCCCGTTCTTTATTTCTTCTGAAGGCTCATGGTAAGTTACCTGTATAGCATTCTTATGTTTTGTGGAATAAATTTACCTGATGGCTCAGTGCTGGCTGGATTAGGAATGGTACTGAGCTTTATTTATTTATTTATTTATTTATTTATTTATTTATTTTTAAATGTTTATTTATATTTGAGAGAGAGCATGAATGGGGGAGGGTCAGAGAGGGGGATAGACAGAGGCTCCGAAGTGGGCTCTGCACTGACAACGGGGAGCCTGATGCGGAGCTGGAACCCATGAACCATGAGATCATGACCTGAGCTGAAGTTGGTTGCTCAACCCACTGAGCCACCCAAGTGCCCCAGTAGTGGGCATAATTTAGCAAAATGTTCATAAGTCTTCTATGTTCAAATATTAACATTTGCAGATAGCAGCGTCTATCTTAATGTTTGCAAATTTTTATTAAAAGTAGAGAGTAAGGATCATTCAGTGGTTTTAACCCTGGCTGCACTTTAAAATCACTAATGGAGCTTGTAAGACATCTATAATTTTTCAAGAGTGCCCTAGTTGTTTCTAACTGTAGCCAGAGTTAAGTATCACTGGGTTAATCAGTTTAATTTTTGTGAGACCTTAATTATGACATTTATTAAAATAAAGGCTTATAATAGAAGAGTGCTTTGTGATTTTGATTATTTAACAGTAGTTCAGTCTCAAAGATACAGTTTTGTTGAACTGATCAGTGTACAAAGTATTTGAGGGTATACAAATTACTCAGTGCTATATATAAATATTGTATACTTAAAATGATGAAATTAACTATGTTGGAAGAGCAGTCATCTAAAAACAAGGCTCTGGTTCTACAGATAAAAGTTTATTCCATTTGAAAAGTAGCCTGTTTTATTTTCAAAAAGATGGGATTTAAAAGTAGGGGAATAGTATAGTGTATACTATACTACTCTTCAATACTAGTATTGGGTGGGGGGATATTTCCTTATTTGGTATATTTCCTTTATATTCTTCAGTTATTCCTTCCAGTAGAGTTTCAATAAATGTCATCATACTTAAGCTTGAAAATAACTATTATTGATAATTTGCTTCTAGTAGTAGCTCCAGTTTGACAGTAATGGGATTCACATACAACATGCCTATTTGTTTTTCATTGTTTATTGGAATGAGAAGTGAGAAGGTGCTGAGATACCTGCAGAAGGGCTGTCTTAGTGTAATGGTTAAGAGCACAGTTGCTGAAGCCAGAGTGGGTTTGAATCCCGACTTTGTAACCTTAGGTGTTACTTACTTAACTTCACTATTCTTTAGTTTCCCCAACCGGTAAAGGCGGAATACTAATTGTGACTACTTCATGTGATTGTTGTAAACATCAATTAGATTAATATACATAAAGCTCTTAGTGCCTGGCATGCAGTAGGAGCTACGGAAGTTTCACTATTAGGAGTAGTGGTGGTGGTGGTAAAACTATGACATATAGGGAGTTGTTGGGTTATGCTTACATTCACTGAATATATTTTGTTCGCTGTTTTCTATGTTCCAAGCACTTGGCTTGGTCATGTAAGAAACAGCTTGGTTTGTGATGTCAACCATTCTATTTTTTCACCCACAGGTGCTTTAATGTTTGTGGCATGGATGACTACTGTTAGCATAGGTGTGCTCATGGCTCGGTTCTTCAAATTTGTTTGGGCAAAGCCTGTTTTTGGTCAAGCAGCTTGGTTTCAGGTAGGTGGGAGAAAAAGCTTCATGCAATTTCCATATTCTTTAAACATTGCAACATGAAAACTTATGTAGTATGTTTCTTTTTCTTTCTTTTTTTTTTTTTTTGGTGGTTTACAGTTGTAGTTTTGGAATCCTAATAATTTCTTCATTTTGCCCTTTGATTTCCTAACCAACTGAAAATAGACATAAGATACTTGATGGAAGTCAAGATAGAGACAGCTTTATGAGGTTCAGGGTGGATTAGAGAATGTCTTGGGGCCATGTGCATTCATTCCTTTGTAACATAGACTTTGGGACACAAAAGATCCTGACTTACATGTCTGTTTGGCCGAGGGGAGAGCCTGGAAGAACGTTCACTTCCTGCACTGAGTATAGATGAGTCAAGGAGGATAGGAGAGCAGAAGAAAGAAATAGTGGGGGTTAATGCATTTCTAAGCAGGGATCTGTCCTGGTTGTTGCCAATGAGTGGTTAGACTGTTCCTAGCTCACTAATCAAGATCATCTATCTCCTCTGTGTGTAGGAAGAGGAGCCAGAAGTGTTCCTTTTCATGCTGCACCTTTGCATGGAATGAGGAAGCAGTCTCCTAGTAGAAAGACAAGAGTCAGTAAGCACTCCTCAAAACAAAGGAAAACAAACTGTATCTTTCATGTGTCATGGAGTGTAGATAGTTGCACGTATAGTGGAATATGAGTAATTATGTGTTGAGCTAGAATGTACACATCTGCTTTTGAAAAAAATACTGCTTATTGAAACAGTTTTAACTTTATAAGGGGTATTCTTGAAACTTTATATTCATATAAATTTGTAGCGTTTAAAACTTTCCTCATCTAACCTCATTTCTCACTATTGGCTGGCAGAGTCAATCTGTTTTATTTGTCCTTACTACTGCTGTGTGCTTTGCTGCTGTCTGTCTCTGCCTTTGGCTTCTCTGTCTTTCTCTCTGTGCCTCTGTTTCTCTCTCATCTGTTCGTGTGGATATTCCCAACTGGAAAATTCTTTGTGTCTTTGCTTTACCAATTCAAATTCTCCACTGCCTTTAAAACTATGATGTGTATATATATGGTGTGATATGTAGAGTGATCATATGTCCTTTCCCTGGGATAGTTTTGGTTTGCACCATTTATCCTGGCATACTCAACTGTTACTCCACTCTCAATATTCTCAGGATTTAGACAATGAATTGACACTTCATATATGTTTCTCTGATCTACTCAGTTGTTTCCTAAGCTCCTTGGGAGACAGCTCTGTTTCCTTGCTGCCTCATTGTATCTGGTAGAGCACTGTGCTTGGTGGTGGTACTTAATAAAGGAAGGAAATGAAGGACTTGGCAAGTAGGTGTGCTCTGTGTGTGAAATATCCATTCCTGCTGCTCGTGCTGGTGAAGTCTTCGCAAATACTTTGGAACGATGGGCATGGCAGCTTAGAATTTTCTTTAAAGTTCATTTAGTAAAATATTTTAAAACTCACTACAAACTGTGATTAGATGTCAGTCAAATGCATGCCTTCAGGGAATCTCGCCCCATGATTTTTTCCCCACACTTATGCCAACTACTTTCACTTACATGGTTGACTGTCTTCTCATGGTGTCATTTCACCCTTGCAGATACATCGGACGCTCATGCTCACTACTACTGCCCTCACCTGCATTGCTTTTGTTCTGCCTTTTATTTACAGAAGAGGCTGGAGTTGGGTAAGTATCTCTTCAGCAGGATTTTTTTTTTTTATATAAATTAATTTTGATGACCAAGGAGATTGCTGTTATATACTCACATGGATGGGTAAAAAGATATTTCTGCATTCATCTCTCTTCTTTCCTTTTTTAATCATCTGGTGACTGTTCCAGATGGCTGGGGGTCAGGGACAGAGCGAGGATGTTGTTGTGGATAACTGGCTAATGAAATATATTTTTAGGCTACATCAAATGTTACATATACTCTACATAGCTTGGGTGAATTTTCTCACTGTGGAGTGGTGAAAATTCAAAGTGTGATATCTAAGGAATGTGAACACTGTAAGTGGTTTTCTCTAACTCACACTATGGTTACCACTAAGCTAACACGAGAGCCAGGATATTTACTGGTATGTTCACTGGTGTATCTTAAGCACCCAGAGAAGATTCTGGTACATAGTAGGTCCTCAGTAATTATTGAATGAAGGGGTAAGGCTTACTGAAAGCAAGCGATGTACCCAAGGTCAGAACCTGTGCTCTTTTGTAAAACTTTTCCAGTTTTACAGCCAGTCAGAATTCAATATCAAAATTCAATACAGTAAAACCTTGGACTGTGAGTAACTCACTCTGTGAGTGTTCTGTAAGACAAGTAGACATTTCTAATAAATTTTAACTTGACAAATGTGCGATGTCTTGTAATAAAAGTAGCACCTGATGCTGAATGTCACATGATCACCACTGAGCCAATGATTCTTGAAATTCGCTTTGATATACAAGTGCTTTGGATTACAAGCCTGTTTCTGGAACAAATTGTGTTCTCAAACCAAGGTTTTACTGTATTTCACTTTGGGCTGTTGCTGTAAGGGTAAGACTGATGAATCTTGGGTCACTAAGAAACCTCCCTCCTGCTTTTTAGGTAGTTTCTAGATTGGCTGACCTATTTTTTAAAGGAAGTTATTAAGATTTTCTGATATGAACTTTATTTTATGCAGGTATTTGGGTCAAGGGTTAATACTTATTATATAAACTCTGTAGTTTGCACTCTTTGCAGTTTATGATTAGGATAGTATAAAGGGAATAGTATAGTAGCAACATCACAGGCTTTCTGAGAATTGAGAGTTAAATAGCTGAAAGTACTTAGGCTAGTTTCCTGTGCATTCTAAGCAAATACAAGAATTTTGCGGCAGTTGCTACTGTTGTTTTATGAGATAGAGGCACTCTCCTTCTCCATGGTCCTGGTTATCATTTTATCTGTGTATAACTGAGTCCATGGCTTGAAAGTGTTTTTCTAATGTTCTTTTGTCAGCTTATTGTTCCTGTTTACCAAAGCTTCCTATCATGGCTTGGAAACCACTATATCCTTCTTCTAGATCACAGATTTTAGAGTCTACCCAAGCACGGCAGTCAGTGACAACAACTGTAATATTCCCCCATCTAAACATGTCACAGGTTAGAGCATCTCCTTAGTCCCTCTCTTAAGTTTTTAAGTGGAAAAATTGTGCTAAATGCTAAATGTGCTAAAACTGTCTGCTCTTTTGAGCAGATATACAGCGTCTCTAAGAGAGGGGTGGAGCCGAAACTGTTGAGATACTTTGTTGATGGTCTTTTCTCGGGTTAGACCTTCATTCCGAACAGAGGAGATAAGATGTTAATGCAGTGGCTATATAGGCTATTCATTTAATCAACATTCATTGAGTGACTAAGGTTCTATTAAGCACTTGAGTTATAAGGAATCATATATAGAACCTTCATCTCAGGAAAACACAGAGGTCTGAACAAATAATTACCATACATTGGGATGATTGTTCCTGACATGAGGATACTAACTAGTCCTGGGTGGGGTGTACTGGTCTGGTGTTGGTGATCACCTAACATCCTAATGGGGGAGAGGCAGCGCTCCACATGGCTGCCACCACCACCATTTACACACTGTGTGGCATTGGACACATCGCTGGATATCTCTAAGTTTCGGTTCCTCATTTTAGAAATGGGATATTGATCATATGACTTCACTCATATGAGGACCTTAAGATGTAAAACAGATGAACATAAGGGAAGGGAAGCAAAAATAATATAAAAAAAGGGAGGGGGACAAAACACAAGAGACTCTTAAATATGGAGAACAAACAAAGGGTTGCTGGAGGGGGGGATGGGCTAAATGGGTAAGGGGCACTAAGGAATCTACTCCTGAAATCATTGTTGCACTATATGCTAATGAACTTGGATGTAAATTAAAAAAAATAAATTAAATAAAAAAATTTAAAAAAATAAAGGTGGGATATTGATAACTGTCAAGCATTGTAGTGAGCATTAGTAATAATGTCTATCAAGTATGTGCTTGGTATAAAGTAGGCACTCAGTGAATGGTACCTATTATTAATAATAAATGTTTAAAGCTACAGAAAAACACTAAGAGTACATCTGTGTGTATTATTTTTAACATGAGGATTTAAACTGATGGGCGAGATCGAGATTATTGAAATGATGTAACTTTGTTCAGTATGCAGGTTATCACCCATACCTTGGCTGTATAGTGATGGTTTTAGCAGTTTTTCAGCCTCTTCTGGCAGTCTTCAGGCCACCTTTATATGACCCCAGGTACTTATAGCTTTTTAAAATTTTTTAAAAATGTTTATTTATTTAGTTTGAGAGAGAGAGAGAGAGAGAGAGAGAGAGAGCATGCACATGCACATGGGAGAGGAGCAGAAAGAGAGGGAGAGAGAGAATCCCAAGCAGGCTCCATGCTGTCAGCATAGAGCCTGATGTGGGGCTCGATCTCATGAACCACAGGTGAGATCATGACCTGAGCTGAAATCAAGAGTTAGACACTTAACAGACTGAGCCACTCAGGTACCCTGAGTACTTATCGCTTTTATATATAAATGGCCTTAACATTATTTGGCAAACTAATTCCTTTTTAAGTGAAAATCCTTTGCACTTTATGAAATTCAGTGATAAATTATATTTACTTTAAAAGGTTTTAAAGCGTATTTCAGATATCTAATTCTCAGGTGCATGCTTTTTATTCTCTTGGGAACTAATTGTAGTTCTGTCTCTTTTGAGAATACTGATTGGTTCTTTATTTGGTAGAAGGCAAATGTTTAACTGGACGCACTGGAGTATGGGAACAGCTGCTAGAATAATAGCAGGTAAGTAATTGTGATGCCACTTATTCATATATAATTGCTGGTTGTTTATATTGCAAGTTGTAATTTGGATTAAATGATTTTTAGATGTATTGGTAATTCGAGTAATTGGTTGTTGAGGGGAAATCAACCTTAAACATTGAAATCCAGAAAGTAATTTCTAGAGGTAACTATTTAAGTTGTTATTTCAGTTTTAAGTTTAAGGTTTTTAAAATTGCTTTAAAACTTTCCTTCTAAGACTTTTTTTTTTAGCATTTGCCTTTGCCAGCAGAATAAGCAAGCTATGCTAATGGCCAAATGCTCAAGTTGAGGGTCATTTGTGAGTTGGGTTGAGGTGGGCTGTCTGCAGGTCTTTTCCATGGGGATGGTACCTTCTAGGGAAGGTGATTGTCAAAAGTCAAGCACAGTTATCCAGTATATTTTTACATGTTATATAATAAATTCCTAAACTGACATCTCCTACTCTCACATTTCTGTAGTCTTTGGGGGTTCTTCACGGAGGGAGGAGTATAGTTAGCAATGATTTCCATACTTTTCTCCCTTCCAACATTGCAGACTTAAAGCTTTTTGGAAAGTTTGAGTGTCTCTTTTTAAACAATTGGTGGATCGTGATTATAATTTCCCATCTGACCGTTTCTAGTCTTACAATAAAAAAAGATTAAATTAACTATTTGGTCTTAAATATTAATCTAATTCATCTCATAAACTCTTACTGTGTTTTAGTTGATATAGTTCACACACGTACACACATAATTATCTCTCTTGGTGGTGACTGCATTTGAATATATATATTTTTCTTCTAAATGTAGTGGCAGCAATGTTCCTGGGAATGGATTTACCAGGACTGAACCTTCCTGGCCCATGGAAAACCTATGCAATGACTGGATTTGTAGCCTGGCATGTTGGGACTGAAATTGTCCTGGAGATACATGCTTACCGACTTTCTCGAAAAGGTAGCCTGCTCAAAAAGCCATGTTACGTAGAATCACTTTTATACAAACTCTTGGAATGTAATTAGTTTCTAGATACTAGTGGTTGACGCTTACATGATAGCTCACTGAAAATGTCTGTGGTGATTAGTCAGTGTTAGAACTCGTGGAAATATTCTGTCTTTGTGTTTTATACTCATTAGTATTAGAATTTGTGAGTAAAAAGGGGAACGATTTTAGGTTTTGGGGAAGAAGTCTTTTTTCAGTAAGTACTTTTTATTTTGATGCTGGTCTGAAGGCAGTACACACTGAGGTTCCTGAATGCATGGAGCTGAGGGAACCCAGAAACGGAGGAAGAAGAGCTGCCCAAAGTCAACAGAGGGCAAAGCTGCAGACATTTACCTGTTTGATAAATGTGCTGTGTGCTATCACTTAGGTTTTCATATACATAATTTATAGCTGCCTAACTAGGCAGGCTAGATAGGAAGAACTTACTTTGCCCAAGCTTTCTGGTGGCAAGGTCCATTTTGGTTTTGGTGCCAAAGATATCTGTAGCCATTAGGAATCAAGATACCTATAGCCATTAGGAGCGGACAAATTAGTAGAGAGTGGGTGGTGACATTCTTTAAAAATTTTTTTATTGTTTTTTATTTTTTGAGAGAGAGAAAGCAAGCTGGGGAGGGGCAGAGAGAGAGAGAGAGAGAGAGAGAATCGGAAGCAGGATCCAGGCTCTGAGCTGTCAGCACAGAGCCTGACGTGGGCTCAAAATCTCAAACTGTGAGATCATGACCTGAGCCAAAGTCAGAGGCTTAACTGACTGAGCCACTCAGGCACCCCGAGAGTGGGTGACATTTTAAACTAGCTTGGTTTCTGGGCTGTGTCCTTTGTATCTTATTTAGTTTCCAACCCCCTAAATGGTAAGTAAAGGTGGCCTTCTAAAAACAAAACCTCTTTGTTGTGAATCTAGGAGCTTTTCAGAGCCGAGTAGTAAAAATCTATCCTGCCATTTTTGGTCCTTGATAGGGTCACATAGATGGGGTTTTTGATGACCACTGAATTATGGTGTGCTGTTTAAAATACATATATACTTAAAATGTGGTTTGTTAAGACACTGATATGGTGTTTATTGACCAGAAGAGGCATGTTTTAAGTCCCTTGACAAATGTGTGCTGTAGCCAGTCTGTCCCAATTTGTGAGAGCCTTATATATTCAGGAAGTTTGTAACGCTTAGTAGCTTGAAATGGAAGAATATATACCCTGGAAATCAGCAAATGCTACACATCACTTTTTTTTTTTTGAGAGTTAGTTTATGGGCATACTCACTGGCCTCATAAACTTATGTTGTTGTTCTTGACAGTTGAAATATTGGATGATGCCAGAATTCAGATCCTTCAGTCATTTACTGTAGCTGAAGCGGAAGTAAGTACTCCTTTTCTTACTTATTGACACAAACCTTAATGATAGTCGTTTCTTTCTTTCATATCTCAATTTTTCTTTCAGGGACATGCTTTTAAAAAGGTGGCGTTAGCAGTTTATATCTTTGGGAATGTGACTTTTCTCATCATATTCTTATCTGCAATCAATCATCTATGAGCAAGCAAAGACCTTGGCTTTGCAGACCAGATGATAATTATCGTTAAGCCAAAGAAACTTGAAGCCTGTACCGACTGCCTGGAACGTATTCATGAATTCTAATTTGGAAGACCAGGCCATGTCTGTAGAGGAATTCCGAACTATGGTCCTTAGGGATCAGCTTTCAGCAGGGTCCTATGGATTCGAAAAAGGATATCAAGCCTTTGTGTGTGATTCTGAGTGTTACCAAGGAAGGTTGTACTTGAGGAGAAGTGATTATCAAATATTTTCTATGATGAGATTTTTAGAATGTTAGCATTTAAGAAAATAACTGTTTGGAAAGGCAGAAATGTTGTCATTCGGATGAAATGGGGATTCTATTAAGGTACATGTATTTTGGGCTATACAGGTGCTATGGTACTTTAAAGAAACCATCTATACTTGTTTATCAGGATGGTTTTTCTTAGGACTCTTTGTGAAACTATGTTTTCCAGTACAGTGTTTTGGACATGTCCTTTTTTCTGTGTGTTCTGTTACTTCTCTGGTAAAGGTGGAGGTGGGGTTAACATTATATTCACATTTAATTATATGTGAATATTATAATTTCTTTCTTAGTGATGAAATGCAAGTATGCATCTTCTGCTTAAGACTGTATTTATATGGGCGCCTGGGTGGCTCATTTGGTTAAGCCTCCAACTCTTGATTTCAGTTCGGGTCATGATCTCATGGTTCGTGAGTTTGAGCCCCACACTGGGCTCTGTGCTAACAGCACAGAGCCTGCTTGGTATTCTCTCTCTCTCCTTTTCTCTCTGCCTCTCCTCTGTGCTGCTTGTGCTCTCTCTCTCAAAATAAATAAATAAACATTTAGTAAAAAATACTCTATTTATATATTTTGTAAAATGATATATGTGAATTGTTTTGAGTGTAAGATTCAAGTCCTAGCTTTTGGAGATTGTAGACTTGCATTTCAAAATTAATAAAATTTACCCTTGTAAATATATTTAAGAGCTACTCTCTTTCTTTGTGGTAATAAATAATATGGGTGGATCTTTTTTGTTAGAAGTTCCTGATGCTGTAATGAATTAGAACGTCAGTGTTGTTTTCCTTCCTACTCTAATCTCTTTTTTTAGTGGCTGGGTTTCCTATTTGCTACGAGGACTTCTAACCAGTGGGTGGCACCATAATACCAAGTACTGCTTTGTTTCTGTTTCATTGTGCTGTCACTCATTTCTAGTACTTGGATAATACCATGGAGTGGCATTTCCCTTAATTCCGCCAACTCTTAATTTGTATTTGAAAAGTTTCTGCCTTTTTTTTGGTGGGGTAAGGGGTTTGGGGTTGTGAGTTAGAAACTGAAATTAGGGACTGTTATTATTTTTCCTGGTTACATTTCTGTTTGTTTTCTAATCATGATTATTTGTAACAATTGCTTGATAGTTCCCTTTACATTCATCTGACTGTAACAAATGAATATAACTATTTTAATCAGAGGAAATAAACAAAACTGGACATTGCAAAAAGAAGCTTAGGAAGGCATATTTTATCTTTTAGGCATTCTTTCTGATTATGTTATAGTTTCTGCTTGGTCTGAGGACATAATCTGTATTTGGTGTGAATAATAGCCTTAGCTGTGTATCCTATTGTATCCTACATCTTTTATGGGGTAAAATGATATGGAAGTTTTATTTTTGTTCCTTATATAAGTGTTTGTCATAAATAGCTTAGGGTTGAGATGTGAATCTTCTGTGTTCATGGTCTGTGCCAGGCTACTTACAGTTTCAATTTTTTTAAAATAGTTTCATTAATTTTTTTTAGTATAGGAAACTGTATACTAAAATATTTTCCTCCAGTTTTCAATTATAAGGGGCTTAAAGGTTAATAAATTTTAATACAAGTTTCTTTGTACATGACAAAGAAAAATTCTTTTAAGGGGAAAATGAACCTGTTGTGTTTGGTTTTCAAGTATATGGACTTACTGAATTTCCAGCACCGAGGTTAAGATATTTTAACTTTTTCTTTTTAACTGGTTCATCTTTTCGCACTATTTTGATATATCATCAATTAACATATAGAATTCTCCAAAAAGTCTTTAATCTTGATAGATGCCATTTTATTAATACCAAATTATGATTTTTCTGTTTATGAATTGTTAATATCCACAGATTGAAAAATGCCTATTCTTCACTCCTGTCATCATTTCTTCTTGTTTTTGTAATAAAGTTTTTTTTAACTTCCTTTGCTAGGTGTGATTGTTAAACTAAATGCCTTTAGATCTTCATCAGTGTTGCTGCTGAAGTTATGATCAAAATCAAAACTTTTAAGGGTGTCTGAGTGGCCCAGTTGTTAAGAGCTTAAGCGTTGAACTCTTGATTTCGGCATAGGTCATGAACTCTCACAGTCTTGAGATCCTATGGCTCGTGCTGGGTGTGGAGCCTGCTTAAGATTCTCTCTCTTGCGCACCTGGGAGGCTCAGTTGGTTAAGCGTCAGACTTCTTGGCTCAAGTCACGATGCCCCGGTCTGTCAGTTTAAGCCCTGCATTGGGTGAGCTTGTGCCCCACTTCCAGTGAGCACGAGCCCTGCTTCCAGTGAGAGCATGAGCACACTTCGGTTGAGCGGGAGCCCTGCTGTGGCTGAGCATGAGCCCCACCGCTTTGGTTGAGCGGGAGCCCTGCTGCAGGTGAGCTCGAGCCCTGCTTCCAGTGAGAGCACGAGCCCCGCTTCGGTTGAGCTGAAGCCCTGCTGCGGGTGAGCACGAGCCCTGCTTCCAGTGAGCACGAGCCCCGCTTCCAGTGAAAGCACGAGCCCCGCTTCGGTTGAGCGGAAGCCCTGCTGCGGGTGAGCACGAGCCCTGCTTCGGTTGAGCGGGAGCCCTGCTGCGGGTGAGCGGGAGCCCTGCTGCGGGTGAGCGGGAGCCCTGCTGCGGGTGAGCACGAGCCCTGCTTCGGTTGAGCGGGAGCCCTGCTGCGGGTGAGCACGAGCCCCGCTTCCAGTGAGCACGAGTCCTGCTTTGGTTGAGCTGGAGCCCTGCTTCTGGTGAGCCCTGCTTCTTTTTCCCTTCCCCTTTCCCTTTCCTTTTCCCTTCCCCTTCCCCTTCCCCTCCCCCTCCACTCTCCTTCCCCTCCCCTCCCCTCCCCTCCCCTTTGCTGCTTGCTCGCTTGCACCCTCTCCCCCCAAAAATGTTTTTTCTCTCTCTCCCTCTGCCCCTCCCCTGCACATGCACCCACTCTCAGGACAAAAAAAAATTGTAAGTTACCTTTATTAATATGGTTTCCATTATAAGATGAAAATAAGTAATGTTTTTTGGAAAAGATGAAACAAATTCTAGAAAATTGTGGTTCACAACTGAGGCTGTTTTTTGCTTTTATTATTTTTTGCTCTGTGGAAGCCAATCTTAAAGGCAAAGGTAGCCTATGGCATAAGTAATCAAATAAATGAATTAAATTCACTTTAGTGCTTACTTGGCTTCTATCAGGATTTGTAATGTGTGAATTGAATATCACTTCTGATATTCATCCTTTCCACATCCTGCCTCCAGTCCAGGATGCAGTGAAAATAGAGATGCCGACTGGCAGCTGATGCCCACTAGGAAGCTCTAGGGGTGCATGTAGCTTTTGGCTGAAATTTTATTTATCTCTATACTCTGGTAAAGCAGAAAAAAAAAAAGAACAAAGGTTCTTGTTTAAGATAAGTCATTATAGGTGGGAATGAAAAATAGGATTCTTCTAAGCTCTTTTCAAATTTGATTAGGATACACACTGTTCCAATCCATTTGCGGCTTCTTTCCTTTTTGCCCAGTACCCAGGCTCATCTGCATCCAGGTCACTGATGGTCATGGTGCTGCCTGGCATGCCCATTTGTTTCCCCCCTTCTAGCAGAAGCTTCCTCATTCTTGGAGCTTTCCCTGGCTCTTCCACATGGGTCTCTCTTGACCACCGTTACAAGTGGCATGGTAGTGAGCTAGGAGGCAGCCGATACTGTCAATTCAAAGGGACTGGGAGTTTGGGGATGGAGTTGGGAGACTTGCATATGCATGTTTGTATTACAAGCTTCCTGTCCTTGGGCAAATGACTTATCCTCCTTGGACCTCATTTCTTCATCTGTAAAGCCCACCTCACAGGGCAATTATGAGGAATGAATGAAGTGATTCCAGCAAAAGGTGCTTTGTACACGTTGTTGATGATGTTGTTGCTGTTTGATTACAATGTTAAACTTTAGTCATTTTTACAAATGAAATGTGTATTTTTGTTTTATAAAAAGTTTTGATGTTCACCTTGAGAAAAATATGCTCAGTGAAATAACCAGGTGTAAATGGACAATCATTATATAATTTTATGTATTTGAAGTACCTGAACTTGTCAAATTCATGGAGAAGAAAGTAGAATGGTGATTTTCAGGGGCTGAGGGAGAGGAAGGAATGGGGGGTTAGTTAGTGTTTTAATACTTTCTGTTTGGGATATGAAGTAGTTCCAGAGATTGATAGTAGTGATGCTTGTGTAACACTGAATTCATCTAAAAGTGGTTAAAATGGTATATTTTGTGGTATGTATATTTTTACCACAATAAATTTTTTTTTTGATATTCATAGCAGCACTATTCACAATAGCCAAATGGCAGAACTAGCCCACATGTCCATCAACAGATGAATGGATAAACAAATTGTGGGACATACATACAAGAAAATATTATCAGCCATAGAAAGGAATGAGGTACTGATACATGCTATAATGTGAATGAACCTCCAAAATGTTATACTAAGTAAAAGAAGTCACATGTAAAAGGTCACATATTATGATTCCACTTATGTGAAATATCCAGAATGAGTAAATCCATAGATTTGGTTGCCAGGGTCTTGGGGGTGGGGGAGGAGGGAATGGGGAGTAATTGCGTACTGGGAATAAGATTTTATTTTGGAGTGATGAAAATGTTTTGGAGATAGAGGTGATAGTTGTACAACGTTGTGAATGTGAGAAATGTCACTAAATTGTCCACTGTAAAGTGGTTATTTTATGTTGTGTGACTTTCATCTCAGTAAAACAAATGTTTGTCTTATTACTGCTTTTGGATTTTACCTTTTGGTGGAAAGATTTAGGGTTTTTGCTGGCTGTAGAGTTGGTATCAGCTTAATTATTTCATTATCAAAGAAGTTAATGTAATTTCATTTTATGCTTGGTCATATACCTCTAGTTTAGGGTGGAGTAACTTCCTAGAACATATCTTTAGAAGTATATCTTCATATGATGTCTTATTCATGTGTAAAAGAAATTGTTACTGTACTCTGGGTTTCCCATAAGGACCTAAGCACATTTTTGATTTGTAATCAGACACTGATATATGGTAATCAAATTCTTGGGATAAGAATTTCCTGAATCCATACATTTTAAATATGTACTGTCAATAATGGCTGATAATGCCAATAATGGCTGAGTGAGATCCTGCCAAACTGAGTCTCCTCCAGAAAACTAGTGTAAACTTCAAAAAGTAGTTACTTGAAAGTCCTGAAAAGTGAACTGAAGTAGGAGGATGCTGGTGAGGAGTCCACACTCAGAGGAGGAAAATTGTTTAGAGTGCCCTGTTTTCAAAGTTTTTAGCTGTGGGGCAGTTGTAGCCAACTGGCTGTGGTGCTGGGTGGCAGTGCATAGGAAACCAGAGAACTGATGGTTGGGCCAACTGCCACCATCAGGGGGAGGGACAGGATGATCTTGGAAAGAAAGCACAAGAGAAGGGATTCCAGTTCCTATTTGCCCACAACTCTGGTTGACCTCTGGATGTGTTCACATACATGAAGTGAACACAAAGCAGTTCGAGCAAAGAAAATGAGTAGTTGACCTCAGATTGGAGTTATAACACAAGAAAGAGTTTGCAGTCTAACCCAGTTAATTGCCTGCTAAAACAAAAGAAGCAACATCTATTGGAGAAAAATAAGAGAATCCAGTATTTTTATAACCTAATATTTTATGATGTACAGATGATAATCCAACATTACCTGACTTAAGAAGAACCAGGAATTCTGACCCATTCTCCAAAGCAGAGGTTAGTTGACTTTTTCTCTAAAGGGCCTGTTAGAAAATATTTTAGGCTTTGTGGATCACATATGGTCTCTGTAGAATATGTGGTGTTTTGTTTGTGTTGTTAGTTTGTTTGTTTACAAATCCTTCAAAAATGTGAGAAACCATTTTTAACATGAGCAATACAAAAGTATACAAAAACAGGACGTGGGATAGATTTGGCCTGTGGGCTATAGTTTTTCAACCCATGCTCTAAAGAAAGAGTAATCAATGGAGACCAACCTCTAAGACTTCTTAGATGATTAGAGTCAAGAAATAGGATTTTTAAAAAATGTTTATTTATTTATTTTTGAGAGAGAAAGCACAGTGGAGGAGGGACAGAGAGAGAGAGAGAGAGGGAGAGAGAGGGAGACACAAAATCTGAAGCAGGCTTCAGGCTCTGAGCTGTCAGCACAGAGCCTGATGTGGGGCTCGAACCCATGAACTGTGAAATCATGATCTGAACCAAAGTCAGATGCTCAGCTGACTGAGCCACTTAGACACCCCATGAAATAAGGATTTTAGAGCATCTATTATAACTGTTCTCAATGACATAAAAGAAAATATACTTGCTGTAAATAAAAAAAGATGCACAGAAATAGAAACAGTATGAAAGGACCATATAGAAATTGGGGAGCTGAAGAACTAAAACTATTTGAAAAATCCACTGGAGGGAATTAATATCAGAATGGAGATGACACAGAAAAGAACTCATGAACTTGAAGATAGATGAATAGAGATTGTCTCATGTTTTAAGAGAAGAAAGAAAAAATTTTGGGAAAGAATTAAACAGAGTTTCAGGGACCTGTTAAATGATGGCATCTTTAGGTATTACCTAAGGAGAGGAGAATCTGAGGAGATAATGACTAGAAAATTCCCAAATTTGTTAAAAGGCTTAACTTTACTGACTCATGATACAGAAAAACAACTTAAGCAAAAAAAAAAAAATCATATATATATATGAAGGCAGTTATTCTTTTTAATATCATGGTCAAGCTTTTGAAAGCAAAAAACATAGAGCAAATCTTGAAATGAGAAAGAGAAAAAGGAAGGATTATATATATAGGGTAGCAATGATTTGGTTAACATCTAACATCTCATAGGAATCTATAGAGGCCAGAAAGAGTGGAATAACATCTTTAAAGTTGAAAGAAAAAGTCATCAAGGATTCTATCTAAAAAAAAAATCCTTCAAGATTTAGCACAAAGTGAAGACATTTTTTGGGTGAAAGACAGCTAAGAGAATTTGTTGCTAGCACATTTGCAGTATAAGAAATGCAAAAGGAAATTCTGCAGGCTGAAGAGAAGGGATACTAAATTAGAGCATGGATCCTCAGAATGGAATGAAGAACACTCAAATGAATTTACCAATGGCAAATATTGGTAAATATAAAATTCTTTTTGTACTTTTCCTACTTAAATTCTTTATAATAAATATGTCTGTTTTAAGCAAACAATTGAAAAATACATTGCTTCAAGGGGTTTGTAATATATACGGATGTAATATAATAAGTTAGTGTAAAGAATGGGAGGGGATAATAGACCTATATAGTTGTAAGATGTCTGCATTTTATTTAAAATTATACAGTGTTACGTCTCCAGAGGCAAGAGAAAAGCAAAAATGGAATATTGGGACCTCATCAAAATAAAAAGCTTCTGCACAGTGAAGGAAACAATCAGCAAAACTAAAAGGCAACTGATGGAATGGGAGAAGATATATGCAAATGACATATCAGATAAAGGGTTAGTATCCAAAATCTATAAAGAACTTAACAAACTTGATACCCAAAAAACAAATAATCCAGTGAAGAAATGGGCAAAAGACATGAATAGACACTTCTCCAAAGAAGATATCCAGATGGCCAACCGACACATGAAAAAATGCTCCACATCACTCATCATCAGGGAAATACAGATCAAAACCACAATGAGATACTACCTCACACCTGGTAGAATGGCTAATGTTAACAACTCAGACAGAAACAGATGTTGGCGAGGATGCAGAGAAAGAGGATCTCTTTTGCACTGCTGGTGGGAATGCACACGGGTGCAGCCACTCTGGAAAGCAGTATGGAGGTTCCTCAAAAAATTAGAAGTACCCTGTGACCCAGCAATTGCACTACTAGGTATTTATCCAAGGAATACAGGTATGCTGTTTTGAAGGACACATACACCCCCATGTTTATAGCAGCACTATCAACAATAGCCAAAGTATGGCAAGAGCCCAAATGTCCATTGATGGATGAATGGGTAAAGAAGATGTGGTATATATATACAATGGAGTATTCCTTGGCAACCAAAAGAATGAAATCTTGCCATTTGCAACCACGTGGATGGAACTAGAGAGTATTGTGCTAAGCGAAATTAGTCAGAGAAAGGCAAATATGATTTCACTCATGTGAGAACTTTAAGAGACAAAACAGATGAGCATAAGGGAAGGGCAGCAAAAATAATATAAAACAGGAAGGGGGACAAAACATAAGAGACTCTTAAATATGGAGAACAAACAGAGGGTTACTAGAGGGATTGTGGGAAGGGGATGGGCTAAATGTCTACTTCTGAAATCATTGTTGCACTATATGCTAACTAACTTGGATGTAAATTAAAAAATAAAATAAAATAATGCAGTGTTCTTAGTAAGTTCTAAGTTCTAATGCAAATAGAATGCATATTGTAATTCCTAGAGAAAAAAATAGGACATATATAAAAAGTCAATAGAAGAACTAACATGGAATTCTAAAGTTATTTAAATAACTTAAAAAGGTAAGAAAGGAAAAATAGGAGCAAAAAACGGGATAGGGAACAAATAATAAAACAAATAAATAAAGCAAAAAAATAAAACAAATAATAAAATAGGTCCAAACTCAACCATAGTAATAACTACATTAAGCATTAGTGGACTAAATACTCCAATTAAAGAGCAGAGAATGTCAGACTGATAAAAAAAGTAAAAAAAGTAAAACCCATGATGTGATTTAAATATAAAGAGGTTGGTAAGTTGAAGCAAATCAGTGGACGCTTACCATGAAATAGTAAGCATGAGAAGGCTGAAATGTTTGTGTTTGTACTAGATAAATTCATTTCCACCCAAGAGTATTATGAAAGATAAAAGGAGCCCTTTCTTAATGACTAAAGCATTCATTCATCAAGAACACTACAGTCATGAATATGTATGTGCCTACCAACAGACTTCAAAACACATGAAGAAAAAGTTGCCAAAATTAAAGAGAAGCACTAATTCATGATATAAAACACTCAACAAATGTGGATAAAATCATCTAAGAAAAACTGACAGTTAACATCATACTTGATGGTGAATGACTGAACATTTTCCCTCTAAGATCAGAAATGAGACAAGAGTGCCTGTTTTCACCACTTTGCATCACCATTGTATTGGAGGTTTTAGCAAGGGCAGTTAGGCCAGAAAAAGAAATAAAAGGGACCCAGACTGTAAAGGAAGAAGTAAAACTGTCACTTTTTACAGATGACATAACCTTATCATATATGTAGAAAATTCTAAGGAATCCAGTAACTATTAGAATAAATGAGTTCAAGAAGTTTATAGTTGCAGGATGCCAAATCAATACACAAAAATCAATTGCATTTCCAAACACTAGCAATGAACAATCTGAAAGTGAATTTAAGGAAACAATTCCATTTACAATAGCATCAAAAAGAATAAAATAGGAATGGGGTGCCTGGGTGGCTCAGTCAGTTATGTGTGCACTCTTGATCTCTGCTTGGGTCTTGATCTCAGGAATGTGAGCACAAGCCCCATGTTGGGCTCCCTCCACACTAGGCAGGAAGCCTACTTAAAAAAATAGTAATAAATTTTGGGGAAATGGAAGACTGGCACACTGAAATCTACAAAATATTGTTGCAAGAAACTAAAGGTCTAATGAAATGGAAAGACATCTCATGTTCAAAACATTTATGGGTGTACATCAAAGGCATACAGGAGCCAACTGAAATGGCCCAAATTGAAACAATTTGAGCAGCAAATTGTGTTGAATTGGATTATAACTCAAATACAAAGTAAACATTCATGAGTCCATACTGGTTTAAATTAATGATTGAAAATAAATAGATAAATGAATAAATGGGAAGAAGAGACAAATCTGTGCAAAAGATTTGGAAGTGATTTATATAGATACTCTGCCTTCAAGGAGAAGGAGCCTAACTCCCTACTCCCTTAAGTGTGTAGGCTGTGCATGGTGATTTCCTTCCAAAGCATACAGTATACGAAGGGGAAGAAAATAACAATTTTACAGTGGAGCAACCTGACAAACACATTAGCTGGGAGATCAAGGGCAACATCATCAGTAATAAATCATTGAAAGTATGTACCCTTGATATGATGTGATGAAAATGTCATTTTACCTCTGTGATCTTTCTTCTCCAAAATTCACAGCCCCACTCTAATTATGAGAGAAACATCAGACAATTTGCAATAGAGGGACACCCTGCAAAATACCTGACCAGTAATTTTCAAAATTGTCAAGGTTATCAAAAACAAGAAAAATCTAAAAGGAGCCTAAGTAGATACGATAGTTAAAAGTAATGTAGTTTTCACTGTGGGATCCTGGAACAAAAAATGGACATTAGGTAAAAACTGAGGAAATCTGAATAAACTATGAGATTTAATAATGTATCATTATTGATTCATTTAATTATAACAAGTTTACCATATTAATGTAAGAAATTAGAGGGTATGGAGTATGTGGAAACTTTGTATTATCTTCTCAATCTTTCTGTTAATCTAAAACTGTTCTTAAAAACAATGTCTAATGTAGTTATCTGTGGAAACAGTGACTCCTGAGAGTGTGTGTCTCCTTTTAGGGACAGGGTGAAATCTTTGTATAAAAGATTGTTGCATCTTATTAGATGGAAACAGTTGTTTTTTGGTTTCTTAAATGTTCAAATGTATGTGTAAGGATAAATCTGGAAGCTGAGTAGAAAAATGGGTGGAATAGGGTGCCTTGGGTAGCTCCATTGGTTAAACACCTGACTCTTGATCTCAGCTCAGGTCATGAGTTTAAGCTCCACATTGGGCTTGGGCCCCACACTGGCCATGAAGCCTACTTAGAAAAAAGGGGGGAAAAAAGAAAAATGGATGGGCCGTGTTAGTGTAATGCTTCATCTTTTATTTTAAAGTTTATGTTGAAAGAGAAAGAAAGAGGACAGGGGAGGGGCAGAGGGAGAGGGAGAGAATCCCAAGCAGGCTCTGCACTGTCAGGACAGAGCCCGACATGGGTCTTGATCCTACCAACCAGGAGATCATGACCTGAACTGAAACCAAGGTCAGATGTTCAACCAACTGAGCCACCCAGGAGCCCTGAGGCTTCGCCTTTATCTTCACCATTTAATGCTTCATCTCCAAATCCATCTTATGCCCCGCTTTATGATCCTGACCCTGTAAACATCTCTCCTTTGCCAGTTGACGCAATGTTAGGTTTGCCAATAGAGGGTGCTGGAGGGCTGCTGCGAGGCAATAGTGCAAGGCACCTCACTCGCATTTTTCAGTTTTCCTTCCTTTTCACTGAACACAGGAGTCAGTGGATTGGTGTGTGGGATAGCACAGCCTCACCTCAGCTGCCTGGACTGACCAGCTTCAGCTTTGTACTCAGGCCCCTCTGCCCACCTGGCAACCAATTCCACAGCAGCTTCAGCTTCACCCATAGGTAAAAGACCAGCTCCAGCCTTCTGTATCCTCTGGCCATGCTGGGCCACTTCTATGCACCAACACTGGCCCATGCCCTTTGGGAAGGGGCCAGAGATCTGCGGCCAGATCTCTGTTGCCTGAGGCCAGCTGGTATTACGCAGTCCCTCCTTGCAGACTACATCTCTTCCTTTCTGAACCATTAGTTAATTCATTCTTTATTGATCACTTACTAGGTGTCAGGCAGTGTTCTAATAAACACTTGTGTGCAAACAATCAAACAAAAAAAAATCAATGCTTTAGTCACAAGGATGGCAGACCTACAAAAGAATGTGCAGATGTGACAAGTCACTTATGCTAAACTCAGAGCCATGGGAGGGAAGGAATGGGACCATTGGATAGGGTGTTTGTGTTGAAGTGTCTCTGAAATTTGAACCTCCAGATTTCCCAGATCCCAGTCTCCTCCAGGAGAGGAGCTGTCTCCTGCTATAGAACAACTGCCCTTGCAAACAATCCATCTGAGGTTGATGTTTGGCAGGTTTAAGCTTGTCCTCATTAGGATCTGCTTCTTTTACCTCTCATTACTTCCACACCAGTAACCAAGATAAGGTCTCATCATAGCCTCAAAAGAGAAATTCAGTTTCTGCTCTGAGAGGAAACAGACTAGTCACTGAAGGACTTGCAGGACCTGAGTAAAATGCACTGGTATGATCCAGGGAAGATGTGTGAGGATGGATTTTGAGAGCGTTAGGTGGAGGGCAGTACAATAAGGCAGAGTAGGAGAGAATTGGCATAGGAATATTCTTCTTCAAATTAGGATTTAACATCTTGGCAAGAATACTTAGAAATGACATACTGTACACATTCTTATCAAGTTTTAATATTAGGATTCTAACATGTATACAAAAATTGGTCAAACATTAGACTAGATTTATATTCTTTGAGAACATGTGAAGTCCTCCATCCAGTAGTCTTAGGTCATAATCAGTCATTGCACCATGCAGTTCACACTGAACTGAATGAAAGAAAAGGTAATATTTCAAGAAAAATGAACATGTCAGTTATCATATGCAAAGTGATGAGGACTATCAAGATACTACAAATCTAGTCCCAAAATATGAGGATGATTATTGTATGCACCTTTGGGATGGATGCGAAGAATTTGAAGTCTCTACCAAATCAACTGGTCCTTAGGAGAAGAATGTCTTAATGCCTTGTTGACTTGGGATATCATGCTTATTTGTTAGAGCTGTAGATGAATAATTCTGTGATGAGGTGTAGTGGCTTCCTATGATCTTTCAATTTTTGTATTAGCAAAATTACCATGTCAATTAAAAGAACATAGGCTATTTTAAATAACTTTATTCTTAAATTTAACACACTCTTATTAGAAATGCTTTGGTATCAATACAATAAAAATATGCTGGTTTTTCCCCCCACCCCCAACGAATTGTGTCAAGTAACTGGAAAAGTTAAGCGTTTGTTCTCCCTAGCTGTTTTGGAATTTTTCACAAATAATAATTACTGCTTATCCACATGGCTTACTATGGCTATAATTATACTTTTTTTGAGTCTCAGGAAAAAGAAACAAAATATCCAGAAGGGAAGTTGGCAAATGTTTCTTAGGTTCTTCTCCAAAGGATGTTTGGGTAGATGATACACCTCTCAGATAACTTTTTTCCCCAGTTTTGCCATTCTCATCCTTAAAGCTGAAAATTGAAAAAAAAAAACAGTTATAAAAAAAGCTTTAGTTTTCACTCTAAATGACCATTTCATAGAATGCAGGAAAGTTTGAAACATACCTCAGATGATTTTATCCAATAATGTGAGCATTGTTTTAGTAGCACAAAAAGATAGTAGAAATAATAAGCTATGGTTAACTTAGGACTGAAACAGGCTCAGAACTAGAAGGAACCTATTTCTATAAAGATTAGAAAAATTAGTAAGGCAAACACAGCATAAGTTGAGTAAATACAGGATTAGTGCACAATTTCACTATTAGCCTTAGATAAATTCCTATATGTCAGTGACTATGTTTTGTCATATTTCTGAGCTATGCACTACTAAAACTAAAAACATGACTTTAATTCATGATTGAGTTATCTTTTAGGTCATCAAAGTTGGTTATCCCAAGGGGCTCCATTCTTGGATATAGAATGACAAAAACAAATTTCTTGTGAGTGAAAAAATGTGAACCACTAATTAAGAGTTGGAATAATTATAAAATTATATCTTTGTCGAGATATGTTATAAGTATACTTTTGGGGCACCTGTATGGATCAGTTCATTAAGTGTCTGACTTTGGCTTGGGTCATGATCTCATGGTTCAAGAGTTGGAGCCCTGCATTGGGTTCTGCACTGACAATGCGTAGTCCACTTGGGATTCTCTCTCTCTCTGCCTCTCTGCCCCTCTCCCACTTGGACTCTCTCTCTCAAAATAAACTTAAAAAAAGATATACTTTCAAATGACAGTATACCTTTTGAGCATATTCCATTGCTAATAATAAATATGAAGTAGAAACCATTTTTTTAAATGTAGATTTAGTATTCACAACGCTGCTCTGATGTTCTGGTATCATGTCCTTAATATTTAGGACTTTAAAGTATACTGCCTCAGTCATATTCCAAAAATTGAAAGATGCTTTCAAGGCACTGATCATTATATTCATGTGTAATATGGCCCAAGAGCCAGCTCTTTAACTGATTGCAAGATTTTATTTAATGAAAAAAATATAACAGGGAAGACATGTGTCTCATTTTCCGGTCATATATTAGTTGTCTATTAACAATGAAATGACCCCATCTCTAAGGAGCTCTTTTTTTACAAATATGAGAAGTGATGGGGGATCCAATAATGTAAAAAGACTATGATAATTTTTATTGTTATTCTACTTATATGAAATGTTTTCATTTAAATGAAGTCAAGGAGCATTATTTCCCATGGAACCTTAAGGAGAATGATCATTTCTAGTGTCAGGGTCAAGAATATTTCCTTGAATTTAGGGCTAGCTGAGATAATTACCTTTGCTCTGTAGCCAAGAGGATGGTCTCTATTGCTGGGAGATGTTGGATGGTCAAGCCTAAGGAGATGCCTGTACTTCAACAGCAGGAAGTGAACTGAAGGCAGAAAGCAAGGCTTTATATTTTCTACTCTTGGATTTTATGGACCTCTGCCTTGGCCATACCAAAAAAAGAGAGCAGGGGAAAAGTCCATTTTAAGGGACTTTTTAAAGGTATCTTTTAAGGCAGGGACAAAGTCTTCCTCTTTACAATTACTCCTCAACTTGAGATTCAGTAAATCAGGCACAGCCTTGGTGCTATGGACATTCAGTGAAGTTCTTGAAAGACATCCTGGATGTGCACATCCTCAGGAGTGAGGTAATCCAGTAGCTCACTGTCCCATTTCTTTAGGGGTAAAAAAAAGAATTCTAGATTGTAACTGCTATTTTTTTCTTGTGGCCTATGGCAAGTAGATGGTGTGAGTTTCAAGTGGATGTGTAGGGCTGGAGCATGTTGACAATAGGAAGGTGTAGCAGGTAAAAAAAATCTGGGCCCTCAGCTCCCCTTTTTATTCCTCCTTTCTGCTCTTTTCTGATCTTTACTTGCTCTCCCCACAGCAATTCAGACATATAGTTTTGGCTGGTTGAACGTGGTGGAAGAGAGCTTGCCTCCTTACACTCAGCATTCCTTGCTTCCTAATGATTGCCACAGGTTGGCAATTTTGACACCAGTAGCATGTGAATCCCTTGGAGCTGAGGTCCCCCACCTCTATCATCCTGAAGTGATGCTGACATATCTAAGAGGGGTGACTAGATCTAGGAGTACAAGAAGACGTTGGCAAGGACTATCAAAGAAAGCCAGCTGCCTAGTTGGTGGGAATAGTAGAGGAGTCCCAGTAAAAGCGCACTGGGGCCAGTCACTGGTGGATGTGTGTGGCATTAAGCTATACTTTAGAACATGACCATTTTATATTTACATTAGCCAATGGACTTTGCTGAATTTTCTTGTCATGACTTCACCCGTTCAAAAGTTTTGACTGAGACATTTGGATCTTCACTTTCTCCCCTCTTTCTTACTCCTTTGTGCTCTTTTCCTAATTCAAAATTGCTCTTAGATAAGGCTCTGATAACAACACTTACACTAAGAAAAAAGAGACTAATAATTCTTAACTATTAGGCTTTCCAAGAATATTTATATTTAGTAGGTGACCTATACCATAAGTAAAGGAATTGACTGAAATGATGGATTTTCAAGTATTTCAGTAAGCATTTTTGCAGTTTTAGGGGAGAAGCTCAACCTATGTGGTGTTTGTGAAATTGAATTGCATAGGTGGCTATATATCCTATGTATGGGAATGCCTTCTGGGGGTGAGAGCATATGTCAATATGATTTTCTTATTTAAAAAAACCCAGTTAAAAATATAGCAGCTCTATAATCCATGCACTGAATTGGAAAACAGGAATGTCAAACAATATCATGATGGAAGGCAAGGAATTTGGAGCATTCTGTTTATAATAGGCTTTGATTGATAGTACAGAACTTTGTATTGTTACTTTGTCTGGAAAAGGTCTTCCTGTTTTCATTATTTTAGTTCAGTGGCATGATTAGTGTTGTCTGGAAACATTAGTCACTTCCTGTCTTTTTCTGTGGAGTAAATGTGTTGACATGGGTAGGGAATAAGGAATAGGGGTATTCAGGAGGAGGTGGCTAACATCCAAGTGAAAAAATGGAAGATTTTATAGTAGGGAATGTCACTATTCTTGACCATAATCAATGTGTTCCTTCTCTTCTAAGTCTACTGTGTTGTTCTTTTTTTTTTATAATAAAAATTTTTTAAATATTTTTTTATTATTGAGAGATAGAGAGAGACAAACTGTTAGCAGGGGAGGGGCAGAAAGAGAGGGAGACACAGAATCAGAAGCAGGCTCCAGGCTCTGAGCTGTCAGCACAGAGCCTGACATGGGGCTCAAACTCACAAACTGAGAGATCATGACCTGAGCCGAAGTCGGACGCTTAACCACTGAGCCACCCAGGCACCCCTACTGTGTTGTTCTTTTAAAAATGAGTTTAATTCACAAAATCTCATTAGCAAGCAAAACTCATTCTCAAAATGGAAAGGAACTTTTAGTTTTAGCAGGTTTTCATTGTGGGGATGTATCACACAGCTCTGATTTAGAAAGGTAAGTGTACACTTACCAACAGGTTAGAAATTCTTCAGATAATTAAAATTTCAGTTGGTATGCCTAATTTAACTACTTAAAAGAATGGAAGAGGCCCATTTGCTTGTGTTACTGTCAACCCAAAATTGAGCTTATGGGTTACAAAAGAACACTTCCTCACTTGTGCAAGTACTACCACACTTCTATAGAATTATCAAGTTCTGTTTGCTGAATTAGCTGGAGCTTAACATTTATTGCTTTTTAATGAGAATCTTTCCACTAGAAACATTTAAAATTATCATCCCACTAACACATTCAGAACCTATATGTCTGAGTAATTTGACTTAGGTCTTTAGCTAAGGTTAAGTAGAGCTATTATAATTGATTTTGTCAGAATCTTATTTATTTTTTTATAAATGAGAAGTAGAATATGATATTCAAGCGATAACAAGGAATTTAAAATTGATGAGCTGTCACTTTTGTAGAAAAAAGTGTAATTTTCCATTTAATGCTAAAAAAGCTAGATAGCTATAAAACTTTATAGAAACCGAGAAGTGTAAATAGAAAATAGAAAAAAATAGAAAAAAAATTGCTAAGTTAGGGAAGACTATGGAAAGTTAGATGTTATAGATAATGCAAGAGAAATTGGCATTCTGTTTTAAAATGTAGAATAATTAAGGAAGTAAAGTTAAACTATAAAAGCATAGGGAAATGAGATATAGCAAAGTAATAAAATATCACACTGAATACAATTTGTTTCTTGTTTTTTCTTGCAAAATTAAGGCAACTTGTTAACTTAAGTAGGAAGTTTAAATAACAGGCACAAACAAGTAGCTGGCATCAGATTCTGGTGGGAAAAGATATGATATAGATGATTCAGTATATTAGTAATCCAAATACATTCACAAGCAGTACCGTACTATGACAGAAGACAGACTTCAAGTTTCTAAGGTCAATCAATGCAATATCCAAATAAGGCAACAACTGTTTTTTTTTTTTATTTTATCTTTTGAAGTGACTTAATCAGATCATTATTAATTAAAGAAAAGAAAAAAACCCTTAGTGTGTATTATTCTATGAGGTGGTCAAAAAAAGCTGAAAGCAAGAGGGCTTGTTAACAACACAAAAGGAAGATTGTCACACGATTAAACAGCAGTGGCAAGCTTTGTTATTTTCATTACCTGTTAAGGACGGGTCCTCGGTCCCATCTCCAGCTATCTGAACATCAAGTGGAGAATGTTGAACCGGGTTGCCTAAGCTTTCTTCTTGCTCTTTCCAGGATATGGAATTTTTGTGGGGAGATTTGTGGTTTGTGTTTTCATAGGGATTAATTTCTGATCTCTTTCTAGGAAGTGGTGTTGGTTTGGCAGGCTGGTAAACCTGACTGTAGGGAGCTACAGGATGGTAGGATGGTTTCTCAGCTTCTCCTTCACCCTCCTCCTCCTCATCATCAATCACAACCAGCTCAGCATGGATGATCCCATCATACCCTGTCAGAAGCTTCTTTTCTTCTTCATTGTCTTCTGCCTGCTGGTAGCCCATGAAAATCATTGTCACGGGTTCTGTATCAGCCATGTCAGAGGGCAAGGAATGAACGATATTGTATCTGATATCTTCCTCATCCTCCTGGGAAGCAGGAGAAGAATCCTGGTATTTTGGCTTCCCAGCTATTGCTTCGCTGGGACTCATTCTTGCCTTTGGAGAGGGTGAATATTTGTCCTGCATCACATTTGATTCTTCCCAAGGAGTCATCAGCCTCTTTTGTAGGGTGTCGGGCATCTCCTTGGCTTGTTGAGTCATTGATCGGGGTTGAGGTATCGGTCGAACAGGGCTGATATGATTGAAGCTGTTGTCCCTCTCCTCTGAAAGTCCATTGTCCATAGTGTATACAGATTCATTCATATCATTACCTAGTCCGTTAGCTTTCATCTTTATCCTTTCTTGAAAATTTGGTCCAGGAGTTATCTTCTCCCTCTGTGGAGTTGTAGGCCTGCAAAATGGATTGGCATATACAGGCTCATGATACTCTGTTGGAGATTTAGAGTTTCTCTCTGAGGCTTGTCTTAAAAGTTCCTCTACCTCAACTGGTGCCAGGCCATCGGTGCCATTGTATGCTGCACCATGATTAGAGCTTACTGCATATACTGACTTCTGCCCGTCGTCGTAAACTTTTATTCCTGTACCTTTAAAGTCATCTGATGGGAGAGGTATAGAAGACAGGACTGTACTTTCTCCAGTTTTCAAGTCTTTTTCAACTTTAATTTCCATGGTGTACAAAGCTGTCAGGAGAGAAATTTGATCTTTGATTTAGTTAACTTTTTCTCTTATACAGTAGCCTGCTTTCACAATGTATTTTTATGTTAAGTATACCCTTTGGTATCCTTTCATGTGAGATGCTGTTGTCTGTTTTTAAAATTTTTGATTTTATTCATTGATTGTATAAGGTCAATCAGTGGAAAGGCCAGCACCGTAATGACCTAGGTTTTTATGTAAGGATGTATGGAATTACTGAAAAAATGGGACTGAAAAGCTGGTTGGAGAAGAGAAGCTGATGATTCCATTGGGAAACCAAAAAATATCCTCTTTGTAACTAATAAATCCAACAAGACAGATCGCACTCTTACATTATCCAATGGGAGGAGTCAGACCTCTTTGTTAGCTAGGAAGAATGGGTTGCACCAGGCATTACAGCAGGTAAAAGGTCTAGCACGGTATATTTTATTAAGTCACATCCTTGCTGTGTGGGCCAGCAGCCTGCTGAAATCATAGAGGAGTGTTCTAAAGTTTTCACAGCAGGGAAGCTGTTTAAATGTAGAACTGGTATTGAAGAGGGAGGAGGAAGGCAAGAATCACATGCTTCTCCTTCTGCCTTCTTTTTGTGTTTCTTTCATTCCAATTTTCAAGTAGGAGGAAAAAAATAGAGCAATATAAGCTGAACTGAAGCAAGTGAACTGGAGAGCACTGTGTGGATGAGCCCTGCTTCAAGGCGCAGGCAAATTCCTCATGACTGGAGTTTTAAGAACTCTTAGGAATCTGGGCCCAATTACAATGTGGCAGTGCTTTGGCTTCTGCTCTGGCCTCCCACTTTCCTTTTTGGACCCATCTTGATTTCATACCTCCTCGGTAGCCTGGTGGTTCTTGGCTCCCCCCAGCTACCCAACTAAAACTGCAACCCTCCCCATTCCCACTCTCCATGTCCCCCACCTCTGTTTTATTCTTTAGTATTTTCACAGCCTAATTTGGTATTTTTAATCTATTTGCTTAATTTTAGGTCTGTTTTCTCCTTTAGGATGTCAGCTCCAAGAAGGCAGAGATTTTTGCTGTTTTATTCACTACTGTATTCCTAGTGCAAGAACTGAGCTTGCCCTGTAGTATGTGGTCACTAAATATTTGTTGAATATTTAAATGAATGACTGCTACCTGCTTATAGAGTGTAGCTTCCTTTTCTGGTCTGAAATTCAAAGGTTCCCTCTCTGGCCCCATACAAGCCTTCATTTTTCCTGGAGTCTTGGAAGTATTAGTTTTATGAAAACCATTCCACATGGGGGTAAATAATGCCTAACTTTCCCAAGGGATATTTTTACTTTCATAAAGGATCTTAGTAATCTAAGAGATTGCCTACTAGATAGAATATTTGGGGAGAGATATTTTTGAGCAGGGGAGCTTTGCTTTTAAGAGTTTGTCTTTCTCAATCCTTTATCTTCTCTGTCCCTATAACTCCATTATCCCTACCTATGCAAGTGACTCAGATACCTCATGGAACTTTATAAAATGGACTGTTGCTTAACCTGAAGCATCAGATGTAACAGCAGGTTGTTAATATCTGACATTATAAAATCTGAATTTGAGAACCTGCCTTTGGATACAGATTTTTCATGTACCTTTTCTATTCTGTTCATCATCTTCTGTTCCTTCATTTCTTTCCTTCCTTAATCTGGAAGGCACATAGGATTTTGGAAGGTCAGGGATATTAGCATAGATGTCTTCAATTGACTCTGTAAAATTAATATTAATTCAAAATACATTTAGAATATATTTACAATAATGGGAAATGTTTCTGTGGGTTTATTAAAAAATGTAGTTAGACATAGAATAGACTGCTCAAAAACATACCTTCTGATGTTTCTTCCATTTCCACCTTCACAGACTATAAGAAAAAGAGTTCTCCATGATTAAAACAGTTCAGTTTAAAACAGAAATTCTAAATGTGGCTATAGTTTGAAGAATTATATACTGTTTGTAGACTCATTCTGGGAGGGACTCATAGTTTTAAATGTTAATGCTCACCCTTATTATGTCTTCTGTTGTCCTCTCAATTGATTTCAGTTTCTTCAAAATTGCCTCTTCATTGATTGAGATTTGCAGCTCAGCCTTTTCAAGATCTTGGATCTCCTTCTCAAGTCTGACAACAGAAAGATGCACTTTTTACTGTTCAAGACAGTACAAACGTAGAGTTCCCAAATATGTCTTCTCCATATATAAACTTTCCTTGGAATATTGCATGTAAATATCCAGATACCTTTTAAGAACATAGCATTACACTAAACATCAGATTTAGTACATAGAAGGTACATAACACATGACTTTGATGCAACAATCTTCAAGTTAAAACAAACATCTTTTTTTTCCTTAGGTAAACTATTTGAACCTTGCCTCATTTTCTTCTTTGCAATTACAAATGTTATTTCCAAATGAAATAGAGAAATTTCTTTTATAAAGAGACTTAAGTTTGAAGTTGAGCCACAAGGTATGGTTCATCTGTAGTTATTACCTAGGTTACCGATTTTTCTTACCTGAGTCTCCATATTATTTGGAGAAAACATTATAATAATTTTTTTGTAGCTAATAAGCACTTTATAAGATTATAATTATTAGACTTAATTTAATAATCAAAACTATCACTTCCAAAACCCTGTATATCCTAACATTGAAAATGACACTTCATTTTAACTTCACAGTCTCCTAAGAATTGTGACATACTGTAGTGAATAGGGTGGAGAGATGAGAAACGGACAAAACTTAGTATGATGGCCTCAGATGCTGCTGTTTATAGAGGCTACATTTTCTGAAAAACAAAAAACAAAAAACAAAACAACAACAATAAAAAAACCCACACATGGCCTAATGAAGTGTAAGGGAACTTATTGGGGCCAAGAGAGAGCCATTTGAAATTGGACTGTTGCAAACATTCTGACCTGGAATCTTGACCAGAGTGCAGCTGCTTGTCAGATTCAAGTTAACATCGGGGTGTGATGTCGTGAACTCTTCCTTTATAAAAACATACAGCCACCAGCATTCATGCAGTTAGTAAGGCTGACCCTTGGCTGCCATGGATTACATGTAGTTTCTCAGCCAAATACTCTATGTTGTAAAGTCAGCTGCCTCAGAGGATGGCTGATTAGATAGAGCAGCTAGTCCAGGAGGTGACAGCCATGGGTATTAGCATCAGCTATGATAATTGTCAGTTTTTGGCTTCCTTCTTTAAGATGGTTATGGATTTGGCAGTGCAAAAATATTGTGCTATTGGGGTGCCTGGGTGGCTCAGATGGTTAAGTGTCTGACTTTGGCTCAGGTCATGATCTCATGGTTCATGAGTTTGAGCCCCACGACAGGCTCTGTGCTGACAGCTCAGAGCCTGGAGCCTGCTTTGGATTCTGTGTCTCCCTTTCTCTCTGCCCCTTCCCCCCTCATGTACATGCTCTCTCAAAAAATAAACATTAAAAAAATTTTTAAAAATTTTGTGTTATTGTCACACCAATAAAAGCCCAAGGTGTGGTCTGCCTGACCATTCTCCCACTCATTGCTACAGTTTCAAAGTTCTGACTTTCCTGCTGCTGCTGGCCATTGGTAGTTGGCCATTTGTAGCTAAAGAAGTTTTCTCACCTATTATAGAATTCCAAGTAAAATATAGTACTTCGGGTTTCTTAGAAGTTACTGAGGTGTGACTGACATTCTATTAAAATCAGTCTCCATCCATGGTAGCACATCTGTCCATCAGTAGAGTTGTGGGGATATATGTTGGTTGGTAGAATGGAAAGGTCCATACTAAAAGCGATAGATCTGGATTATTCTGTGTCTGCTATTCACTGCTTGTGACAACCAATTCCTTTAAACTCCCTGAAACTCGGTTTTATAACATGTGCAATGAGAATATGGTACCTGCCTTAAATTTTATACAGAAATTTGGTGAAGTTAAGAAGAGATGATGTACATGAGCACATTGAATATGGTTGATATCAGATATGTATTATTATGGTATAATTATTAAAGGTTTTCTACAACACACAGTGTCTCTTTCTCCTTCCATGCATGCACGGGATCCTTTATCCAACAGCATGTTAGAGACAGTCTAATGAGGATCTTTTGAATAGAAAACAAGGATGATTATATCATTGCTGCAAGCAGCTTTTAGACTGCAGGATTCAGCTGTGGAACCGGATGGATCTGGGTTTGAATACTGGTTCATCTTCTAACTTCTTGTGTGACCCTAGACAAGTCACCAGACCTTGCTAAGGCTCATTATCTTCATTCATTTCATTTATTCATTTGTTCATGAAAAATATTTGTTTAGCATCTATTTTGTAGCAGGCACAGTCCTATGTGCTAGGTATATGACAGTAAACCAAACAAATTCCTGGCCCCAAGAAGTTTATATTCTAGTGGGAGGACACCGACAATACACTAACAGAGGAACTGGCAACTTTTTCTATAAAGGGCCAGATAATTAATTAATTCATTAAAAATTAATTAATTTTAGGCTTTACAGGCCACACATACAATTTCTTTTGCTTATTTATCTTTTTTTCCCTTTTACATCCCTTAAATAATAATAATAATAATAAAAACCATTCCTAGCTTGTGGCTATATAGAAATAGGCCAGGGCTAAATTTTGTCCTGGGTCAGAGTTTGCCAACTCCTGCAAATGTATATACATACATATTTACATATGTATATGTAAATACATATACACACATTTATTTATGAAGAAAAATACTTCCATTAAAAAGTAGGATAAAGTAGGATAAGGACTATAAACATAAGGGTAAAGGGATGAAGAGTGCCTAGGGAGGAGGCACTGTTTGCACAGTGTGGTCAGGGAGGGGCTACTTGACAAAGCGTCATTTGAGCAGAGATATGAAGGAAGTGAGAGAAGGGTACATGAGGGTGGTAGGGGAAGTGCTTTCTGGAGAGGTAAGAATAACCACAAAACTCAGGGTAAGAGCACGGGGAATAAGCAGAGTGGTAAGAAATGAAGTCAGAGAGGTGGCAGGTGACTAGATCATATGGGGCCTAATGTATGGTAAGGCCTTTAGGGAACCACAGGGAATACTGAGCAGAAGACAAAACATGTCATGACCTGAAATTTAAACAATCACATTGGCTGCTGTGTGGAGAATAGGCTGGAGGGGAAAACCACGGAGGCCAGTAGTTGTAACACTTCACAGAAGATGGCTTAATTCAGGGGGGTTGCTGGTAGAAGGGTGAGAGGCGATTAGAATCTGGAAATATTTCGAAGGAAGAGTTGCCAGGATTTGTTGATACATTACATGTGGGGTGTGAGAAAAAGAGAGATGTCAAGGGTGAGTCTGATGTTTGTGAATAATTGGAAAGATGTGAATTTAATTGCTCGGACAGAAACCTGGGAGGGAGAAGAAAGAGAGTGGTGCTGGATGTGGTAACTTCGAGATAGTCAATGGTGACATGGAGAAAACAGACACAAACGTTGGGAGCTCAGAGAAGTCTGGGTTTGAATGTAAATTTGGGAGTTGGTATGTATAGCCATAGGCGTGGATAAGATTTCCTAGAAAGTCAGGGCTTCCAAGGACTGAATCCTGGAAAAATTAAACATTTAGAGATCTGGGCAATGTTACTACTTCATAGGGTTTAATAAAGAATTAAAGAAATAGCATGCACTCAGCAAAAGCTAGTTTCCTCCAGTTTCTGCTCCTTTCTATAGCTGGGGCACAGAGATAGATTCTTGATCTGTTTGGCCAATTACATCTCAGGGAATTAGAAATGCACTGGTATTTATAGTTGTTTTCCTCTGTAGAGAGGCCCATGGGTAGTGTAATGCCATATGATTCTCATGGATGTCTTTAGACTAATATGGTAAGAATACAAGGTTGAAAGTCTGCTAACCTCATCAAAGTATCTGCTAATGAATGTTTTTGAAGGTTTTCAAGTCACTGGGTGAAAGATGCATTAATATGAGGTTGCAGTCAAATGACATATCAGGCATGTTTATTAAAACCAAACAGAAACAAACGAACACCCCCTTTCTCTTCTTTATCATTTAGTTACAGCCAGCTCTCTGTTACACAGGATAAGAAGGAATCCTTTTGGTGCTAATTACTTAGAATCACAAACCTCTACAGGAGATGCTTAGTGATACAGAGCATTTCCTAAAATTCTCACTCAAATGCAAAACTCTATATCCTATTTTTATATGTTGATTTGATACTTCTATATATTATTTATGGACAATATAAATAAGATCAAAAGATAAATGTTACACATTTGTTGTTCTAGAAAAGCATTCTGACAGATCAGAATGCCAGTGGAAGTGATGGGAAACCCAGGAAAGAGTAACAGAGCATGGAACTGGCTTTGGCCAGCCTCCCCCTCACAGGGTCGGAACTGAGAGGGGAAAGCATGGTGGCAGTCCGGCAATGGAAGAAGAGGAGGTCTAACAACCTCCACACCAAGGAGGAGGAAATGTGCCTCCTCCCTGGAAAATGTGCCAAGTTTTTGAGGATTGCCTGTTCTTAAGGAACATAAAACAAAAATTGCAACTGGTACGTAGGCACTATTTTTGTATCTCTAGCATGGTGGGTCTCACTGACAGTGATTTCCCCGTGAGGACATCTGGCAATGCTGGAGACATTTTGGTTGTCACAACTTGAGGACTGCTACTGACACCTAGTGGGTGGAGGCCAGAGATGCTGCTAAACATCCTACATGCACAGAACAGTTGCCCAACAAAGACTTATCTGGCCTAAAAGGTCAATGGCGCTGAGGTTGGGAAGCCTAAAACAATGCCCAGCTGGTATAGTAGGTACTTGATACATGCTTCATAAGGGATTTTTAAAATATCTGTCTCTCTGATAGTTTTACTTTTTCCTCCTTGTTTCTCTTTTCTCATTTACATAATTTGGAATCCAAACTATTATTTGTTGAATAAATTTGATCATCCGTATTTTTATTTAATATTACCATTTGGGTTAACTTCCTTTTCAAATTTCTCTGTATCTATATCTATATTAACTTCTTTTTCTGGCTCAGTGACTCTTCATAGTTAGGAGGATACTCAACTCTTATTTAAAGCTCAGAAAAATTCAGGGCTTAAATTAGGGACTCATATGTAATCCTTTTCCAAAAGCTTTGAGTAGAGAGAAAAATTTAGCAAGTATAAGTGAAATATTGGGGAATATTTATGTGTGTGTGTGTATATTGTATATATATATATACACATATATCTGTACTATCTGTGTGTCTATGTATGTATATACATATACATGTATATGTATACATATTTGTGCATGTGTATGTATATATATTTGTATGTATATTCATCCATATACACCTGCACATAAACATACATATGTGTATTTATATAAAACTTTAGTTTTGTATATATAAAAATAAAAATATGTATGTAAAACTATTTTTTTTACATGGAAAGCTTTTGGCGAGGTCACTAGGGAATAACTTTCTAACCTTCACCTGCTTATCTCTCAGCTGATGGGTTAGAATTTCCATAAGTGCTGCCATGCCCATTTTTACAAGGTATTACCTTTCTGAATGGGAACTGAGCTCCCAGAAATGCTGATTCAGTTTGACGAGAAACAGGCAGCAGAGAAAGAGAAATATCCTTCTTGGTGCCTCCTGGGCTGTTAGGCGGGGCCTGATGGATGAGTTAGCACCTCTCATGATTTCTGAGAGAGGGTGGGCAGGCATCATGTGCCAATTTAGATAAGCAGAGTACATGAAAAAGGATTTGTAATGCTATCCATTATTGGAATCTTTCTTCTCCCTGCCTATTTGCTGGGGAAAAATAGGGTTATTTTCAAGAGTTCTCTATGTGAAAGCAGGTAGCTTTCATTTCATGCACTGTTCTAGTAATAACCTCCCTTAATCATCACGAGATAATGTCCCCAATCCAATTCCAACATGCAATTTTTTGTCTTAGGAAAAGGACAGCACATAAATGCTGGATGCACCAAGAAGGGGTTATTTCAGAAGGCAATTTTTCTGCTGCTAAGTGTCCATTTATCTCTTTCAGTTTTTGGTGGAGTTAACAAGGACTAACAATCTAATGGAGTTTACCACTGGGGCCAAAAAGGCCAGGACTCAGAAGAGTTATGTTCTACCTTCCATCATTTTACTTGCTAGCAATTATAACAACATTTAAAATGTATTGAGTATCTATACTGTATGAGGCATTGGCCTAATTAGTCCTTCCAACAACCCCCGTGAGTACCATTATTAGTTCCATTTGACAGAGAAGCAAGCTGGGCACCTTGATAGCCCCCTGGCCTGGAGGCTTACAGGTAGCTTGTGGCAGGACAGAATTCGAAATCAAATCTCTGCTGACAGACCCTGAGCTGTTAACAACTTTCTAATTAACCACTATGGGAACAAAACTTTAAAAAATGGGTTCTTATGAACCTAGACACAACACTCATTTTGCTCATCAGTATAAAAGGATTTCTTACTTCCTATCATAATAAAGAAACAGAAGATTGAAATCGTAGCTGGGGTTTGGCCACATGTAAAAGTGCTGACCCATTATATACAAAGGTAATATTTCTGTCCTGGTATTCATTAGGGTAATTTTGTTATACTAGGTATTTTTCTGCTTAGTGGACAAGTCAGTGTGACCAGGATTAAAGTGAAGGCTTTGTCACTTTTTTTTTTTTTTTTTTTTTGGTTGAGTTTGGATTTTGGTAGAGGTTCTTACAACAGTCTCTGTTTCAGAGTCTGGGGTTTCCATAAGCTATAGCCACTTTATAGCCAGCCTTTCTTTGTTTGGGCACAAGACTGTTGTTCAAAGTAATAGAAGTTTTAGGTCTTAAATAAAAGCTGGCTGATGTAATTTGATTATAATACTGTAGTTTGAAGGTAATCACTGATGCTGTGTTTGAAATTAAGTTTATGACTGACTTTGGCTATACACTCCCAAAGGACTGATGAGCTGTTTGCTGTAATAGGCTGGAAGCCTATTAAAGGCCAGGACTACACCCAGAGATGGCCCAGTGATCATTTCTCTGGGATGGTCTGAATCAGCAGGACTTGGTCCAGGTTGTGCCACCACTGATATACCTCTGAAATTAGTTGATGGAATTGCTAGGACCACCTCACTGACCCCATCCAAGCTAGACAAAGAAGGATTCAGTTTCTTTTGGGACTCACAGGTTCTCAGAATGTGTTCACCTCCAGCAGATGTTGAATTTGGTCTGGAGTGGTGAGCAGTTGTAATCTTTGACTCTTCCCTTAAGTGCAGATTCTCTTTCCTTTTTTTTCCCCACTGAATCTTGGGAAAACAGGAGGTGGCTGGTGGTTTACCTACATTTTGTGAGTTTTTGTGTGAAGGTCTACTTTTTTGTTTTCAGCTCTACCCATGGAAACAAGACAGTGAGCCCATATGAAAGCTAATGTACTTGGCTTACTTATTTAGCCCAACCAAGCTTCAGTTTTCTTCTTTGGTGGATAATAATAGTATTCACAAAAGGTTGTCTTAAGGAGGTAAATAAAATTATTTTTGTAAGCCTCTACCACAGGGTGTGACACAGAGGAGTTACTCAATAATGATTAGTTAGCCCTTTCTCTTCCTACTCTGGTAGGAAAAGGAGGGCCATCTATGACAACTCCAATAAAAAAGAAAACCTACCAGGTCTATTTGGAGATTTGTTCTTCAACTTTGATATCAATGATTTTGGAGCGAGTGTGGGTGTGAATATAGCTTTAGGGACACACCTGTCCTTTAAAAATACAGGTCTAGACAAGAAACCAAAATAGTACTCCAGGATTATTAGAATTTTCATAATATTTATGGGAATGGTGTCTAATTAACAAATGTTATCTATTTTGTAAATGAAATCTCCTCACCCCAATCTATTTCTCTTGTTCTTTTTAGTAATAGAAGTCCTTGAGTCTTATGTGTCTCGCCAGCTACGGACTACATTTCCCAGTCTCCTTTGCATTTAGTCATGTGACTAAATTCTGGCTAATAGGATAGTAGCAGAAGTGACATCTGCAATTTTCAGGTCATAACTTTAAAATAGAACTGTTTGGCCTCCACTTATCCTCCCCTTCCTACACTGGAATGCAGATGTTGTGGCAGTGAGCTGTCTTTGACCATCCTACCAGAAGCATCACTTAGGGAGCAGCAAAGCAAGACAGAAAGAAACAGGGAGGGTCTCTCGATCATCTCATGGGATGTTGCTTCTCTCTCTCCCTTGAATGTCTCCTAGCTAGGATTGTTATGGGTGTGAGAGAAATGAATGTTCTAATCTTGTTTAAGCCACTGCGGTTATAGAATCTTGTAAAGCATCAAAATCAGTATGCTAATTATTGCATCACCTTATGGGGATGAACCTTTGCATAACCAACTTTATGAGATTTTTTTTCTTTGGTTTGCAAAATTACTCATTGTTACCTTGCATTTCAGGTAGTTAGCCAGTAAAAATAGAAAAATAGATCAGCTTTGCATCTAGTGATTGAAGAAGTTACGTGTTTCTAAATCATCTACCAAATCTGACATGGTTTATATTGATGTTAGCTAGTTAATGCTCAATGGCTAAGGTTTACAATGATAAAAGAAAGATCTTTTATTTTTTAACTATGACTGATTAAAATGAATAGCTTTGGAACTCTAACAGATACTATTAAGTATATGTAGTTGATGACTTCAATTAGGTAATCTTGACTGCAGTATGTTGGTCATATGTAATGGGCAGATAAGTTATTATTGATGGATCAGAGGTTAAAGATATTTTATCTTTATAGATACTTTGCTTTATGATAATATCAAACTCTATTTTGTCATAAAATTGAGAATATGCAGTCTAGTAGAAGGTGGGTTGATTTTTGTGTTTTATTTTTAAAACTAGGGGTCTGATAAATTTCATCAAACATTTAACACACTTTTAAAAAAAAATTTTTTTTTCAACGTTTATTTTTGGGACAGAGAGAGACAGAGCATGAACGGGGGAGGGGCAGAGAGAGAGGGAGACACAGAATCGGAAACAGGCTCCAGGCTCTGAGCCATCAGCCCAGAGCCTGATGCGGGGCTCGAACTCACGGGCCGCGAGACCGTGACCTGGCTGAAGTCGGACGCTTAACCGACTGCGCCACCCAGGCGCCCCAAACACACTTTTTTTAAGCACTTAACACATGTCAGGCACATTTTACTCACCAAACTGAAATAAAACTATATAATAAAAAAAGATGAAGAATACTTCTACGCACAGACATAGGACATGAATTGCCTTACAATCAGCCTTGCCAACAGGCATGTGTATAATAAGGAAGATCTAACCCACTAGTGCAAACAATCACATGCTGTGGGTAAGCATGCCAGAGAATTAAAGGGCATTTGGCATACAACAAACACTCAGTTTGGCCTAAGCCAGATCTATTGCCTCTAATCCTGAGCATTTAAGAACAGGAGGAACAATGCGACACAGCAGCTTCAAGATAACAAGAAGCAGAGAGCTAGCCCAGCAGTGACATTGAAACAAGTGTCACTTGGCTCTGATAATTGGGAACAGAGCAGATGTTTAGAAAAGCTGAATAATTTATAGTTACATGCGAGCAGCTTTTGCATGGGTGAATCTCATCTCCTAATATAACTCTGTAAATATTAATAATTATATTATGGGCAGATGATACTATCATGAGTTGAAACTGCCATGTAGGCAGATAATGTTAGAAGATAATCATTTAGTAGAAAAGCAAATGCTCTTCATCAGAACAATATTTTGTAAATTAAGGCTTTCATTTTCCATGAAAAATAAGAAGCCAAACTGGTTTTCAGAGAATCAGCCCCTTTCATGGGCAGGTTACAAACAAGGTTTTCAAATGAATGCAAATAAATGCACGGTCTGGAGGTTGGTGTGGTATGGTAGACTGGTTAGTTATGGGCTTCTTGAGTGCTCTGGTAGGACAGAAGCTGGGTGTGTGGTTTTTAATTAGAGCCTGTAGAGAGCCTTGTCGTACATGATAAATACTTAATAAGAGCTAAATATTTTTTTTAAACTTAAAAATTTTAATGCTTATTTATTTTTTGAGATAGAAAGGGGGGGGGGTGGGCAGAGAGAGAGGGAGGTACAGAATCCGAGGCAGGCTCCAGGCTCTGAGCTGTCAGTGCAGAGCCTGACGTGGGGCTCGAACTCACGAACCATGAGATCACGACCTGAGCTGAAGTCAGATGTTTAACTGACTGAGCCACCCAGGCACCCTGAGCTAAATAGTTTTAATAATAATTCAAATCGACCTCTACATACATAGGTGCCATGAGGTGCCTTAGCCAGGACATGGCAAATTCACTGCAAATGTGCTTATCCATGATTTTGGAAAGCTTTTTTTTCTTTAAAAAAAAAGTTGTAGGGGAAAATATTTTTAGTGAATAAACTACTTGTTACCATATTATGAAATGGCAAAACATATTCAATGATGTATGCAGCCATTGACTCTCTCTGTTCAGAAATAATTACTGGATTTATGCCTTGTAACCCTTAACATTTATTTCCAACAGTATTATAGAGCAGTCACTATATTTTCAACTTTCTATCCACTTCATTTTCGCTTTGCTTCTAGTATTAATTGTTCATATTTGATACCAAGAACAGGACTCTATTATTTGAAGACCAATAAATATAAATTCCAATCTTAATATAACATAGAATAACCAACAAGGACCAGTTAGCCTGGGGTGGTCTAAATGGGCTAAGTGACACTTAGCTTGTGGCAGACAAAAGATACATTCCAAGGGGTGTATGTGGAAGCTTTCTGAGCTGATAAATTTAGTCATAGATCTGGGGTGGGGGACAATCTTGGAGAATGGGGAAACCTAGGCCCTTTGGTAGCATATTATACAAAGAATTTCTGCCTTTGAACATTCTTTGTGACAATTACTCCTCTCCCACTTTCTCCTTTGTTCATTTGCTCCTTTGTTCCTTCATTACTCATGTCAACACAGCCAAAGATTTATGACGTCCATGCTAGTAGTTTTAAATTTGTATTTCAAGTTACTGAATATTGTTTTAAATGAAATAATGTAAAATCACTTTGAAAAGTTAAAGGATCTAAAGAGAAGTAAACATAACTAAAAATTTGCTTTGAGGCACTTATGATCTCAATCTCCTTTACTTAAGACAAAGATGGGTTCGATGTGGCAGGTTCTCTATAAAGCTTCATTGAAATGAATCAAGAATGAACCGAGTGAGTCCTGGTGGAATGGGTCTGGGGTCAGAAAGATCTATGTGTGACTCATGGCTTGTCTGCTACTAGATTTATAGCTTTTTGTGCTTTAGTGTCCTTACATGTAAAATAATGCTAATTAGACTTTCCTCAGAGAATTGTTTTTCTCAGAGTAATGCTCAGAGTATATAATATATGCTGCATAAAGGGTAGCTGTTATTATTGAATTGCAGTGGAGTGGTGTTATTCTAATCTACTTTTTAGACTATCACAGCACTGGTGGGGGTGGGGGTGTTTATGCTGGGTAATCATTTAACCCTATTTTTACTAAGCTATGGATGAGATTGGCAGGTGTGAATCACAGAGGATGCTGGGAAGTGGGGGATAAGGAAATAAAAGAGCATAGGAAAGAGGGGAAAGATGAGAAAGTGAAGTGAGGGTGAGGTGTTACAACACGTCATCAACAATGGCCTCAAAAACCACTGTCATGTGACTTTGCCCTTGACTCAAGATAGTTGGGTGGTTATCCTTTTTTATTTTTTAAAGAATTTCAAGGCTTTAATTTTTACTTCATTAATGTTCAAGTCATTGTCTAGTCTTTAGCTGGACCCTTTAATAGATGGTATTTTCAAGTCTGACCATGCATCCATCCATCATCCATCATCCATATTTTCCCATTCATTCATTTTTTAAGCTACATAATCACAGGTATTCCTATTATGTGCTAGGCATTGTACTAGGCTTTTTTTTTTTTTTTTTGATGGGGTTTGGGGGTTAGATTTCTTCCTCTTTTTTTTGCTGGAAATTTGATTTATTTTGCTGTTTTTGTTACATTAAAAAAAATCTCCTGAGTTAAAAATAATCACAATATCTGGAAAATTAAAAACAACAACAGATGAACTATTGCAAATCTGATAAACCAATTAGTCAAATATGGAAAGTGAAAAACATGCTTGGAATGCTTTTGACTCATATAATTGCTTCAGAATAATTTCTTAAGTGTTTCTAGGCAACAGCAAATTTAAGAAGAAGAAACAAATGGTGGGTTTCTCTCTCTCTCCCTCTCTCTCTTTTTTTGTATGCCTTTCCCCCCTTTCTCTTCTCTCTCTCACATTGTCACAAGAGCAGCTTGTGCCTCTCCCACAATATGATGTTAGATATGGCTGGTTGGGTCAGAATGTGACATTTTTCATGCAGCATTCCTCACTGTGTTGGATGAGACATCAGTTTCATTAAGGTACAGTTGGCCTGCACAGGTAGATGAGAGCATTAGGTAGGGGGTTGAATTTGGATAGAAATCACAGCGAGCTGAACTTTGATAAACTATAACCAGCATCAAAAGCATTTAGCCTTTATATTTCTCCATTGGTCCTTTGGGTTCTGTTTTTGAAATTGAATCTTGCCTGCTATTTTTTGAGTTAACAGAGTAGATTACTGCTTTATATGATCTTGAGCAGAATGCATTTCCTAATATTGCATCTCCATTTGTAGTGGCACTTCCCTTATGTGGCATGGTGGCAGCTGCAGTAATGACCCGCTCCTCAGATTTTCTCATGACATACAATCACACAGAAATCCAATCTTTCCTGCATCTTCATATTAGTACCTTATGGGGCAGGCAGTGTCTACCATTTGGAGACAAATTAAAGCTCATTAAAGAAAGGCAGACGGTCAGAAGGGTACTTTGAAATATTAAAAAAAAATCCTTACTAGAGAACATTTAATCATAAGTAGATAATCCTTCTCAAAGGGAAGGCAGTGCATTTACATCATTCTCCCTGGCAGTTAACCTTTTGCATTTTATGCTTATGACATTTCTGTCAGGCACTCTGTGTGCTCCAATTAAAGTCAGAGGTCTTTGGACATAGTTCAAAAAGTAGCAAGCCTCTGGAGGGCAACTTGATGCAAGGCATTTTGGCAGAGGGAGGACAGCTGGGCAGCCACATAGGAAAGAGGAATCTAGAATGTGAACGACACAGCTCCTTTGGATGCTTCTGAGGGTGTTTGGAGGGGGGGCTCATTATGGGTGTTGGCTATTGGATGGAGGAAAGCAACAGACGTGACAAAACAGGAATTCTAAGCCAGCCTATAAATTTGTACACATGGGTGTCTGGACTGAGAGGTCGGTGCTGGATTTGCACCTGTGCCTACAATCAGGTAGTAAATGGTTCAGTGGTCACAGTAAGAACAGGGCTCATTTGGGAGGCAAATTGAAACTCTATTTAAGCAAAGCAATTCAGAAGGAGATGTTCAGTATCATTTTACTCCTGGGAACATTTCCTCCTAAGGCACAGGCAAAATACCCACTAATATTGTTCCAAAGCTAAGAATGTGACTCACAGACAAAAACCATGGAAACCTACTTATTTTCTGAAACGTTGCTGTTCTGAAAGAAAAGATGAGAGGATGAATAAGCAGACATGTTTTACTTAAAGGTTATGTGTGAGTCAGGGAAGCTTTGAGTTTTTTTTTTTTTTTAATTTTTAACGTTTATTTATTTTTGAGACAGAGAGAGACAGAGCATGAACGGGGGAGGGGCAGAGAGAGAGGGAGACACAGAATCGGAAGCAGGCTCCAGGCTCTGGGCCACCAGCCCAGAGCCCGACGCGGGGCTCAAACTCACGGACCGTGAGATCGTGACCTGAGCTGAAGTCGGACGCTCAACCGACTGAGCCACCCAGGCGCCCCAAGCTTTGAGTTTTTAATATGGCAGAGACTCATATGAGTATCTATGCATATAAGAGAGTGAAATCATTACATGGGTTGGAAATTAAAAGTGCTGTAAAAGGGTAGCATTTACAGGATTTAACTTTTATAAAAATTTTCTACAAGATCTGAGGCATAATTTATTTTTATGATTAAGACATTTAATTAGATTTTAAATCCTGAGTCCTAATTTTTTAGCTGTATGCGATGGGGCAAGTTAGCATCTACAAATGTCATTTTTCTCACCTATTAAGTGTTAATCTACCTCATAGCATGGTTGTGAGAATTCAGTGAGATAATCTATATGAAATGTTGAACACAGTGCCTGGTCTATAACACATGCTCTGTAAAAATTAACCAGTATTGTGAGCGTTTTAGTCTTCAAGTCATAAAGAAAACCCATCCATTATTTCCAAATGGAAAGAATTCTAATTGCGTGGTAATCTCAGTTTACTCAAAGGAAAAGATTCTTTGTACTGGCGTAAAGAAATGAGACATCTTGGCCAAGAGATAAAAATCCCCAGATAAAATTCCAGGCAGTGTCCTTCTTCTAATTATTTTTGACTCCTAATAAGGACTAGGGTCTAATATTTTTTGAACACCTACCATGTGTCAGGTACTCTCCAAGCTGATCACTCATGAAGTCCTGTGAAGTCACTATAATTGTCCCACTATTACAGACAAGGAAACTGAGGCCCAAAGAGATGAGAGAACATGTCAGGCTTATAGGTACTGTGGTTGACAGAGCAGGGATTTGAATGCCAAAGGCCATGCTCTTTCAGTTCCTCTCACAAGACTGGGAGTAGTAGTAGGAATAAAAACTTCAGGAGCGGTCTGGCCCTGCTGCAGACTCTGAGGTAATAGCAGCGTTTCTATTTTGATGTTCCCGTTAAAATCTTATCCTCTAGCTGAGAGGCCTGGCAGGTGGCAAATGTCACCCTTGAGCAGGCACCTAAGTCAAGTGATAAACAGTCATTCAGGGTTTGGGATGCTTTCCCTGCTTAGGGAAGAAGGGTGGCTCTGTCTAGTTCAATTCCATCCTTTGACTTGGTTGCCTCTTGGAGCTAACGGGAAAATGTACTTTCTTTAGCTGGTAATAAAAGCTTCTTAAGTACTGCGGGTAGCTGTTTTGGAGAAACACTGAATTTAAAAACATGCACCTGATTATTTAGCAGTTGTAGAAATATCTGAGAAGAAAATGTTCAGTTATCAGGTAAAGCTGCTTTGGCGACATGATTTCTTTAATGCTGGGCAGTAGTGGAGGCTGTTTAATACAGACAAGGCACAGATATTATTTTGTCTCTGTATGTTGCTTCAGAACATTCTGTTCCCTGCACATTTTAAACGAGATAAACAGCCTTCGTGCATCACAACAATGCAAATTCACGATACAAACTCTTTGCAAATACATTTGTTTTTAGGACCATTCCTTAAACAAAGCAACTTGCTACGAGGTATTAGATGTTTTACTATTTCCAGAACATGTACACCCACAGCTCTCCTTTAGTTTTATAGCAGGAGAGCACTGAATGGGACTTGCTTTGAGGCCCAAGTTTACCTTTAATGGCTCTGTGACCTTAATTAAGTCCCTTATCCTCTCTGAGCCTATTTCCTCCTCTATGCAATGGAGGTAGGTGTTAATGCTTTCCTTCTAGGATTGCTGTGAGAATGAAATGACTTAATGGAAGTGCAAGTGCTTTGTCAATGGCACAAGGCCATTTAAAAATAAATCATTCCTGTTATTTATATTTGGGGGTTAAAATCATTTGGTGCTAATAAAGGAGCACTTATGGTTAATGACATCCTGAAGATCTAAAACAAAGTTGTAGTGAAGTCACGGGGATGAAAGCACAGCATAGGGAATCCAGTCAATAATATTGCAGTGACATTGTACGGTGACAGGTGGTGACTGTACATGTTGTGGTGAGCATTGTGTAATGTATAGAACTGTCGAATCACTATTTTGTATACCTGAAACTAATGTAACATTATACGTCAACAGTACTTCAATTAAAACAGAAAATAAAAAAAAATAAACTCATCAGAAGATGCCAGAATTGTGTAATGTGAGAGCAACATGAAAGAAGATCCGGAGAGTGCTAGGAGCTCTTTGGAGAAAGGAGAACCAGGGGTCAGAACATGCTTTAAAGACTTCCTGTAAGAGATAATAGGTTTTCGGACCATAGTGTGTGGTCTAAAATGCTGTGTGGCATCACTTTATAGGTAGCATAGGGTAGTCATGAGTTTCTGATCCACCACTTTGTAATTATGTGAATTCTTTACCCCTTATGTGCCAAAAGTGAAGATAATGACAATGCATCACAGGGTTATGAAGGTTAGATGGGATGATAATCTGTAAAGTACCTGGCAGGTAATATGGCTGGTAAATATGGTTTGTCTTCTTCTTCCTGCTCCTCTTCCTCCTCCTACTTTTTATTTTTTTATTTTTTTTTTATTTTTTGGTCAGATAGGAACTCTAACTAGGGAAGCCATGGTCGGTACCACAAGAAGCTTATGTGCTTCTCAGAGCATTCAGGCAAGGTCTGAAAGCAATCAGTAGAACCCTAGTAAATTCTCTGGGATTACTTACAGTGCTGCCCAAACTTGTTAATGGCGTCTGAGTCTGTTAGCCACTTCAGTTATCATCAAGTGCAGAAAAAGTTGTAGGTATTCAGTATGGGCAAAGACTCTTAAATAAGAGGGGGCTCTGAAGAGAAGCAGGGATATGTCTGCAGAGCGCAGGGTATGCAGGGATTAAGTTCAGAACTCCTTCAGAGATAAGGGTTCTGTGCTAAGGATGAGAAAGTAATCATCAGCTAAGCCAGACTTTGGTAAGAAGCTCTTGCTAAGGGACGCCTGACAAAGGATCAAGTTTTCCCAACTGTAGAGTTGATTTATTGAGTTATTTTTAAGGAATTGTTATCTACCATTCAGAAACACTTCACATCTTTGAGCAAACAACCGAGGGGTTTATAAATATAAACACTTCAATGATTACAATATAACTTTTAAGAATTGTTAATTTAAAAAAAAATCTGAATAAGGATGAGTAGTCAGTGATTTTAGCTATTAAATGTATAAGCGTGTGAAATTAGGCAAGTAACGTGAGAAACAGTTAAAAAAAGGAAGCTTTTTTCCATGCTGTCAATTTGAAGGCCTAATGCAATCTGTCTGTATAGTGTGGTGAGGATGGGCAAAATGTAGTTGTACAGCTAGTGTATATTTTTACCTTTCAGGTCTTTCCTATAGTTCTCACTAAAGAGGACAAATTCACAGTGAGTGAGATTTTGAAAGCTACCTATATTTATTTCAAAGATCCATAGGCTTTAAATTACTGTCATTATTATACCACAAGAAATTCCATCTTTTTTCTGTGTGTAGGTTAGAAAATGATTCTGACATTTCCCACATCTCTTTCTTTCATGCTATCTATATTTTGTGATAATACTAATAACCCCATCTTCCATTCGAGCTTTTCAATATATATATTTTTTTCATGTTCATCACTTTTTAAGCCAAGGCAATTTAAAAGCTTTACTTGTTATGTCACAAGTTGCTGACTTGGTACTGATTGTGGGTGATGGGCAGGGAAGGACATTGAGAAGTGAGGTCAACATCTGGGACCAAATAATTGGGAAGGTAGAAGAGAGAAAATGCTAGTGAAGTATTCCTACAGTGTCTTCTCTTTCAAAACATGGTTGTGACTGGGGAGAGCCCGGGAGAAGGGTGATGGACACACAGTGTAAACACATCCAGAGAACTGTCACCTGTCCTAAGGTGAGAGTAGGGGTTGGGGCTGTGAATAAGGACTGTTTTTTGACTACTCCTTATGTGCCAGTTGGTGCTAGTAGCTTAGCACATATATTTTTAATTTGCTCAACAACTGTAAAAGATAGATATTGTTACTACCATTTTGTAGATGAGGAAATAGGCTTGGAGAGCTTTGGGTAAGTCACCAATATGTATTTAAAAAATAAATCATGTGTTGCTATGTGTAGGTGGCATTTACAGTGAAATTTCTGTCATCTTCTGGTGTTGCCTTAGTCTTTATTAGAAATCCAAATGAAGATGTGATTATGCCCTTAAAAATAAGAATGGATCTTATACATGCAACATGGGCAAAGTCAAAATAAAGGGAGTTATGGAGTAGGTCAGTGAGGGCTGTACCTGAGGATGCTTTGTTCTAGAACCTGGATCTGGTGCTGGTCTTGTTGATTCTGCTTCTTCATCTCTTCCTGTTCTTTTCCGCTGCTGACTCCATCTAGAAGCCATTTCTCCCTTAAGGCCTTTTTCTGATATCAGGAAACATAAAGATGTTCTTAATCAATAATTTCCTAAATCTCTAACTACTTTGAAATCTTATGAATATTAATAGTGAACATAGTAAAGAGAAATGTTTTTTTTTTCTCACTGCGTTACCTGAATAAATCTGGTGTTTTCCTTCATTGCACCTTTTGTAACCCCCTTCCAAAGCCAGTTTTATGTATCTAAATCCTGTTTATCCTACACGTTCTAGAGTAGGTTCTTCCTTCTCTGTGAAAATCTCTGTTCTTCCCCCATCCTCACCCTCAGAGAGCTCTCTTTCTTCAGAATCATGCAGCACTCTGCTTACCTACACTGTATGTCTAGCAGTTGTACAGAGATCTTATCACGTGATGTCTAACTATTACTTATTTGATTAATGGGTGTACATCTTGTGTCTTTGAAGTAAAAGGCTCCTTCCTTGAAGCGATTTTTTTTATTCATCCCAATGACAGTGTACAGAAAATGCTCCAAAATGTTTTTGTGTGGGATTAATTGAAATGAGGGGCAGAACAAGAGATTGATATTGTGTCTTAAACTAATTCGATGTTAGTCTTAAGTGGTGTGGTCAGCACTTTATTGCTTTGCCCACCCAGTACCTCTTCTGTCTTCTGAGAACCTCCCCGGTTCCAGATACCTAAGTTTAGTACAAAACTACTTGTTCCAATAATACGATGCACAAAATTCACTGATCTAACTTGAATTTTTGTCAACTTTAACAAAATGATAAATATTTATGTTTTATCATATGGGAAAAAACCCTTTGAATTTGCATGAAAGAATTATAATCCTGGATCCTGAGCCTGAGAAAAAGCAAATGAGAGATGTCTAAATTTTGGAGAGGACTTAGCTAGCACCCCGTCCATGTCTTACATAGGAAGTGTTAGGTATTAATTCCAAGGAGTTTGAGTTTCTCCTTTTCTTCCTGAAGAAAACTGTTCTCCCTATATATTTAATCTACCTGTGTAAACTATTTGTTTAATAATTACTTATTGGGGATTTGTGCCTAAAATGGTGAGAAGAATGGGAACTCTGTATTGTCTGAGACTTCTTTCTCTTACATCACAATTAAAATGAGAGCAAGTAAAAAGAACTTTTGCCTTTTTTAAAAGGATGCTAGAACTAATACTGCTGGAATCTAAATATCTTTGAATTTTAAACAAAATTTAAATAAGGTTGATTGTGCTAGGTAAGTATCACATGATGGTTATTTTAAGTAAGGCAATGGTCTCCAAACCAATAAGAAATGTTATACTGCTTACAAATACATATTGTATGGAATTATACTTTATAGAGCTGATAAAACCTGGCCTGCTCTAGTTGAAGCAGGGAGGGGGCCCAGAAGCCTGTGGATGCCCAGAACACACAGTTTGAAAACTACTAGATTGAGTAACAGCCTTATCCCAGATGATCATGTTCATTTTGTCCTTTTCAGAGTTTCAAGTGATTGCATGTGGACAACACCCCCCATAAGAGTAGTTTGTATTATTCCAGTTTGTAGCCAGAGATTCTTTGCCCCAGTGTTACCTTAACGCCTAATTATGGCTGTTGAGCTGTTTGCGGAAATGTTTTCCCACAGACACAGTTAAAATGTTCTTAATAAAGGTCAAGATCTATCTCTTGAGGTCAAAGATGCCAAGAAAATCTTAGTACACTCATTTGAGAAATTTACTTTGATTTTAATTTATTTTTATTTGATGGAATGTGATGATAGTTAATGCATAGTAAAGAAGACAGATGACACCTATCAAAAGTAAATTACAGTCCTTACAAACCACCTACCAGGACAGTTTCAGTCATTTACATCCGTATCACTACAAGAAGCACTCAGATGGGATGGTCTTATGATGCTGAGTTACAGAGAACAGAAAATAATTCATGTGATGTGATTATGTGAACTTGGGGCTACATTCTTGGTTCTTAGTCTGGTTAGGAACAAGAATAATTTAAATTTTATCTTTGTAAAACTTTGTTCATAATTCACAAATTGTCATTTACCTCTGGCAAAGAACCCTTTGCCTCTGAATATAAAATACATAATTTGGATGTGCAATTAAAATGATATGGTACAATTACGTATTGTGACAACCTAAAGATAGTTATTTTGCTTTTATGTCACAGTTTAGACTTGTGCTTTCATCTATGAGGTAGATGTAAAATCTGTTTCACAACAATGACGTTCAGAATCAAAAGCCGTATTAACTGTATGAAAATATAAGTGACATGTGGGTAATGGATATTTGGGCAGTTAGTTTTTTTTTTAGGGAAAGGTTTTCCTGAAGCACGTTCCATTCTATACAGCAGTTAGAGTAGACTTTAGGAATAAATTAGTTCTTTATACCATGGATCAAATGGATTTCCAGAAAAGAAAAGTTTTCTTTTTTTTTTTTTTAATTTTTTTTATGTTTATCTATTTCTGAGACAGAGAGAGACAGAGCATGAGTGGGGGAGGGGCAGAGAGAGAGGGAGACACAGAATCCGAAGCAGGCTCCAGGCTCTGAGCTGTCAGCACAGAGCCCAACACGGGGCTCGAACTCACAGACCGTGAGATCATGACCTGAGCCGAAGTCGGTCGCTCAACCGACTGAGCCACCCAGGTGCCCTAAAAGCCGTATTAACTGTATGAAAATATAAGTGACATGTGGGTAATGGATATTTGGGCAGTTAATTTTTTTTAGGGAAAGGTTTTCCTGAAGCACGTTCCATTCCATACAGCAGTTAGAGTAGACTTTAGGAATAAATTAGTTCTTTATACCATGGATCAAATGGACTTCCAGAGAAGAAAAGTTTTCTAAGTTGAGTGTATTTTGTGTGTCTTGGTGACAGATTGTGATCATGTTACTAGGCAAGAAGACCTATAGTGTACAAATCTCAGAAATGTTTGAAAGTTAGAATGCTACTAATATCCCCAGAAACTCCCTTTCTAGCATGTCACTGGTATGATTGCCAGGTTCCAGAGCGAAAGAATATCAGAGTGAGTTCCTACAATTATTTGGAAATGTATGTACTAATGACCCAGAAGGAGCACTTTGTAAATGTTTATGTTTGTGAAGTGTAATGAAAGAGTTTGCAATCAGGAAAGTGCTGAGAACAGGTGGATGAAGAAGAAAATTAAAGGAGACTGGCAACTGTAGAGGCCAATAGAGCTTTCTTGACTTGGTGAACATATTTTAGAATCGATTTTAAAAATATTTCTGCACATTTCTGAACCCCATTTTGGAATGGTGCCTAGTTGCTGTTTGGTGTGGCCAACCATTTTCTGCAAAACTTAGACGAATGTGACTCTATTCAAACTGCCAGTCTTTCCTCTGTGTTCCTTTTGCAGTTTTAGTCTTGCACACAGCGCTCATCACATAATGTATGTCATTATAAGTTTCTGTGTCAGTTACCATTTTAAGGATACAGGTCAAACTTTATTTTGTATTCTTAGGGCCCTGCTTAGTACTTTACACATAATAGGTCCTTAATAAATGTTTATTGACTAAAAGGTCCTATATACACCTATATAAATCTTACTTATCAGTTAAGACTCAGCTTAAATCCCACACCTTTAGTAGACCTCCTTTGACCACCCCAGATTACTGCTTATACTATTATTTAAATTTAAGAAATTATCTTTTAACCTGTCCTAGTTGTTTATTTAATATTGGGGTTCCCACTAGGTTGCAGGCAGAAGGGCTACAGCCCTCCAGGGCCACTGCTAGTCTCTATGGCATTAATAAAAAAATCAGGAAAAATTGCTGTTTCTCATCTCCACCCCTTTGGGTCAGTGCACAGCCTGGGAAGGTGGATAGCACCTTTGTGCAGAGAAAAAGAAATGTCATCCTTCAGACAGAAGCAGACTGATGCCAGAGTGCACAGTTCCAAGGGAGCATGGGCAGGGTTTTAGCACTCCTTTCTCAGGTACCTTTGTGCAGTACACAATCTGCACAACTGTGTACAGCAATCCAAAGCATGATAATGTGTTGATTGGATTGGATTAGAAGAGGTATCCTGGGTTCCAGAAAGCAAACCTATACGGAAGATCATGTATTATTTTTTTTGCACTGGTTTTGGCAATACTGAAAAGAAGCGCCACTTCAGAAACAGAACTTTCAGTGAGTCAGAGTTTCCATTTCTTTCCTTTCCTTTCCTTTCCTTTCCTTTCCTTTCCTTTCCTTTCCTTTCCTTTCCTTTCCTTTCCTTTCCTTTCCTTTCCTTTCCTCTTCTGTTTTTATTTTAGAGAGAGAGCAAGAGCAGGGGAAAGGGGCAGAGGTAGAGAGAGAGAGAGAGAGAGAGAGAGAGAGAGAGAGAATGAATCCTGGGCATGCTCCATGCTCAGCATGGAACCCAGCATGGGGCTCGATCCCATGGCCCTGGTATCATGACCTGAGCTTGGACACTCAAGCTCAACTGACTGAGCCACCCAGGTGCCCTGGAGCCAGAGTTTTCTTTGTGAAACTTGCTTCCTAGAGTGAACTGAGGGGATATTTAACCCTTTCTCTTACTGTGAGCTCTACTGTTGTTTGGCTACACATTCTACAAGAATAGCAATTGTTGAATGCTAGACAGCTTTCTGTTTACTCAGAAGCAATCATTACTTTATTGTGAGACTCAAATTGTGTGTAAACTGTGTGTGTGTGTGTGTGTGTGTGTGTGTGTGTGAGAGAGAGAGAGAGAGAGAGAGAGAGAGAGGGGGGGGGGAGAGAGAGAGAGAGAGAGAGAGAGAGAGAGAGAGAGGGAGGGAAAGAGAGGGAGAGAATGAGAGAGAGAGAGAGCACTGATTAACAGTTAGAAATGGTTTAGCTCAAAAATTATTGTGGATTTGATTTTTGATTTGAGTTTCATTCACCAAAGTAACTTGGTAAAATTTGTTTTTGTTTCATTGATTTTTCTGATTATATACACTGCATTTCTTGGCTATGTCTACTACTTATGTAAATTCACTGTGACATAACTGCAAGGATAGCAGGCTGACTATACTTTGAAATTATCCATCAAACTTTGGAAATGTCAATTTATATAGAAACAAAGGAGCAAACAGAATCCAGAGAACTGAGGCTAATTGGAATCTTAAATTATGTTTCTTTTCAGAGGTGGTTACCTGACCCATCAGAAAGATGGAATTAGCTGAATTCGGCAAGTTTACCTTAAGTGTGTAGATTCCACAAGTGTGCGGCATTGTTTCATTGAGGGATTCATTAAATCTATTGATAGCAGCCCTGCCAGCTAAGTAGCTTCCTGCTTGGACCTGTTCACAAGGAGCTCCTGTTTGTCATTTGGTTGCATCCTGTGACTAAGCTACGTAATAAAATGTTGAAACTCAATGTGCTTTAATTACAACATGACCACACCCGTGGAAGATGTAAAGTCTGATTTTAAAAATGGAGATTTATTTCTGGTGATGATCTCATGTTTTGTCAAAACAGAACAAAACAAAATAAAACAAAACCCCGAAGCCATACTCAAACAAAATTGGATTCATTGCACTGAGCTTTTAAATCCAAGCATCCTTGACCCTGCCAGACAGTGTCTGCTGTGTACCCCCTGGGGAAAGGCTGGCCTTTCATTGATTCCAAAAGGGACTTCCTAGCTGGTTCTATCCCTAGGGATGTTAAGCAAGACTGTATTCAGGGCCAAATTATCAAGGCTGGATTCTCAAGGTTAGCCAAGAAAATGAGGAAATTCAGTAATAAGGGATAAAGTAATAAAAGCATGCTTTCAACTTTCCGCAAGTTTACCAGAAGGTATTAATCTCATATGCAGATTTTCTAGATCCTTGTCCTGCCCTATGGTTATTAGGGTGTTAGTAGAACTATGCTGATTTTCTTTTCCTTCCTAAAGCATCTTTACTACAGAAATTTGAATGCCATTAGAATATTTGAATACAAAATCATTGAAATGAAATTAAAATAACAAATTACCTTCAAATGCTGGTGCTTTAATTTTTCTTCCTCTATTTTCAGACGCTTCTGTGAGATTTCTTCCTGTATTTTTCTTTTATCCTGAAATAAAAGAAGTTCCAGCATAATCTATTTTTTCAGTTTGCTTAAATATGTTTCCTTGGGGTTGTCGTCATTACTGAATGGCTGGCCAGGCGTATGCTCTTGGCATTAGTAGGAAGCCGCTTTGGAAACTCAGATTTCAAAGTGAAGGAGGGCAAAGTGAGACATTCAAAGCATTTTGCTGATGGAAAACGATATAAGCTGCTTATGAAAAAAAAAAGAGAACTTGAAAATATTTTAATGTCTTTCCTTCCCCACTACCCTCCCATCCCCTTAAAATACATATTCCCCATTAACGTAGCAAGATTGAGCTACTGAGTGATGCAACGGGAAAAGTGAATTTTAAGGAGGGAGTTTTGAAATAGACATGAGGAAACTCTGTGAGGAGAGAGACTGTTCCTGGCACAGGGCTGAAGAAACTGCTGGGTAAAAGGTTTGCTTCTGTGGGAAAACAGGATAGCTGGCCTACAGAGCATTAGAAAACTAGGAAGCTAGAGAGTGGAGTGTTTCCTCCCTGTATAATTTGCTATGTGAAGATAGAGAAAAAAGGGTTCAGATAATGCTTATAAACAGTAAGAGGGCTTTTAGTCAAGGTTACACAAAATTCACGGGGGAGATACTGTATCTTTCACCAAGTTTAAATTGCATTACCTCAAAAAACCCAGAAAGCATAACTGTTAATGCCCAGAGGTACTTTTTAGAAAATATAGCGTATATACTAACTAGCCTGAGTTTGATTTCTGGCTCTGCCATTTACTAGCTCTGTATCCTTGGACAAAGTCCTTAACTCCTCTGTGCCTCAATTACCTCATCTGAAAAATGGGGATAAGAGAATCTCCCTCATAAGATATGAGCATTAAATGTATGTAAACGTTCGTAGGACAGTTCTTGACACATAGTGCTCTGTAAGTATTTGTCTTAAAAACTTAAGTAAGTACCACTTAATCACTTTCTGTTAATCACAGAAAGTAGCACATTAATTCTGATAATGCTTCCATTAGCCTGAAATGTTTTCGAGATTCCCTCTCTGGAATTGTTTTAGGCATTTTACAAGCTATGCAAAAAGGCAGTTATTTCCTTATTTTTTTTTTGACCAGAAGTGACATTATCCTCTATTTTATAAGAGTGGGTTTTAAATCTGCTTTCAAAATTGAAAACTCCCAAAGGATAATAACTTGTTGCCAATGAAGACAACTAAAAGAATTTGAAGCAGGCTCAGAAGGTAATTTAGAAGGAAGTGTTCCAAAAACACTTGGCAGCATTGTTGAAATAAGTGCATGGCTTCCTGATGTGACTCCTTTGAAGATAAAAACTCTTTTTTTTTTTGATGTATAAGTTCAGGTACATTTGTTGAAGAAAAACAACATGTTGCTCTCCAACTTTATGTCATGTTTTTCTTTGTGTGTTAGAAGAATATATGACTTCACCAGTTTCACTTTGTAAATTTCATGAGCAGCTCTTGTGAAAAAAAAAAAAATTAGCTAGGCAACAAGTGTCGGTCTCCAGTATCACTGCTTTGGATCAATCTGATCTTTAGGAACAAAAACTCTGATAACCTGTGAGTCAATTCTCCACTGTATCTAGAGGCTGTAGCTGAGCAAAGATTAGTAATGTTTTAAATGTATTATGCCAAACATTTGGTAAGTATTTTAAAGGAACTATTTCATCAAATCATCATAATAACAAAGATATCGTGACGATTTTTATTTTGGAAGAGGAAATGTAAGTTTTACTAATTAATTAACTTATCCAAGCTCTCAGAACTCATAAGTGGTGGAGCCAGGATTTGAACCCACGCAATTTGAGTTAGTTCGGCCTCCACACTCTTAGCCAATTCATGACACCATTTTCCTGAGTGAGAAATTAGTCCAGCTTCTCACAACTTCCTTCATTGTCCCCTCTATCATGAAGAACTGTGGCCTAGAGGTAGTGCCAGCATAGCCAGCAACAGTAGTGAGGGAGGGAAAGGAGGGAGCCCATTTTTGGTACCCTTTTTAGTGTGGGTGTGTAATCATCCACCTCTCACCACTGGTGGCCCATAGAGAAGAATGTATAAGAGACAGTGACTGCTGAAGCCAGCAAGTCTTCCCCACCCCTGTTGATAGCCAGTTTGGGCTGGTTTCATCTTGGGGTTAGTAATAAGGGAAAGCTGTGGGTAGAGGGAGGCAGGGTGTCTGAAGTGTTTTGGCAACACAAGGCTTACACAGGGTTGCTAAGGAATACCAATGTTTTGTCTCTCGGAGGTAATGTGATGCCTCCCTTATGCCAGTCTAGGTAATTAAGAAGATAAGTTTATAATGTTATAGGCATGGTTCTCTTTTAAGATAGAAGCACTTTTTCCTCATAAGATATTCAACAGCAAATTATCCTTTTGCAAAATTTCACGGGGACCTATAGGAATTACTCAAAAATAAGATGGCAATAAGTTAATTTTATAAAGGCAAAATAAACTATAAGGCAACACTAAGTTGTATACCTACCTCTATTGCTAGTGTACTGAAAGTTACCAGAGCCTGCTAATTCCTTCCATATTATCATGGAACAAATAGGTGTGAAATGCCATCTGCTCCCAAAAATTTTGCCAGTAGCTTGAACGTCTCTATAGACACCTTTTGTTACCTGGCACATCAGATACTTACTAATGTTAACTCTTATGAGTAACTTATATTGATGTTTACTTCTTTAATGTTCAACTAAGGAGGACTTCTGTTTAATGAACAGTTGTGTAGATTTTTAGCTATCTGACTTAGAATATTTTAGCAGTTGACACCCACAAATTCTAATTCTGTATAAAGCTACCTCTTGATTATTTTGAAAATGTATTTATCTTGTGCAAATAGAAAGCTACTGTGACCATCTATGATTCAATGATATTACCGTATTCACCGTAAGCATGATACTTAGGAGGGTATTTTAGAGATATTATTGATTAACAAGGAGCTAATATTCTAAAAATGCCTGAATCTGTAAAGAAGGCATGACTGATCCTGAGTTATTTATTTATATTTATTTATTTATTTATTTATTTATTTATTTATTTATTTATATTTTTGAGACAGAGAGAGACAGAACATGAACGGGGGAGGGTCAGAGAGAGGGGGAGACACAGAATCTGAAACAGGCTCTAGGCTCTGAGCTGTCAGCACAGAGCCCAACGCAGGGCTCAAACTGCCAGACTGTGAGATCATGACCTGAGCCAAAGTCGGATGTTCAATCGACTGAGCCACCCAGGCGCCCCGATCCTGAGTTACTTAATGGTTAATTTATCTAATACTGCAGTACTGATGTACAAATGCTGTGTTTAAGGTGACATTAGAAGTTGTGCAATATTTAAAAATTATTCAGAAGCAGATGCTTTTGTCAAGAAACTTACATTCTCATAAATAAAGAAAATCATTAATTCAAGTAACTATATAGTCTAAGAAATAAAGTGACAGATGTCATTCCTGAGGCATAAGGGAGGTTCTGTGGGAGTTGAGGGGAGACAGGGAGCAGTTGCTTCTAGATAATATGGTTGGGAGAGGCTTTGATGTAGCATTTGAGTAGAGTATGTTGGATAGTTGGTGGGGACCAGGGGAGTGGGGAGGAAGGGCATTCGGGTTAAGGGCTTAATATGAGCAAAGGCCTAGAAGTAGAAAATTGGAACATTATATAGAACGGCAATTCTGGAATCTATGTTGCCATATGAGTTAGTGGGAAATAAAATAGGGATAGCAGGGTGAGGGTAAGTCCTCAGAAGAAAACTGAATGGCAGGACAAGGGGTTTTGTATTTACTTATGTATTGAGATAAAAAGCAATGGCAGTGTTCAGAGGGAGAGGATTAATAGAGTTAAAACCGTGTTTTAAGAAATTTAATATAGCCTAATTGTGTAGTAGATGTTGAAGGAGGAGCACTTGAATGGGGATGGTCATTTAGGCTATGACTCATACATGAGACCAGGAAAGCTTGAGCAAGAGGTAGCAGAAGTTACCTATGAGGCTTTTATGCCGAGGTAGAGCAGGATTGCCAATAGACACAAGAAACTCAGAAGAAGGAAGAAAGAGTTGGGTAGGGAAGATGGTAGATTCACACCAAGTTTGAGGTGTCTTGGGGTGCCTGGGTGGCCCCTTCAGTTAAGTGTCTGATTCTTGATTTTGGCTCACGTCATGATCTCACAGTTCATGAGATTGAGCCCCATGTTGGGCTCCATGCTTACAGAACGGAGCCTGCTTGGGCTTCTCTGTCTCTGCCACTCCCTTTCCCCACCCTACTCATGCATGTGTGTGCTCTGTCAATCTCTCTCTCTCTCTCTCTCAAAATAAGTAAAAAAACTTTTAAAAAGTTTGGGGTGTCTTTGGGTCAACCAGGTGGAGTTGTCTGGTGGGCAGTTGAAACATTGGTTGGAGAGAGATGAGGGGTCAGAGCTAAAGATGCGGGAGTTTTGGAAGGAATAGCTGAAGTCAGAAGACTGTCAGAGCATGACGGGAAACATATTGATGAAAAGAGAAGGAGAGCTAAGGCCAGATACTTCATGAAGCACCTACATTTAAGGAAAGAAATCCAGGTGGAATTTTATTTCGGGGTCAATCATATTATTTGTAATAGAAGTTGGTGAATTGGGTCAATTCAATGAGTCAGATGGTTTGAGATACATTCTGCTAGAAGCTGAGTATCTTATAATTTCATGACTAGCTTTATTGACATTTTAATTGCTTAAGGTTTCAAAAGAATCATAATAGAAGCTGCTTATTTGGATTTAACTACTTCCAACAATGCAGAACTTCTTGGTGAGGTGCAAATAATGGTAATCTTGAAAGAAAGGGATGTTGCTAGCACAATATTCCTAGAGAAGAATCCTTAGCATAGTGAGAGGTTTCCTAGATTTGAGTGAAACTATATTTTTTAAATTCTTTAAAAATTCTTTAAAAATTTTTTTGAAAAACGTGCACACATTTCAAGAGGGAAGATAGACCAGGAAGCCTGGGAAATTTACAAGTAGAAACATGGCTACACAATTACAAATGATCTCAGGTAAGAAGAAAAGAGCGTTACTATACACAAACCTAAACCAAATAGTTTGATATCACTGTGAACTCTCCATGGGCTCATGAAACCGAGAATGAAGATAAGCAGGTAGCACCTATTTGTAATAGTGTAAATAAGGTGGAAAAAAATCTGAGGTGATGTGAAGGTGAGAAGCATGTGAAAAACATTGAGGGCACAAAAAGCATGGGTGTATAAATAATTATATACATTTAAGTTATGTTCAGAGCAAAAAGCTAAAGTCAGTCATTGGACAACTGCTGAGATACATAGTGTAATAGCAACGTGATGAAAATAGAACCATTCTGTTTCTATTTTGCTTCCATATTAAAAAAAAATTTTTTTTTTAACGTTTATTTATTTTTGAGACAGAGAGAGACAGAGCATGAACGGGGGAGGGTCAGAGAGAGAGGGAGACACAGAATCCGAAGCAGGCTCCAGGCTCTGAGCTGTCTGCACAGAGCCTGATGGAGGGCTCGAACCCATGGACGGCAAGATCGTGACCTGAGCTGAAGTCGGAGGCTCAACCGACTGAGCCACCCAGGCGCCCCTCCATATTTTTGATTAAGGAGAATAATATTAACCCTGGAAAGGATAGAACAAATAAGTTTGAAGGAAAATTGAAGCACAAGAGGAAATAGAGCACCAAGACAGAGCTGCTCAGACTCTGATGGGTTTCACCTCAGGGAGGAGAAAAATTTATAGGCACGACAGAAAAATATTGTCAAGTAATCCTGGAATCTCGAGTGAAGAGGTACCTGAAGACTGAAAATGGCAAGTGCCCCAAGTTTTTGAAGAGGGACAAAAGGCAATTATGAATATTTAAAGACTGGTGAACTTACTGGTTAATCCCTGGCAAAGTTGTAGAATGAATTATTAAACGTGTTGTATTTAGACAAGCAATGCCTAAGAGATGACATTCGATTACTAAAAACAAAGCATTTAAAACTAACTTTATTTCTTTTGCTTATTTTTTCAAGATCTGCAGATGATGAAGATTGTGGTGGTTGCAAAAATAGCTAACATTTACTGATAACTTTATATGTGTCAGGAACTACTTAAAGCACATAAATGTATCTATTTAATCTTCTTCCAAATTTCTTTGAAGTAGGGACCACGTTTATCTGCATTAGGTAGGTGAAGAAATTGAGGAATGAAGACATCTGGATCATGGGAATTCAGTATATCTGTGTTTTAGTGTAGCTTTGGACAAGGTTTCTTACTTTATTCTTCTTCTTTTTTTTTTTTAACGTTATTTATTTTGAGAGACTAGGGAAAGCAAGCAGGGAGGGGGTAGAGAGAGAGGGAGAGGGAGAATCCCAAGCAGACTCTGCACTATCAGCACAGAACCCAACTGGGTACTTGATCCTATGAGTGAGATTATGACCTGGGTCGAAATCAAGAGTCAGAAGCTTAACTGACTGAGTCACCCAGGCCCCCTTTTCTTATTTTATTCTTTTGGAAAGTTTTGTAAATGCAAAAAGAAAAAAATAGACCATTGAAACTAATTGTCTTAACATTTTTTTAAAACAATGCCTTATAAGAAGAGAGAAAACTAAAATTACATCCAATGAACATAAACATATTGAGATAACTTTCCAAATCAGAATTTTAAGGGTGAGGTAGGGGTGGGCTGGAAGATTTATTGGTAGAAACTGTTCCAGCTGGCTTTAGTGAACAGCTAGTTTTAGGAGTCAATAAAATAAAAGATGACCAAATCAAGATTTCAAAAGATCTTGTCTGTTAGGAATGTTGGACCCAAATTAATGATTAATTTTATTATTAATAAATGTAAACTGGAACTTTATAGAATATGTTAATTGTAGAAGATTTAAAAAAATCCAGACAACTTTAAAGAAAAATATAAAAAAAACCCATAACTCCCACTGCTTTAGAATGAACTACCATTGACATTTTGGGGCATTTTATTCCATTCTTTCCTCAGTATACTCAAACCACAGATGCACACCCTTACATAAACACGCATGTGCAAACCACACGAGGGGGCCCACACACACAGATTTGTGTTCCACCTTTTGCACCTAATATTGGGTCATGATCATTTCTCATGAAATTAAATTTTGTTAATAAAGATATTAAATTTTATTCAGAATATCACAAGTTGCTTAATCATCCTCCTTTGTTTCTGCCCCTTAGGCTTTTTTGAATCTTTTGGTATTATAAGTAGTTGTGTGATGTAGTTCCTTGTACGTAAAATTTGGACCATTTTTCTCTGATTATTTCCTCAAGATAGGTTCCTAAAAATTAGTTACCTAGGGGTATGGATGTTATAAAAATTCTTGATATAGAGGGGACTGGCTGGCTTATTGAGTTCAAGCCTCACATAGGCTGTCTGCTGTCAGCACAGAGCCTGCTTCTGATGCTCTGTCCCCCTCTCTCTCTGCCCCTCTCCACCTCGCACTTGTGTGCATGCTCTCTCTCCCTCTCTCTCTCTCTCTCTCTCTCTCTCTCTCTCTCTCTCTCTCTCAAAAATAGACAAACATTGAAAAAATTCTTCATACAAATAGCTAAAAAGACTTCAATGAAAAGTTGTTTTAACTTGTATTTCTACTAACAGTATCCATCACCTCACCCTTTTACTACTTTTATGAATATTGCAAGTAAAAGATCCTTTAGCAATTTGAATAGAGCAAATAGCATCTCACTTTGATGTCTTAATGAGATTTCTGAGATTAGTGTGGTCAAATATTATTCATAATTTTCTTGGCCATTTGTATTAATTACTTTTTAAATTGCCTGTTTATGATGTCTACCCATTTTTCTGTGAAACCTATTATTTATTTACTTACCAATGTGTAAAAGCTCTTTGACTTAGGGTTAGCAACTTTTGTTTGTCATGTTAGTTGTAAATAATTTTCTTGTTTGTCTTTAAATTTTGTTTATGGTGTTTTTAGAAGTACTAAAAGTTTTTGTTCTCTATTGCCTTGATGTATTTGATATCTTTATCATCTGAGGTGCAGTAATTATTTGTCCATATTTTCTTCCAGTTTCCTAAAGATTTTTAAAAAAGCCTCTTTAAAATAGCTGAATTAGGGGCGCCTGGGTGGCGCAGTCGGTTAAGCGTCCGACTTCAGCCAGGTCACCATCTCGTGGTCCGTGAGTTCGAGCCCCGCGTCAGGCTCTGGGCTGATGGCTCGGAGCCTGGAGCCTGTTTCCGATTCTGTGTCTCCCTCTCTCTCTGCCCCTCCCCCGTTCATGCTCTGTCTCTCTCTGTCCCAAAATAAATAAAAAAACGTTGAAAAAATAAAATAGCTGAATTAATTTGGTTAAAGTACATTAGGAAGAACCTAATTTTTTTCTCCAGATTTTTGGCTAACCTGAAGCTTTATCAAAGAATTTCTTTTCTATTGATTTGCTTTTTAAAAATTTATTAATTTTATCATTTACTGACTTTCATCATTTACTAATTTTTTCATGTACATTAAAGTGTGATTCTAGGTTATCTGCATAGTTTCTTTAATTATTGGTTTTGGTATTAATATTACATAGTTTAGATAATGTGCTGATGAGGTAAATTAACATTTTATTGGGTAAGTTTTTTTTATTGCTCTTGTCTAAGGTGTCTTAATTAGTAGCAGTAGTTTTTTATTCCAGTTGGACTTTGGAGTTATTTTGTTAATTTCCAACAGGAACAAATTGAAAACCCAACTAATTCCTTATCCCTCTTTACTCCCCATCCAACCAACCAGCCAAACAAACAAAAAACCATATACTCTGATAGAACTTTAAACGTTGCTTCTAATATTAATTATCATTATCCAGAGATAATTAGAGACCAGTATTGCTATATATGATTTATATCTGCAAAATATATTATAGCTCATATAAAACTGGAGTTTTTGTACATATTTAGTAATCTGACTTATTTTTCAATATATCATGAACATAATGATGTGCCATATCATTAAAGTCTTCTAAATTGTTTATAATGGTTGCATATTATTCCATTATATATAATATATACATATATATTATTTTTTATATGTATATACATACATATACATTTATGTACTATATTTACTCAGCTAATTCCTTAAAAAATTTTTTTTTCTAATGTTCATTTATTTGTGAGAGACAGAGGGCATGAGTGGGGGAAGGGCAGAGAGAGAGGGAGACACAGAATTCGAAGCCCGACGTGGAGCTTGAGCCAATGAACCGCGAGATCATGACCTGAGCCAAATTCAGATGGTTAACTGACTGAGCCACCCAGGCGCCTCTATTTTCAGCTTTTAACAGTTTTTTTTTGTTTTTGTAGCTATTAGGAATGGGATATTTCTTGTATTACATTTCTGAGTAATTCTTGTTTTTTAGAAAGCTATTGATTTTTGTATATTCATTGTATATCTGACTACTGAACTTTTAAGTTAGTACTTATTCTTAACTTTGCAGACACTGAAGCTGAGGACTAGAGGGCTTATTAATTTTCCCAAGTCACATGGTTGGTCTAGTGTTGGAACTGGCATTGAACCTAATTTTCTAGAACTCCAAAAATGATGCTTTTTATACCACTCCTTATCACTTCCAAAATTTGTCAGTAGAAATACAATTCCCCAAACAAGTGATGTCATAGCACTAAGCACTCTGCACAGGTCAGAGTGTTCTGTTCAGCTCTGAACACCAAATTTAAGAGTGACACTGACAATTCAAAGAGTGTCTAGAATGAGCCTGTGATATGAACAATGATTGAAATCAAGAAAATGAAGCCATATGGCTTCAGTGACTGGAGTCATGAGGATTGGATGAGAGTTTAAGGACACTAGATTCTAGCACAGTATGTCACAACTCTTAACACAGAGGGCTCTTCTCCAATGGTAGAGTGTATTGGGGGAGGTATTAATACACCTGATATTGGAGGTGTTTGAGGAGAAGCTGGGTGAGCATCTTTGGAGCATGGCATAGCGAGGATGAGAATGTGGACATTCTCTGAGTTTTCTTCTGTTAGAATGAGAAATCTCTAGGTTTTCTCCTGGTTCTATGCTTCTCTCTGCATCCAGTTCTGAAATACCCTAACTTTTAAGTTATCCATGGGAATTGGATGTGGTTATCACCACTCCTTATGGGGTGAATTAAAAGCACACATTTTCTAAACCTCATTTTATTTAGTAACTTTAGCCTTCTTTCCTAGCCTGGCAACAAATTCTGACAGATCTCTAAATAGAACTCAGTTTGTGGTCTACTCATTTATTCCTTTGTCCTTTCTTGTTTGTTCTAATGAATAGTGACAAAACAAGGATAAACAAAAAACACAAATCAAGCCCCCTTCCCCCTCCCCCCCCCCCAATAATCAAAGGGCAATGGTAAACTTGGTTGTTGTCTTCAGTGAAAAAACATTTTTTCAGCTTGATGGCGTTCATTCATTCATTTACTCATTCACGATGGTTGCTTGTTTTGCTCCAGTTAGTGCTGAGCGCAGTGCTGGGGAGCTGTGTGAGATGCAGTGGTGTCCCTGCCTTAAGAAATCCTGGCTAGAGGGGGGCCTGGGTGGCTCAGTAGGTTAAGCGGCTGACTCTTGATTTCAGCTCAGGTCATGATCTCACAGTTCGGGGTTCGAGCCCCACATTGGGCTCTGTGCTGACAGCTCAGAGCCTGGAGCCTGATTCTGTGTCTCCCTCTCTCTCTGCCCCTCCCCTGCTCATGCTCTGTCTCTGTCTCTCAAAAATGAATAAACATTAAAAAATTAAAAAGGGGCGCCTGGGTGGCTTAGGTTAAGTATCCGACTTTGGCTCAGGTCATGATTTTGTGGTTTGTGAGTTCAAGCCCCAGGTCAGGCTCTGTGCTGACAGCTCAGAGCCTGAAACCTGCTTTGGATTCTATGTCTCCCCCTCTCTCTGCCCCTCGCATGCTCATGCTCTGTCTCTCAATAATAAATAAATGGTAAAAAAATTTAAAAACAAATAAAAAAATAATTCCTGGCTGGAAGGAAGAGACTGGTGTAATGGAAGTGGGATGGGGAGAAGGTAACAAAGGCTTAGAGTACAGGATGCTCTGGGAAATGATGCTGTCCCAGCCCTGTTGATCAATTACAAATGCATCTGAAATTACATCACATTTTTTCTGCCTGTACTCCCGGCGAACTGAGGAAAGCAGAGGAGACTGTCAGGGCTGAAGGACTGCTTAGGGTTAGAAATGTGGTTAAGTGAAAAATGTGGTTAAGTGAAGCAGAACCTCCATAGACTCTTCTCTTTGCTCCCCTTCAAACTCTATTGAGAGGGAACCACAGAGGAAGTTCTAAATGGGGTGAGGTTTGTGGTTTTGATGTTTCTTAGAATTAATTGTGATGCTGTGGTCAAAGACTCTGACAAGCAGAAGAATGGACTCAAGTTGTGCTATTTCACTAATCTCTTAACTCTTCATGGTCTTAGGTTTTCCGCCTACAAAATGGGGATGATGACACCTGCTTTTGCAAATACTCCTAGGATGTTTGGACAAATGAGATATAGATATGAAAGCTTTATTTTTATTTCTTGTAAAGCCTAAGCACCGTGTAAGAATAGGTGCTGTTATTATTGTTACTAATCTTGGAATTCTTTCACTTATGAGATGTCCTCTATGTTCTAGATCTGTGAGTGTAGGTTGATTCTGAGTAACAGTTGTAGCTCATTTCAATATGTTGCATCCCCTCTATCAATCATAGGTGCAATTATACTTTGAAAACTTGGTGCTTAGGACAGGAACCAGTTTTGATTTCCATTCAGAGCTTCAGAGAATAACCTGGTTCTATGTCTCTAATGGCTTGACTGAGTCCACTCTGTCACTGGAGTTTATGAAAAAACAAACAAACAAACAAAAACAAAAACAAACAAAAAAACCAAAAAAAACCCCAAACAACTTGCGAAGTACAGATCTTACTTAACCTGCTCCTATGGTGTCTTAGGAAAGTAGACATCCTACAGGGTTCCTGATGAGGGAACTTATTGAGGGAGTAACTTTTCAGGGACTTTCTTCCCAAAAGGCACCAGTGTCATTGAAATAAGTGAAAATATTTGGACTTTATTTTAAAAGAAACTAGGTAGTTTGAGACTGGAGATGAGGAAGTAGAAACCCTGTTTGACTTTCAGCCAGAACTATGCTGCACTTGTTTCCGGTCTAGTTAGACTTCAGTGCTTACTTAGCCTCTGTTTTTTATTGATCACAGTTTTCTAAAGAAGCAGCTTTTGTTTTTTACCATCCAGTAATATTAAGAAAGTTCTCGGGGATCCTTGTCAGTAGAGGTCTTTGCAAGGTAGCATTATCATTCTGTAGCACACTGGAAAAACCTCACCCTGTTATCAAAAAGCAGTTTCCTTAATAACTATCAAAGTTATTATACCTCATCACATGCTCTCCTTTGTGGGTGGGCTATTATGTTTGGCAAAGAAATATGGCACAGCACATTTTGTTTGAAGAAACCTTTCCCTCTCTGGAAGAAACATGCAATTTCAGTATGGCACTGTGGAAAATTGTGCAGGGTTTTGTTGTTGTTGTTGTTGTTGTTGTTGTTGTTTGAATATGCTAGCACAGGACTTCTTTATTTAGGAGATTCTTCCATTTCCACGTACCATTGTTAGGTGAATGTCTTTAGATGTTCATGACAAATTAGAAGTTCTTCCTGTAACTTTGTTTTAACCATGAGATACTTTGGCACAATGTATTTTAGCCATTATTATTTTAGAAAGTCCTTAGAACTCTAAATAGTTCAGTGATCCCAACACACAGGAAGGTATACCTTCAGCAAAGATCCGGGCTGCTTGCTCTCATTTCCACTCTCCCTGACAGAATGAAGAGGGAAAAAAATGTGTATGGCTGGCCCAGGAGGCTGGTTTCTTGGGCAAGTGACCTGTCCAGACATACTTGGCACCATGCTGGGAAGGGCCCAGCACTTCATTTAACACTGTGTTGACACCATCTGGATATTTTGAATGCTTTTTGAACAAGGGTCCCCAGATTTTCACTGTGTACTGGCCCCACAAATTATGTAGCAGGTCCCGCTTTGAGGCCATTAACTGTCTTATTAACTGCTAGAAGGTCCCAGATATTGACAAAAAGGAAACAAGATGAGGGGCAGTGTCCACTGGCGGGCCACACATATTAGAGAAACAACTAGAACCTGCCAGGACCTGTGTTTGTTATTGTTTTAATATTGGTCTTTGTATTGGGTAGATTTCTGTTTTATGCAAAAAATTTTCTGCCTCCCAAATTCCTATGTTTACAAGTCCAGAAAAAATGCTTTGGGAGTGGAAAGAAATAGGGAGTGGACCTGGGGAAATGTGAGAGCTCCTTATTATTTTGCGTCACGAGCAGCTTTGGCCGGCAAATCTGGCACTGTTGCTCAAATTCCAGTGTCAGGACTTTTCATGGCTCCCTTCCAAATGGAGTCAATCCTAGGCAGGTGCTTGTTGTGATTATTCCTGTTGTCTAAATTTTGACAGAGATCACCTCCTTCACACCTGTGCTTAAATGTCACCCTCTCCATGAGGCCCATGTGCTAGTGCCCCTGCGATCTGCAACTCACTCCTAGTTCCCTTATTTCACTTCCTTTCATTTAAATGCCTAAGGCGTGGCACACAGTAGGTGCTCAATAACCATTAATTGAATCAAGGAATGAGAGAATGAGCTGATCGCCCACATTCCTAGCAGTTGAAGATAAGCCTTGATGAGGAAAAAAATGTGAGCTTTATTCTTACTCCCTTTCTCCCATTGAGGTCTGTTCTCCAAAAGATTGATTGATTCTAGTTCTCCGAATTCTTCAGGGGTCAGCCCCCAAACAGTGCTATTTTTATGATCTCTAGCCAGTTTAACAGCTAGGAGTTTTCCAGTCGGAGTGTCCCCATGTTATTTAGGAACAGAATTTTCTAAGGTCATAGTAGGAATGGAGATAAGAGAATGCGTTCCTCGCAGAGGAGGATGTCAAGAGCATATTACTAATCGTAAGGGGATCTTTCTGTTTCTGTGGGGAGTTCACCTGGGTCTTTTCACTGGTTTCACTGTGGGCCAAGTTTCCTTCCAGAGAGGAGCTGTGTGGGGGATAACAGTCAGTCCTTCATCCCACTCTTCCTGAGAATGCTGGAGATATTGGTGTCGTCCATTCCAGCATATTTTTTTAATTTCTACTTTTTTTATTTTTGAGGGAGAGAGAGAGAGAGAGAGAGAGAGAGAGAGAGAGAGAGAGAGAGGAAGGAATCCCAAGAGGAGCCTGAGTGGGGCTCAATTCTATGACCCTGAGATCTGGGATCATGACCTGAGTGGAAATCAAGAGTCAGATGCTCAACCGACTAAGCCACCCAGGTGCCCCCATCCCAGCATTATTAAAAGTGAATTTCAAATTACTAGTCTATTTCAATAGCTTTATGTATGAAAATCAGCTCATTGTTAAAATATGTACTAACCTGAAAAGAGCCTCAAGAGACCTATCAATCAAAGTAATACCTAATCAATTTGAAGTAGTCCTATTTTTTAGTTGTAGCTGAAAACTGAACTCTTTGGCTAAGAGATACTTCTACCATTAATTCAGTAAAGGAAGAGTTGGTACATGGAGAAAGTAATGAAGGAAAAATGTGACAGTGTGCAAAATAGAATCCATATTTGGTATACCTGAACTGATATACTGTCCTTTAACAATCGTTTCTGTGTACTTTCATCATTTTTCTTTATTCTCTAAGTCTTTGAGAAGACTTCTCACAATCTAAATTCAGTATACTGATGTGAGAAATGAATGGCACTATTACAGTAAATGAGTTTTCAGTCTGAGAGCCTACATGCCACATTCCATCTATCTACTGTGTTTAATCTGGTTTTTTTTTTTTTTTTAGAGAAACAAGAAGACTGGCCTTTGGTTCTGTCAAGTTATAGGCATATAAATTTGTTTTTTCAACTCCCTATAGTAGAAATAATGACTTCTTAGACACCCCAAACCAGGTGGAATAAATAAAACAGTGAAGATCATCTCATTTCACAGCCAGGAAATGGAGGAACAAATTTTAATATAAAAATCAAATAGATCAGAGAGTGTAAAAAAGTTTTTTGCGGGGTGCCTGGGTGGCTCTGCTGGTTAAACATCCTACATGGGCTCAGGTCATGATCTCGTGGTTCATGGGTTCAAGCCCTGCTTCAGGCTCTGTGCTAACAGTTGGGACCCTGGAACCTGCTTCAGATTCTGTGTCTCCCTCCCTCTCTGCCCCTCCCCTGCTCTCTCTCTCTCTCTCAAAAATAAATAAATGTTAAAAAAATGTAATAAAAAGTTTTTTTTTCTTTTCTAACAAAGTCTGTGAGTTGCTGTGTTTGCATACCCTGGAAGAGTCTTATGATTTTGTTCCTGAAGTATACAAACATTGTTTCAGTGTAAGGAAATAGGAGGAAAACAGTTAAAATGAGAAGACTGTGTTTGAGCTTCAGTTTAGGTCAGAGATTTGGAAGATTTTAAGTACTTCCAAAAGTGAAACAGCCCTAGCAAATTCTCTGGATGCTGTATGTTTTCATTTTCCTGGAGGATGGGGAAGCTCTGAGGTGGCTTCCTGGTAAGGCAAGGGTGGATCAAGCTGGCATCTTCCAGGGCTTCTAGGAGGCAGATGAGTGGATGTGTTGTTTCCATGGACACACCACTGCTCCATTTTCCCCTCTAGGTTGTGACAAATGTGACTGGGTTTAGCTTGGTAAGGTGGAGGCTAGTGTGAATTTATTCCCATGAACTGTTTTTTCCCGTTTCCCCCCCTACAACTTCATGTAAACAAATTACTTCCAAGGTAGAATTACTTTGTGATCTTGGGGCACCTGGGTGGCTCCGTCAGTTAAGCATCTGACCCTTGTTTTTGGCTCAGGTCATGATCTCTCAGTTTGTAGGTTTGAGCCCTGCATTGTGCTCTGCACTGATGGTGCAGGGGATTCTCTCTATCCCCCTCTTTCTGCCCCTCCCCAGCTCTTGTACTCTGTCTCTGTCTCTCAAAATAAAGAAATAAGAAGAAAGAATTACTTTGTAATCTTACTTTGGAGATTTGCTTAATTCCTTATAATGGGATATGTTCAGGCCAAATGGAGTAATTAAAAAGTAGGAGTGTGTGTGTGTGTGTGTGTGTGTGTGTGTGTGTGTTTTAATCATCAGAAAAAGGACACACCAATACATTCAGGAACTACTTACTCTCTTGTCTGCTTGTAAGGCATCATGCCTCTATTTGCATTCGGAGCCCTCAGTGAAAATTCCTAGTCTTCCTGAATAATTGTGTGCAGTCATATCTTTAGAACATATACTGCTTCAGTGGGTGTTATAAAGGGCACTGGAGGTAATAAGGGCTGAAAGAAGGGTGTGCTACAATTCAAAAAAGGAAAATACACAAGGAGCTACTTGTGTATTTCATTGGCTACGTGATATAGTTTAGTAAATTAGGAGGTAGAAGCAAAGGCTGAGCCTGTGCCCACACAACTCACACAGTGTAATAAAGTAACCTTTAGACAACAGCTGTAATGCACAAAGCCCATGCCAAAAACAACAGAACAGGGCCCAGTTCCTGTCCCTTAAAGCCTGACAGCTGAAATAGTGGCTGAGCTTAACGACAAAAAAAAAAAAAAAAGAACAAAACAAAACAAACAATGATCCAAACCAAAGTTTTCTGACGAAAGGAAAGTGTACTAATTAGAAGTTAGACATTTCAAAAGCATCATCTTATGGAAGAGTGCCAGCCTTATTGGTGGACTTCTGGACTTCTGGTTCCTTACTATTGGCTGAGAAAATGTTTCAACGTATTGAATCCTTTCTGGGTGGAACTGAGACATTGTATCCATTTAATAAAAATTCTAAATTTGGGTTAACATTATTATTTATGCTATGGGAATTGGAAGAGCAAAGAATAATATCCTCCTACCTACCTTGATTTTGCATCGATTTTTAAAAAGTACTCATTTCTTCCTGACAGCTAACTTCAGTGGCAGAAAATGCTGAGAAATTGGAATGTGGATTTCCAAGTTGTTAAAAAATTCTGTCACAAATTGTAGCTAATCATAAATGACTGTGCCACAGATTTACAGGTTACTGCCAAATACAGGATCTTATAAAATTAAAAAAAAAAAAAGCTGGGTCATTTAAGGAAAGTAGTTTATTTCTTGCTTTGATTCTTTCCCAGAACAGACATAAGAAATGCACTATTTTCCTTCCCGGTATTAACAAGATATTTTCCAAATCCATTGCCTTGCATACAACTGCATTCCTTCAGGAGCTTGTTCAGTTTGTGACTCTGCTGAAAACTGATATCAAAGAATTAACCTGATACGTGCTTTTACCTACTTTTCTCTTGTTTAATGCTTAGTTTAAGTACAGCGACATTCGTTTTCATTCTGTAAGACTTTTCTGGAACATACTACCACACTACAAATAAAAAGTTTTAAGTTGTTTGTTTTATTTCTTTCTCTCTTCCCCTTTCAAAAGAGTTTAATTTTTTTGGTGTATTAACCATTTAAAAAAGTTTCTAAGTTGGGGATCTGCTTTTTGATCTAATGTCTGGCAAACACCAACTGAGAGAAAACCTGTATTTTTAAGGCACATAGAAGGTGAATGTCAGTGAACCGAACTGCCTTCATAGCTTCTGACTGCTGCTAAACACATAGGCACGGTTTTTGCGACAATAAAGAACATTGCCCTGCACTCAGGTTCCGAAGCCCAAGAATTATAGAGGGTCACGAGGGTTAAGAGAGCGACAGAGGCATGTCCATGAAGGATGACAGTTCTGTTTTTCCACTTACAGGGGCTCAGCGGCAGGGGCACTAGCAATGTGTTTGCTGTTCCCCTAAGCAACCACCTCCGTGAGTTATAACTGTACGCAGACTTACTGTGATGGCCTGAAGTCTTTCCTTCACCAGCTCAGCTTCTTCCATTCTAGAAGTCAAGGGCAGGCAGACGGCGCAGGAAGTCCAAAGCTACCATAAAGCAGGAGCCTCCTTGGGGAGAGGAGAGGGGTGACAGAGGAGAAGCTCTTTGCACCAGTGGAGGAAGGCAGAAATCCCCGGCTCGGCAGGAGCGTCTCTGAGCAGATGTACAGATCAGGCCAGACAGACACATGTAATGAGAGTGTGCCGGGAAGGCAGACCCTGAGGCTGCTGGCGAGAGCTGACTGACAAGTTTGAACGGCAGCCGCACCAGCCCTTTTCCTTCAGGAGCTGCCAGCTCTTTGTTGTAATGTGCACAGTTAGCAAGTCACATTTTCTTATTAACTGTTCCTTACCCAACTCGTTATTTTCCAGGAGTGGCACAGGAAGGCCCATGAGCTGAGTGTTTAATCAGCCTCTGCTCTAGCAACACACAGCCACCTCTGTCTGTGTGGGTCTGTGTGTGTTTGTACAGAGTTTACCTGCACCCTCCTCCAGAGTTTACAAAGACAGAGCCTCACCTTCACTTGCTTAGGCCACTTGCTTGCCTTTCTTCCTCTGATTGGCTTCAGATAATAATAATAAATTCTGCAGTCATTTTAGAACTTAATATACTGGTAAACTGACATCACATCATCCTTCCTTCTCCCTCCTTCTCCTGCTTTAGCAAACTTTGGAATCTTTAGGTCATGGAGAAATCAAAGGTGTTAACAGGACTCTTGGCCCACCAGCAGTGTTCAGTGAGACTTGAACGTCAAGTACTGCCCTTGGTTATTTCTTGTCATGGATTTCCATGGGATGCTGTTCTTTCTTGGACCTTATTCAGAAATGACACTCTCGGCTTTCAGGAAGGTGCCCATTTTGACCTCACCAGTTGTGCAAGAGAAAGGAGGGAGCCCTTGAAAGTGTGACCAGACATTCTGTAACTCATGCAGTCCGAAAAAATCGTGTGGGTGTTCCCTTGCCCTTTAGAAAAAGAACGTCAAGTCCAGTGAAACTCTTAGCAGAGGCTGGAAGCTTTACAATTGACTTTGTTCTCTTTCCCCTGTGATTCCTGTGATTAAATTTTGATGTAGTAAACCCTAATTATCATCTACCTCATTGTTACGTGTTTGGATGCTATCAAGTACCTTCATATCAACATTCAGCTGAACAGGTTAAAAAGACTAGCCAAATAGTGAACATATGGTTTAATGTCCTTTGTGTTGTTGATTGTAATAATAATAGCTAATATTTATTGAGTACTGTCTATAGACAAATGCTTCACATACTGTATGTCTTACAAGGTGCTGGAAGATAGATGCTATTATCTCCATTTTAAAAATGAGGAAACTGAGGCTCAGAGATGTAATTTGTCATAGCTATGAATGGAAAAACCAGAATGGGCTGGCTGACTTTATAATACCCATTCACCAGAGCCTACCCAAGGAAGCAGGGCAAGGTGAGACACAGGCTGAAAGTTATATCAGTCTTTTATGAGAAAGACTTGGAGCTCCATCCATCCTCCTCCTCCCTCTGGCTCCCAGAACACTTACAGCTGGATACAGACCCGTTCGGCAGATTTCCATGGGAAGCTCTGGAGTAACTTAGTGGCCCTAGAGAGAAAATACTTTTCCATATTGTCATTTGGAGCTACCCAGCCACAGAGCCCTAGGTGAAACCCACCAATTTCAAGAGTCTGAAATCATACTCGAGAATAGTTTGTCCTTGTTTATACATACTCAAGTGAGACATTTTGGAAAGCTAGAGAATTGGAAAATTGATTAGGCATGGGCCAACTTTGGTTACTATTTGATGGATATTCAAGTTAAAAAAAGTCAAACCTTCAAACCTTTTGTTTTTGTTTATATGTCGGTCCTTGCTGAAATTAAATCCAAGAGAACAGTAGTGATAAATATCTCAGTCAAAATTGCATGTTTGCTGCCCAGAACGGATGGGCGGTCATCCAATTATTAGTCTGGATCTTTTCCTAAAAACAATTTACCGCTCAAATCTCATTTCTGCTCTGGGAGAGCCCAAAGGTTTTCTAGTGTAGGGGAGGATTTGATAAAATAAGACCAAGGAATTTAGGAGGGAGCAGAGTTGTGACAATTGATTTCTATCGTGATGTGTTTATTCATTTACTTAGCTGATAATTGCTAATATTTTTAGAGCATTTGCTATTCATTAATTCTGTACATATTTATTGAGCACCTATGATGTGTCAGGCACTGTGCTAGGTGTTTGGGATACAAGGATGAGCAAAATTTCAGCTCTCTGGAACTTCTATTCTGGTAGGCAATGAAAGATAATAAGAAACAAAATAGAATAGGTGAGAAGGTGATTACGTTAGTTGGATTCCTTGAGAAACGATTGACAAGATGGGTTAAAAGTAATGGATTTTATTAGGAGAATGGCTGTATGAGAGAAGATGGGGGAGGTAGGCAGAGAGGGCTGGAGCTGGCAAAGCCTGGGAGACTGGTTAGACTGGGGTGCAAGTCTGACTCCAGTGAGGGACAGACAAAAAGAAAGTTGAGTGGAAACAGCCTGATCTGTAGTGCAGCCTAAGTCAGACTGGAAAGGCCATCAGAAAGTCCTGGAGCCAAAGTCAGCTACCAGAGAGGGCCTGTGTCTCCCAGGAACGAGACTGTTTTAGCATTCCTGCTGTACTCAGCCATTAGCTGGGAGTAGCTCCTGATAGGCATGGTCTTGATGCAAACGTAAGGCTGGATTTCAGGGTGCAACAGCTGGGACTCTTTGTCAGTTATGCTCCTGTAGTTGGATGTCTGGGAGGCACATTTTTATGACAGCCATGGTGATAAGTGCAATGGAAAGAAAATAGAGCAAGGGAGAAGAATAAAGTTTGCTAATGAGTAGAAGGTTGCAATTTGGAATTTAGAATGAGTAGGGAGCATTTGAACAAGGCCTCCAAGGAGGGGTGGGAGTCATCTATGAGGATGCCAGTGGGAAGAACATATCCAGGGAAGTCTGTGCAAAAGTCCTAAGGTGAACTATACTTAGCAGAACTATACCTTTTAGGAGGCCCCAGGGCCACTGTGGTTTGTGGTTGGAAATGTAACAGGTTTCAATCCACACAGGGTCCCATAGAACACTGTAAGGACTCTGCTTTTATCCTGTGTGAGGTGAGAAGCCAGGAGATATTTTGAACTGAGAAGTGACGTGACCTAGCATATTTTGTAAGGATGGAAGCAGTGATACTAGGTAGGATGCTATTGCTGTAATCCAGTTGAGAAATGGTGGTTGCTTGAGCCAAGGTGATAGCAATGAGCATTTTGGGAATTGGTTGAACTGTAGAACTGACAGGATTTCTCAATATTGAATATGGAGTGTGAGAGAAAGAGAAGAAGATTCATGATAACTCTATGACTTTTGGACTGAACAAATGGAATTTGCCATCAGTTGAGAGAGGGAAGTTGGTGAAATAGTTCTGTTTTTACAGAGAGGGTAGATACCAAGTGCTTAGTTTTTTGGACAGGTCAATGAGTTATCTCATGGAGATGTTGAGGAGAAATTGGATACATGAGTTTGGCGTTCAGGAAAGAAGCCTCAGCTGGCTTTATAAAATATACTATATCTCAGAAAGTAAGCAGGATCAGAAAATATTTAGAATTATAGTCCACAAAGCAGTATAATCTAGTGAACTAGCATTCATTAAATGTTAACCGTATATTCATAACCAAAGTCAGTCTTTATAAAATAGATATACAATAGAACTCATCTGCTTCCTGATATCTTGTTAAAGCAATTTTAGTGAAGACTTTGTTGTTTGCCAACCAATATAAATGAGTATGGCAAGAGTTAGGAGTTACAAATCAATTACCTGAGCTTAAGGGATATAAGCGATTCTGTGACAGTGTCCTTTCTTAAAATGAATTCACTATCTGGTTGGAGAGGTAAGACATATGCTAGAAACAATTAGGGGACAAAAATAGTAAACAGCTGTCATTGTATTGTGATAAAACAAAGTACTAATGATTGCACTATTTGGGACCAGAGGGTATAGCACAGGGAATATGGTATTGTGTAGCACAAGCAGTAAGTATGAAATGAGTTGAAGAAGATAAAGGTTAGTGTAAGCTGCAGAAAAGCCACTGCAGAGAGAAAGCAGAACTTGAAAGCCGAGAAGTCATTTCTAAGTGTGAGAGGGAGGGAAACATAATGTGATAAAGGATCAGAAAGGGGATGGTCCTACCTGGGGCAGAGAGGAGAAATTAAGCAGAAAGAGTGATAGAAGTATACATCCATACATGAAATTTGATGTTTAGGGAAAATGGACTAGAGGAGTGGGAGATGAAAGATCAAATTCATATTTTAAGAGAATAATACTGTTGGCTTCAGAACAGACAGGAATAGGAAAAGATTAGGTAGGAAGGTAGGAGATATGAAATGTGAGTGCCTGTGAAAAGAGTTTATGGGCGCCTGGGTGGTTTACTCGGTTGAGTGTCTGGCTCTTCATTTTTGCTCAGGTCATGATCTCAAGATTTGTGGGATCAAGCCCTACCTCGGGCTCTGTGTTGACGGCATGGAGCCTGCTTAGGATTCTTTCTCTCCCTCTCTCTATGCCCCTGCCCTACCGGCTCGCTCTGTCTCTCTATTTCTCTCTCTTTCTCAAAATAAATAAATAAACTACAAAAAAAAAGTTTAAACATTTGCCAGTGTTCTGAAGAGGGAAAGTCTTCAGGCTTCTTCCTGTCTTTTGGAAGGTCTGAAAACAGAGGTCAAGAAATAGGACAAAATAAGTGGAATAGTACTTACGGTGCTAATTTAAATATTTTGTAACCCCAAAGTGATGGCAATAGGAATGGCTTATAAGGGAGGAAACCAAAAAACATTTCAGTGAGCGTTAACTTGGAGAGAAGAATGAGAATTTGTAGGTTCCAAATTAAGTACAAAAGGGAAGCTTAGATTAGAGATTTTGCATTGAAAACCATAGAGAATTAATTTCAAATAAAATAGTGGCAGGAAGAAAATCAAAGGAAACCAAAGGCAGGAAGTAAATATTTCTTGGATATATATGCAAGAAGAGTTTTCTAGAGCTCTTTTGAATGCAGATCCTGTTAAAAAAAAGTGAATGTTCCCTCTCCTTTTGACTCTTTTCTCTCTCATTCTATGTCCTTCTTTCTTTATGACTTCTCAGACTTCTGAAGGCCAGAAATGGTGTCAGCCTACGGACAGGGAATTTCCTTTTTCATAATGTATGTCTGGAAGAATCGTTAAAAAATCCTGACCCTCAGATTTATTACATATGAACCAGGCCATCTCAATTCTTCTTACCTTTGACTCTTACTCTCTCACATCACTGGGAAATATGGGCTTTTTTGTATCCTATCCTTCTCTAGTAGACCCCAGGGTGGGATTTAATTGCTATACACAAGTAACAAACAGGTATATGAATAGGGGAACTACACAAATCACAAGAGATTCCTGACAATAATTTATTTTCATCGTAGAGTACTCTATATCATTGGGTTGGCAATATACTCATGTCTTTGTTAGGTAATTTGAGCTTTCTGGTTTAGAGGGTAAGTGGGGAAAATGCAATAGGCTTCAAGACAGTCTACAGTGCAGGTGCTTTTCTTACTCGAACCATCCATGGCATTGGACAGACTTGTTCCCTCCTCCTTTCCTTCTTCCCTTGGCCTCTGGGACCCCTGACTTTCTTGATTTACTCTTACCTCCCTGGCATCTCTTTCTTAGCTTTCTTTGCTCGTTCCTTCTCTTTTACACAACCTCTTGAAATTGGAGTGCACCAGGGCTCAGTTGTTGGTGCCTTTTTTTCTCCATTCATCTCTACTCACTCCCCAGGAATCTCATTTAGTCTCATCATAATGCCTTTGATATGCCCAAACTCTGAATTTGTTTGTATCTCCAGGGTAGACTTCTTTTCTGTCTAAGGCTGTTACCTCCACCTGAAACTCACTTCCCTCAGAGAGCTATAATGGCTCACTGCCTCACCTTTTTCTGGCCTTTGCCAAGATAGCACCTTCCCAGTGAGGCTTCCCTTGACCACGCTACAGATAATTGCCAAAACCTCTCTCTGGTTCTACCAATTCCTCTCACCTTGTTCTATTTGTTGCCATAGCTCTTTTCATCTTCTATAATACTGTATATTGCACTCTTTTTGTTTGTTTGTTTATTACCCGTGTTCTTTTACTAGACGACAACTTCTAGATAGTGAAAAGTTCTGTCTGTATTCTTTTTTTTAATTTTTTTTAACATTTACTCATTTTGAATGGCAGAGAGAGACAGAGCGTGAATGGGAGAGGGGCAGAGAGAGAGGGAGACACAGAAACAGAAGCAGGCTCCAGGCTCCGAGCTGTCCCCACAGAGCCCGATGCGGTGCTCGAACTCACGGACCACGAGATCATGACCTGAGCCGAAGTCAGCCACTTAACTGACTGAGCCACCCAAGCACCCTGAAAAGTTCTGTCTGTATTCTAAGTGCTTAGAACAGTCCTGGTACCTGTGGACACTCAACAAATAATTGTTGAATGGTGATGATTATGATCTACTGTTTGATTGTCCATTTGTCTCAGGTGCTTTACAGGTCTACTTAATGGGTTTGGAAATCAGCACTCAACACTACTGTACCCAGTAGGCAGTGAAACAGGATTTAATTCTAGGAGTGTCTAGTCTAGTCCCAAAGCTTCATCTCAGTCCACTATATCATCCCATCTCTGTTTTTCCTTAGTTGTAATAGATACCATAGCATGAGGTTTAACCACATATATCATTATATGCCTAGAATAATATATTATGCATGACAAGCAAATTTGATTATTTTGATGATTTGTGGAATTGATTCTTTAAGATTGGACACAGTCTATAGCTATTTTTCCTTGGCAGCTTGTTTAAAGACGACACTATGATTTTTCTTTAGTGAAGTATTGCAGAAAAAAAATTCTACTAACAGAGAGTAGAAATGTGGTTAAACATGTTGCGTTCTCTTTAAGCATCATACGGCTCTTTCAGGTTGAGTTTCCTAGAATTCCAACAACTGATTTAGTGGAAAGAATATTTAAATTGTTCAATTGTTGGACTTTTGGGAATGAAAGAGGCAGCTGTTTTCAGAACACGGCCTCAAGTTACCTAACAGCCTATCAAAAATAGCCACCAATAAAAAATAACCTATGAATAAACCAAATATATGTAGCAAAATAATCCCCCCAAACCCCAAACACAGTGAAGTTGTTTTATAATTTATTTTCCCTTTCATGTGCACATCACGAGAGAAGTTAATGTTTAACATATTTGGGATGTTATGTTCTAGTTTTCTCTGCTTCAGTTTGTAAATGGACATGAAAATAGTTGGTATCATGAAAAGCATTAGGATCTCTTTAAACCAGGGAAAAGCAAGAGGCTAAACAGCCTGTCATTATCATCCCACCAAGGTAAAGGACTGTAGGTGCCCCAGCACAATTAATTCTCTGCCAGTTTACCACTCACACAGATAAACCTTGAGACACTCATGCCCTTGTACAGTGTGCACCATAGAAGAGATGAAAGGACCGTTTAGTTTGAACTTTAAATGTTGTTTTGAGTCAGAGCCTTTGGTGAAGACCGCTGCCTTATTCACTTTCCTTCCTTTGTTTGCAGTGTAAGGAAGTAGCCCTCCCTTCAGCATTGTTTTTAGGTTGGGGTGTTTTAAAAAATGTTCCACTCTGATACCTACCTTCGCTTGCTGCTTTCACTTTTAGCCAGTTGATTCAATGTAATATTTAAAATAGTCCAACCAAAAAGTGTTACTGAAGTTAAAAGTATCTTGAATGGTGTCATGATATGTGATAGCACATTCAAAACTGGGTGTTTAAATGGTCCAGGGTGCTTCTGTGTGTACTCAGCTTTCAGAGTTTGAGAAAGCTCAAACTCAGAAAACTTCTGAGTTAGGAGTTTTCTGAGTTTGAGATTTGCTTTTTGTTTTGAAAAATTTCTTTTTCTTTTTCTTAAGTTTGTGAATGTAGTTGAAAGAGTAATAGATTTTAAGTTTTTTAGCATTTGAGTACTTAGAAATTTGTGCCCTAGATTTGCGCAAAGAAATATTGAGTGGGGCTCCTTCAATTTACTGAAAATTTTGCATTTTCTTTTTACTTCCTCCATAAGTTTGAAGTTTGTTTATTTATTTTGAGAGAGAGAGAGAGAGAGAGAGAGAGAGAGAGAGAGAGAGAATGTGTGTGAGCAGGGGAGGGGCAGAGAGAGAGGAGAGAGAGAACCCCAAGCAGGCTCTGTGCTCTCAAGGCAGAGCCTGATGCAGTGCTTGATCTCATGAACCATAAGATCATGACCTGAGCCGAAATCAAGAGTCAGATGCTTAACTGACTGAGCCACCCAGGTGCCCCTCCTTCCTCCATAAGTTTGAATTTCAGTTTTTGTTGGTATAGCAAAATAAATACCCTTCTATCTGTTTTGGGATCATAAATGCAAAGAGAGAGGTTGAAATTGATAATTGAGGGGCAATCCTCCCCATAAAGAAGTCACTGATTCATAGTTTGACTAGACTCCCAAATTTAGACATAGGTATTCCCAGTTCTAATATTTAGACCTCAAATACCTGTATTCCCTAAGAGGTTTCAAAGAACAGTTTTGCCATCACAGGAATGTAATTTGGAAATTGGATATTCAATTATAAAGCAGTGTCACTACTAATTGGAAGTTCAGGTATTCTGGGTTCCGAGTATTCATCTATCCATACATCACACATTGGTTAAACGTCTACTGGCTATGTAACTGACATTGTGCTATGTGCTAGAGACAAATGAATACGACAATGAACGCTTTTTAGTGGAAAAGACAGGAGGTAAACAGAAGACAAGTAAACACTGTGTGAAAAATGCTAGGTCACCAAAGTCAGATTTAGGGCAGAGGGAAGGCCAGAGTTCAGCCAAGTCATTCTAGCAGAGGTGACAGCTGAGCTGAGTGTTTGAGTCTTTTATATTTGGACATTTAGGAGTTAATTAACCAAGAGATCAAGTCAGGGTAGTGGGTGGGGAAGCAAAGGAGAAATTGTACAGTCACAGCTCCTGATTTTCTAGATGGTCATAGACAAAGTGAATAATTTCCTCAGGTACAGATTCCTTAGTGGATGATGGAATGACAAACTTAACAAATTGTCCATGTACACGCTTACAAATCCCCAGTTTATTACTTAAGGTATATGGTGTTCAAAGACTATACATAGGTATTCATATGTATACACATATTATAAATAAATTGATCTATGTATATTTGTTGATGATCCTTAACTAATTCACATACATCAAAATCTTGATTCTCTGCCATTGGAAAGTTAATAAATGTAGGTGGTTTTAGAATCTGAGAGGCATGGGCTTATTTTCCAGATTTTCCACTTACTAGATGAATGAACTTGGAAAAATCACTTCATATCTCAGAGAGTCTGTTTCTTTGTAAACTGATAGTAATAATAGTTGCCATATAATTATTTGCTCAAGGTTAAATGAATATTTAAGTAAAGGTGGTCCCAGAGCATATAGTTACGTAATAAATAGTAACTAATTATTATTATTATTGTTATTACTTAATTATCTTGTTGTATAATAAGAATACTTATTGTATAATAAGAATATATTGTATAATAAGAATAATATTGTATAATAAGAAAGTCTGTTAAATCTTGCAGGCATGTTATTAATTTTTTCAGTGCTCTCACTATTTGCTGAATGCATCTTTCCACACATATAACCTAGTATTTTAATTGACTTGTTCAGGAGAAAGACCAGAATCTCATTCTTCTTCGTGAACCAAGAAGCTATCAGATATGTTCATTTCTAACATGGGAAACTGAGGCATAGATGGATTGACTAATTTGGGCAGGGATCCAATTCATTAAATGGTAACATTCTCTGTCCAGCAGTCTTTCCATTAGACTGACTATGGAAATCTTAGAAGGCTTGGTCTGATTCTTTGTCATTATGGAAATATGTTATAAGCTTATCCAATTAGGTTGGCTTCTAGGCAGAGTCATCACTCTGAAAGTTAGGGTGCAAGCCAGTTATGTTAAAGTGGATTTACATGGCAAAGCAAGAAATGAGCCAGCTGTCAGTGTGTCTGCCCTTCAGTCCACTTCACCATTACGAATGATGCCTTTGAGGTTTTGTTCAGTGACAGATTGGATTCCAGACAATTGTAATTCTAGCTTGAAGATTTTTTGGAAATAAGTGTTTTGAAAGATGCCAACTCAAAGTTTACTTCTGAAATATTTAATGGGTCTCTCTTTGGAGAGATGGATGTTTTGTAAGGGCCAGTGATTTTTTGCATATGTCTTAGATAGACCTCTTAAAATGGAACTTAAGTGAAACAAAACCAAAAACCCAAACATTTTCATTTGGAAGTTTTAATCTGTTTTAGCACAGTATGAAAAAAAAATCTTTGTTCTTTCATCATTAGATACTCCCCTCTCCCCTTCCTCTTCTTTTGGTGAGATTCTAACTGTGGGATTTAGATTGCTTAATGTGTGCCCAGGGCAAAGACTGAAAGAATTGCATTATGCAGTCATGCAGTGGTGTGGGTGGGGTGGGAATTTAAGAGAACACTAAGTTCCAAGAATTACAGTTGCCACAAACAGATCTGTAGGACCTCCCTTAGGGCTGGAGGTTCCTAAGTCCTTATTTCCTGTGAAAATTGAAGGTCAAGGGTAGCCCAAATAGTGGCAGAGACAGCTGCCATTTTATGCCCATATTAGTTGTTCATTATCCCTCTTTCAAAAAGAATCTCAGCAACAAAATTGCTCCTTTTAGTATATATCTGATTTTAATCTTGTAACAAAAATATTTTCAGAAGAGAAATTAAAAAACAGTATAAATGAATATTTCCTTCTTTTTAATTTAAAATTTTTACTATTGGAGTACAGTTGACATGTAACGTTATATTCTTTCAGATGTACAACATAGTGATTCAGCAGTTTTATACATCACTCAGGGCTCACCATGATAAGTGTAGTCCCCATACAACGTTATTACAATGTACTGACTATATTCCCTATGCTGTACTTTCCATCGTCTTCATTTATTAATTTTATAAGTGGAAGTTTGTACCTGTTAATCCCCTTCACCTATTTCACCCATACCTCTGGCAGCCACCAGTTTGTTCTCTGTATTTATGAGTGTTTCTGTCTTTGTTGTTGTTGTTAAGTAAAATTCCAAAGAGCAGTCTACTCTGTTCTTCACGGACCTTGGAATTCTTAAAAATGAAATCCTAAGCCATTATGGTACCACAATAGTAATCAGCCCTCTAAAGGCAGTTCTGAATAGGGGAAGAATGGTAATTCAGATGGAAAAGAAGAGTCAAGCCAGATAACTATCGCTGGCTAATTTTGATCAAGGCTTTATTAGCTTACTACGGTTGGCCCCTTTGACATTTGATTTTTATCAAGCTCTATTCTTATTCCCCTGCTTTATTTACGTATTGCTTAGAAATGGACAGAAATGAAATAAAAAATCACATCCATTTAGGGTGTGGGGCAGATCTGTTTTCCTTTCTTTGAATTTGCCAAATCTGTGTGTGTGTGTGGAAGCAAGAAGATGGATTTTATGAGGGCTTAATGGAGCAAGTATTAGGTTTCCTGGGGCTATTGAAGGTAGTCTACTTCCAACACAGCAGTATAAACACTTTAATTTTTTTGTTGAGTTTTGTGTGACTGCTGGATCTTCTCCCCCTTCCCACAAATCTACCAAGTGCAAATGCACATGCTGACAAATGGAATGCAAACAAATGGTATGCAATGGGTACATGATGGGGGAAACGTACAGAGGGGCTCTTACAGGCCATTACAAATGGTAGCCCCCAAGTGCCAAGTTATTTATAGAGAGGAGGAGCAGTGACTTCTTAACTTAGGGCTCAAAATAAAGAAGGGTTTGTCTACAAAAAAGAATGTAATGATTCAGTTCTGTGCATTTGTTTATTGATGATCACTTTTTCCCCTTACGTCTTGACATTCCACCAAAGCAAACTGTATGATCTTCCCCTCGGGAACCAACTCAGAGCTTAGCTTTACTTACAAGCTTCATTATACTAAAGAGCAAAATGTTCTAGCTGATTGAATAGATATTACATGGCAGCCCGCTGACCTCTGTATTTAGGAGAAATATTCAACTCCTACAGAGAAGTCCTAAATGTTAACTGATTCACAGTTTTTTTCCTCCTTTATTTACTATAGAGCAAACCACTGATTTTCCTTCCTCCATCCATTCTTCCTTCCTTTCTTTCTTTCTTTCTTTCTTTCTTTCTTTCTTTCTTTCCTTCCTTCCTTCTCTGTTTCTCTGTTTCTCTCTTTCATATGATGTTTCTCTGTTTCAGGTAAGATCCTGAAATAAACAAAGAACTTTTGACTGATAAGCTGAGCTTCTAAATTTCGCACTTCCATTCTCTTGAAAGGCACCAAGTTCATACCACATTAGAGTTTTACCTTGACGAGGGAGTATGGTAGGGTGCAAGGTAGGAGGGAGTCTAATCTACTAATCATTGAGAATGTTGTGATATCAGGTCATGTGCATGTGGGCTCCTAGGCAAATAGGGAGACAACTGAGGAACGAATTCTTTGGCTCTGGGGCTTCAGAAACTGCTAGACACATCCTGAATAGTCAGGAAACTCACCTTGGTATAGGAGACTGATGAAAAGACTTGTACCTTGGTTTGGAAGGTTGATTAATTATTATAGGAGCGGAGAAGTTTTGTGTGTAAGACTTAACTGTCTTGGATTTGAACCTGAAGAAATCTGATCTCAGATTCTGGGTAAGAGCTATAAAAACCAACAGAGTATAGTGCCATTAGTAGCCTAATAAAAGACTCTAAAGAGCGGGGAGGAGAGGAGCTGCTTTATAGAAGAGGCCACCAAAGGAAGAGCGGAGAAGTCTAACAAAAGACTCAGAGTGTGTGGAGCCTCTCCACCCCCACCCCGGGTCAACAAGAATCGGCAAAGATTGGACCTTTAGGAGTGGAGTGCCCTTCACAGACTGGAGGCTAAAGAGTCAAAGATTACTGCAACTGTCACTATATTCCTGATGATCTCCCTGGCTCTCTAGGACTGATGTGGCCTGGGGAAGAGCTCTCAGCACACAATGGTTACTCCAACATCAAAATGTAAATTCAACATTCTACAGAAGATTTTTTTTCTTTTTTTGAGAGGAAAAACCTGGATTTTTCTAAAGTCATTTTGATAGATATTAAAATAATAGCTGAGTGTCTTTGTTTCCCACAACAATATGACTGGAGCTTTTATACCTTTCTCTGTCAAAAGCTCTTGGTTCTTTCTGCCAAACCAAGGAGTGCTAACACATTTGAATCTTGTAGCCAACATTCTAGCAGCATGCATAATTAATCCTTTATCATGGCCAGTTTTCTTTCTCTTTTTCAAATGTGTACAGAGCTCTTGGTTATTACCTGTATCCTCACTCCCGACAACGAAGTCCACGTGCAGCATGCACGCTGTTCTGCTCTCTTGGGTCTTAGGTTTCAGTAGGGAAAGACAGACATGAGAAAAACAAATGCATGAGCACAGTTTTAGCTGGTGTTAAGTTCTATAGAGAAAACCAAGCAGAACTTTCAGTAGAGTTACTTGTTGGGGGCGGTGGTGGTGATGGGTGGTGAGCTAATTGAGACTAAGCAGTCATGGAAAGCTTCTCTGAGGAGGTAATATTTGAATTATTCCAAGTTGAAAACTCATGGATCTTTATGAATTGGATTCCTTTTTTTATAGTTCTGGACCTTTGAATTTGGCTCAATACTTTGGTTTTTCTCTGCTCTTTCTAAACTAGCCAAACCTTCTTCTGGTTGCCATATAAGCATTTAATAGGTTTGAAAATTGTACATAGGGGAGAGTTGGTTTCTTTTTAAGAATTATAGTAAATATCTCACAGGTAGGGAAAACTGCATCTAGGTAATGGGTAATAGTTAAAAAATAGCCTCATGACTTTAAATAGCCAGACTTTAGCTATGAGCATAGTTATTTGAGAAATAATAGATTTTTTTTTTCTTTGCCAATGAAAAGTGACTTTGCTTTTAGGAATTTTATATATTTAGACCCATCCCAACATTGTTGGCATGGGAGTTAGGTCTTTTCGATGGCTTCCCAAAGAAGTTACCAAAAAAGTTATCTCGGTCTTTTCAGAATTTAGCGATGTGAAAAGAGAAATGATGTGGGCAATTCCTAAAAATGTTAGAGCCATAGCCTCCTCAGAAAATGTATCCCACCCAATGTCCTCATTGTTAACCCAACTTGCTTGACCTTCTTTTATGTATTTTGACCAGCTACATGGGTAATTGGATTCTGGGGCAAATGTTTCAAGGGTGATAGTTTCTACTCTATAGATTGTGAGGTATCGATGAGCCAGCCAGTGATGCCTTATCTCATTGGTAGGTACCAGTCAGGTGTTGTCCTCATGGCCCCCTTCCTGTGATGCTTCAGGAGACATCCATTAGGGAGAGGATCCAGGGGTTTAATGCCACTACAGGCTTGCCTGGAGGTCATCCTGTTCTGATCTTTCCTCCTCAAGGAATTACATAAAAATATAGCTCCAAGACAGAAAAAATTTAGAGACCCTTTTAAAGCTTATACTAACTAAAAGATAGTGTTTGAATGAGGCCCTGATGTGGTAAACTGTTTGGTTCATTAATGATTCATTCCCATAGATATTTATAGGGAGGGAGCATGGGTAGGTGGGGAGACCCCAAAGCATGATGCAGGTCTGTCACCTGAAAAAGGAAAGGGGCAAGGAAGTAAGGGTTATTTAGGAAGAATTTCAGACCTCAGTGCCATTTTCAGAAAGTGTTGGATAGGTTAGTGGGGAGTTCCTGGACCAAGGTTGCCCATTAGAGGAGTCCTGGATTGAAACCACCTGCTTCTAGTTCTCTTACTGGTTTTAGTCATCCTGGGAGCAGCCGCAGGAAGCACTGCCTCAGAGTGAACAATGAACATCAAAACAGATCTGAAGGTGTGCACCTAGAGACCAACCATGCCCTCTGAGAGAGGTTTTCTTGAAGGGAGCTCTAAATGGTGCACCCAGGGGCCCCACCGCTGACATGCAGGTGTTTATCATGAACAACTCTTGGTGAGGGAGGATAAGTGAGAGGAAAACAGGTTTCTTTTTTGTTTGTTTGTGTATAAATTAGGAGTGTGGCTGCACACTTGATAAAATTGAAATACCTAAGACATCCACACGGAGACAGGTATACTAGACAGGAGTTGGGAGAAGAAATTTGGGCTGGAAAATCTAATTTTGAAGTCATCATCTTTTATAGATGCTATTTAAAGTCATGGGAATAGAAGAGAACATTTTAGGGGAAAGAATGTAGAGAAAGAAGAAAGTGTCCAAGATTGAGCTCTATGGAAGTCCAGTACTAAGAGGTCAGTACAGGAGGAGAAGCAAGGACACTGGGTAGGAGCAGCCAGAAAGGGAGCTGGAAAGCCAGGAAGGTGTGCAAGATGAGTATTACAAAAGGAAGAACGTGAGACAGTGGCATCGAATGCTGTGTTTTGGGTTAAATTAGGAGAGAATAGAAAAGTGGAGGAGAGAATTGACGCTATGGATGTCTATATTTAGTGTCACAGTGAGTTCCCAGGACAGTTTGGAACAGGCTAAAGAGACAATAACAAATGAAGAAGCGGGGCAACTATGCATTTAAATCTCAAAAAAATGGCCGTTTTTGGAAGCAGGGAGGTAGGGCAGTGGCTGGAAGTGGGTATGGAGACAAAGTTCTTGATTTTTAATGACTATAGATATTGGAAAATATTTGTCAGCCAGTGGGAATGATACTAATGGAGGGTGAGCCACAGATTTTGTAAGACAAAGGAGGGGTAGTTAATGAAGAAAAGTCGTTGAAAGAGGAGTCTGGGTCCTGAGTGCAGATAGAGGCACTGGCCTTTGCTAAGAGAAGTGGGATGGATAATCACTTGTGATGTAATGTGTGAAACAGCGTCCTTTCCCAGGGCTCTGCAGTGCCTTGCCCCTTGACTTTCTGTTCATCCAGAGGACACTAGAAGGTAGTCTTCATTCTGTGTGGTTACAGGCTCAGCTAGAGATTCTATTACCGGGAGGAAAGACAAATGGGTATTGAAGGACAACTAAGAGTCTTTGACACAAAATCTTTCATTAGAGTTATTTCTAGGTACTATACATTTTTGTTGCTATTGTGAATTATATATATTATTTATATATATTAATTTATTTGTATATATGTTTAAAGTTACATTCCACAATTCTTCTCTCAAACACAGATTTTATCATACCACTTCTCTGCCTCCTTTAATTACACAATAAGGTCCAAACCTCTAGCCTGGCAGTCAAAACCTCTGCAACCTGACCCTGCCTACCTGCTCCCCACACTCCCCATTTTACTCACTATCCCCTTGCTATGAGACCCACCTGTGAAGTTACTCAGTCCCTCCTTTCCTCCCCAGCTTTAGAACTTCTCACCCTTCCGAGGCCTGCTGAAAGGACACCTCCTCTCTGAAGCCTTCCTAGATTGATAGAACTAATTTTTCTTTCATGTGGCACCATAGCCCGTACCTACTTTGATTATACTGCTTAATAAATTGTAATCTTAAATGTATCTGGAGATCTGTATGCCCAATAAAACATGACATCTACAAGTTCAGCAAGTGTTTTAATCATCTGGTAGTAAATTCCTATTTGATTCTTAATATCAAATGCATAAAATATATTTCTGGAGAATTTTACTTTATAAGCTTATGAAGGCCATTTGATGACATTGGGCCTGCTTCTTTCACAAAAGGTGACAGTTACAGCAGTTCTTTTGCATTGGACCTAACACTGTTGAGTATTTGGGTGGAAATGTAGCTGTCCCTGCACTATTACCATTTCTTCTTTGTCGCAAGAGCAGATTTTACCCAAAGATGGGCATATTTGTCAGTTAGGAAGTACTGGGTAGCGAGAGAAGGAAGGGGGCGAAATATACTTCTCTTGAACACATGTCTCTTCTTTCCAGTTTGCCTGGCCTGGAAGGACATAAATGTGGGGTCCTGGAGTGTACACCTTAAATTTTGTTGGACTCTCTATCTCCCTCTCTTTACATTCCTAAAGTTGTATAATTATTTAGCAGTTATTATGTGCCAGCTACTTTTTTTTTTTAATTTTGAGAGAGTGCAAGCAGGGGAGAGGGGTGGGGGAAGGGAGAGGGAGAGAGCGAGAGAGTGAGAGTGAGAGACAGAGAGAGAGAGAGAGAGAGAGAGAGAGAGAGAGAGAATCTTAAGCAGGCTCTGTGCTCAGCATGGAGCTGGATGAGAGGCTGGATCCCATGACCCTGGGATCATGACCTGAGTCAAAATCAAGAGCCAGAAGCTCAACCGACTGGGCCACTCAGGTGCCCCCTGTGCCAGCTGCTTTAAAGTGCTATGACTTTCTAATCTCATTTAATTCTTACAACAGTCCTGTAAGATAGGCACTGTTATTATTTCCATTGGAAATTGAGACCAAAGTGGTAAGGAGACTTTGTGCGAAGTCACACACGCAGCCTATGGCAGAGAAAGCTTTGAATCCTTTTTTGCTTGGATTTAGAAACTGAACTCTAAACACTGTGCTCTGAAAACCTGCCTAGGTTAGTTTGGTCCATGCTTATTTCTGTGAGGAAGGCTAACAGCCCCAAGATAGTGATGGAGTAGATTTAAGAGACACCCATGGTGTGTGACTTAGCAGCAGGGCTCAGGTCAAATTTCAGGAAAGATAAAGAGCTTCTTTCAGTGTTTTCCAGATTCTTCTTTCCTGTAGTCTATTTTAATGCTGTCCTGCAGCTGTCCAAACCTCACGCAAGGTTTCTTTTTTTCAAAAGACATAATTTGCATACCACACAATTCACCCATGAAAGTGGCTTTTTAGTAGATTTAGAGGTATGCATCCATCATGGCAATCAATTTTAGAACCTATTTATTACTCCAAAAGGAAACCCATACCCCTTAGCCATCACTCACAATCTCCCTGTAGCCACAGCTCTAGGCAACCACTAATCTATTTTCTGTCTCTAGATTTGTCTATTCTGAACATTTCATATAAATGGAATCATACAATATATGGCTTTTTGTTTCTGACATCTTTTGTTCAGTGTAATTTTTTTAATTAAAAAATTTTTAGTGTTTGTTTACTTTTTTTTAATGTGAAATTTATTGTCAAATTGGTGTCCATACAACACCCAGTGCTCATCCCAACAGGTGCCCTCCTCAATACCCATCACCTCCCCTCCCCTCCCACCGCCCCCCCCATCAATCCTCAGTTTGTTCTCAGTTTTTTTTTTATTTTTTTTTAACATTTATTTATTTTTGAGACAGAGAGAGACAGAGCATGAACGGGGGAGGGGCAGAGAGAGAGGGAGACAGAATCGGAAGCAGGCTCCAGGCTCTGAGCCATCAGCACAGAGCCCAACGCGGGGCTCGAACTCACGGACCGTGAGATCGTGACCCGGGCTGAAGTCAGACACTTAACTGACTGAGCCACCCAGGTGCCCCCGTTCTCAGTTTTTAAGTCTCTTATGCTTTGGCTCTCTCCCACTCTAACCTCTTTTTTTTTTTTTCCTTCCCCTCCCCCATGGGTTTCTGTTAAGTTTCTCAGGATCCACATAAGAGTGAAACCATGTGGTATCTGTCTTTCTCTGTATGGCTTATTTCACTCAGCATAACACTCTCCAGTTCCGTCCATGTTGCTACAAAGGGCCATATTTCATTCTTTCTCATTGCTACGTAGTACTCCATTGTGTATATAAACCACAATTTCTTTATCCATTCATCAGTTGATGGACATTTAAGCTCTTCCCATAATTTGGCTATTGTTGAGAGTGCTGCTATAAACATTGGGGTACAAGTGCCCCTATGCAACAGTACTCCTGTATCCCTTGGGTAAATTCCTAGCAGTGCTATTGCTGGGTCATAGGGTAGGTCTATTTTTAATTTTCTGAGGAACCTCCACACTGTTTTCCAGAGCGGCTGCACCAGTTTGCATTCCCACCGACAATGCAAGAGGGTTCCCTTTTCTCAAAAATATGGAACGCTTCACGAATTTGTGAGTCATCCTTGCACAGGGGCCATGCTAATCTTCTCTGTATCGTTCCAATTTTAGTATATGTGCTGCTGAAGCGAGCACAATGTTTGTTTACTTTTGAGAGAGAGAGAGAGAGAGAGCAAGCGAGTGAGTGGGGGAATTACAGAGAGAGAAGGAGACACAGAATCCAAAATAGCCTCCAGGCTCTGAGCTGTCAGCACAGAGCCCAACATGGGGCCTGAACTCACGGACCGTGAGATCATGACCTGAGCTGAAGTGGGCTGCATAACCGATGGAGCCTCCCAGGAGCTCCTCAGTGTAATGTTTTTAAGGTTCATCCATGTTGTACCATATATCGGGACTACAGATCTTTTTGTGGCCATATAATATCCCACAGTTTGGATATACCACATTGTATTTATCTATTCATCAGTTGATGGACGCTTGGGTTGTTTTCTTTTTAGCTCTTATGAATAATGCTGATGTGAATATCACTGAAGGTTTCTTATTCCATCTGTTCAATTTTTCTACTCAGAACTTCCACTTGCTCAAATCTAAGTTCAGAGGCAGGAGAATATCAGAACACTCCAATTATCAGAATTTATACTGAGGTGTAGATGACTAATGTGCTAAGTGCACATTACAAGGGGAGTGTTAGAACTCAAATGAACTTCGAATTGGTGAAATAATTGCAGATAGTTGTTTGTGAAAATGAAGTCTTCCCAGAGTCCTTTTCTCACACTGGCTGCTGCTGCTTACTGTTTTCTCCACACCCACAAAATTCCCAAGGAGGCAGTGTAGCAGTCCCTTCTGAAAAGCTTTGATTCTTTCAACAGTTGTGTGTTTAACCTCCCCCTTCATTTTCCTCTGGTCACGTTCTATTTTTCTTCTCTGTAGTGATTGTTCTGGGGCAAATAAAAAGATGTTACTCCGAATTTTGTCATTACTTATAATTGCAATATCTTCATCTCTTCCTACTCCATGATTATCACTTTCTATCTTCTAGCTCACTCATTCTAGAATCATGATTCCAATCATTTGATCCCACTCAGATCTCCAAACCCATTGATCCTACTTCCTTGTCACTGTCACCCTCCTGATGTCTTTTCTTTTTATTTTATAACTTTACTTTTTAAAAAAAAATGTTTATTTTATTGAGAGAGAGAGAGAGAGAATGGGAGAGAGAGAGGCAGAGAGAATTCCAAGTAGGCTGGGTGCTGTCACTGCAGAGCCCAACTCGGGGCTTGAACTCATGAACTATTAGATCATGACCTGAGCTGAAACCAAGAGTCGGGCACTTAACCAACTGAGCCACTCAGGTGCCTCCTCTTTTCTATCTTGACCAAGTTTAAATTCCATTTGCAGTCAGTGTAATTACTCCGTGGCATATACCCCCAATTCCTTTGCCTGTTTTTGGCTTCAGTGTTCTTCCTTGCTCAAGCCACCAATTCTGTCTACTACATACCCACACCAATGAATCTGAGAAGAACGAGAGGAAAACAGACAATCTTGCCTGACTGTATAATTTGTCCAATTTTTAAAAATGTTTATTTATATCTGAGAGAGAGAGAGAGAGAGAGAGAGAGACAGAGAGAGAGAGAGAGAGCACGAATGGGGGAGGGGCAGAGAGAGAGAGCAGGAGACAGAGGATCCTAAGTAGGCTCTGTGCTGACAGCAGCTAGCCCGATGGTGGGGCTTGAACTCACAAGCCATGAGACCATGACCTGAGCCGAAGTTGGACGGTGGGGCTCGAATTCACAAACCATGGTATCATGACCTGAGCCAAAGTCAGATGCTCAACTGACTGAGCTACCCAGGCACTCCTAATTTTCCCAAATTTATTCCACTATAAATTAGTGACTACCTACTTGAAGTGAGCCTCCAGTGCTTTCTGCTTTATCCTGAATGCTGCCTGAAAATTACGTTTCTTGATTCTCTTGACTTTCCCACATTTCTAGTTTTTTTTCACATCTCTCCTCAATCTTAAAATACCTCCTCCATCATCCTCAATCACAACTGAAAGGTAATGCTCCATCTGCATCCATTAGCCCCACCATCACCACTTGTTTCTATGGTCTCACCTTAGTGAGGAAGCTAATGCTTCCACTTGAGTGTTGGATCCCACCCTTTCCTGCCTACTGAAAGTCAATTCTCCCCTCTCTCTCCTACTTCCTCAATTTTTTACTTTCTTGGAACTATTAAAATTTTTTGTAATGTTTATTTTATTTTTGAGAGAGAGAGAGAGACAGAGAGAGAGACAGAGCATGAGTGGGGGAGGGGCAGAGAGAGAGAGGAAGACACAGAATCCCAAGCAGGCTCCAGGCTTTGAGCTGACAGCACAGAGCCCAATGTGGGGCTCGAACCCACAAACGATGAGATCATGACCTGAGCTGAAGTCATTCGCTTAACCAACCTAGACACCCAGGTGCCCCTCGCTTTCCTGGAACTTTATTATCATATACAAATATACTATTTTCCATCTTAAATAATGAAAACCAAAGCTTTCTAATGTCTCTACCATCCCTGCTAGTCACCACCCATTTCTTGGCTTTCTTTTGCAGTGAAATTCTTTGAAGCAGTTGCCTTTATTCACATCCTTCTTGAAATCTCCACCAGAAGAGCTAAATAGTATCTTCAACAATATATCCAAAGTGGAGCGTCTGATCTTCACCCCTGCAGGAATTCTCCATTTGTCTCCATCTTGGTTGGTGGCAGTACCCACCCTTTTAACTGCTCAGAGCCAAGTTCCTAGAGTTATACCTCATCTTCTCTTTCTCTCTTGCCCCACATCCAATTAGTCAGAAAATCTCATTTGCTCTACCTTTAAACAGAATGCTTTATCTGATCAATTCTCATCATTTCCACTATTATCACCCTGGTGAAAGCTTACTATTGTCTCTCACCCCTAACTGGTCTCCCTGGTTCCATCCTTGCTCTTTACCATTTGTTTCAACAAGAACTGATCCTTATAAAGCTTGAGTCAGGTCATGTCATTCCTCTGCATCAAACTCTCAGTATAAAAGCCAAAATACTAACAATGGCCTACAAATTCCTGTATGAACTGGGCCTCTATTAATCTCTGACCTCATCTTCTATTATACTTTCTCTCCTCCTCACACAAGCCAATGTGCTCCACCTCAGGGCCTTTGCACAGGCCACTTCCTGGAAATCTCTTCCACTGTATACATATAAGACTAGCTCCTTCACCTGCTGTAAGCCTTTTTGAACATCACCTTCTCAATGAGCTACTCTAGGCTACCCTATTTAAAATTGTATAGTATCTCTGCCCTGATCTTCTTACCTGTTCTGTTTTTGCATGGCGTTTATCCCTTCTAATACACTACATAATTTCTGGGTTTTTTTCTAATGTTTATTTTTGTTTCTGTTTCTTTCCACTAGAATGTAAGCTCCACAGAGTCTGGGATTTTTGTTTTATCCACAACCATTTAGTGCTGGCTCATAGTAAGTGCTCAAAAATATGTGATTAATGAATTACTCTGAGAGATTGAGAAATGCATTCAGTATCACCTGTTAAATTTATTGATCAAATTGCTCTACTATGTGAAATATCAATTTTCTTTGAAAGTGTGGTACTAGAGCCATATATTAAGTCTGATGCGTATTTAAAAATTTTTTTTTAAATATTTATTCATTATTGAGAGATAGAGAGAGACTGAGCATGAGCAGGGGAGGGCAGAGAGAGGGGGAGACACAGGATCCGAAGCAAGCTCCAGGCTCCGAGCTGTCAGCACAGAGCCCGATGTAGGGCTCAAACTCACAAACTGCGAGATCATGACCTGAGCCGAAGTCGGATGCCCAACCGACTGAGCCACCCAGGTGCCCCAAGTCTGATGCTTATTTAAAAAAATCACTTTTATTATATATATATATATATATATTTTGTTCTGTTTTGTTTTGTTTTGTTTTGTTTTGTTTACACCCCCATGGCTACCCTTGTCATAAGTTTTCATTGAAATTGTTATTTTAAAAGTTTACTATAGAAAAATCTTTGTTTTAGTCTACATTATATTTAAAAGCAACATTTTTTTGATAACTAAAACCTAAAGTCATGCATTTGCTCTAAAAAGAGAAGTTTGAAGTGGTGGTATGAGCTTCATGGCTTGGAATTTGGCATTGAGGACTCCCCGGAATTCTCCAACTGCTGGAGACCTAGCTGGGAGCTAAGAATAGTGCAGAACGTAAACTTCTATAGTAGCAACTGTGAAAGGAATTTTTAGAAGCAGTGTGAGACTATAGCATTGTTAGAGAGTTTGGCAAATGGCACTCTTTAATTGTCAAAAGTACATATTTTTAATTATGTATTTTACTATCCTAAGTTCAAATGGAAGAGCTTGTAGGACCTTGCTTCCTGGTTTCATTAATTATCTCTATTCATTCATGTCTTATTTAACATTATTCGTAGGGAACATAGAGCAAAGGTCTATATTTGGCAGAAGACATGTGCTTATTGCCACATTTTATAGGAGTACTGTCAAGGCTTCCCAGAAACGCATGTGGCAGTTTTATTTGACATTGGATTGTAATTTGTTGCATTCATTTTAGACTCGAGATCCTCATTTTTGCTTGCAGTTCAGGGTGGGTTCAAGGAAAGTCTAGGAGAATGTGGGCAGTACATTGGTGTTTCCTTCTATCTGTCCTTCTGGCATTCTTATTTTCCCTTTCAGCATTTTGATCCTTGTGTGCAATTTGGTCATGGAGAATCCCACAGAGCCCTCCCCTCCTCAGGCAGTGCCTTATGCCCTGGCTCTACCTGGCTCTTTCCCCTTCAAGGGAAACATATTCTTTTTAAAAAAATATATTTTTAGTTTATTTATTTATTTTTGGCGGGGGGGGGGGGAGAAAGCGAGAGGGGGAGGGGCAGAGAGAGAGAGAGGGAGAGAGAGAGGATCCCAAGGGAGATGGGGCTCGAACTCATGAACCATGAGATCATGACCTGAGCCAAAATCAAGAGCAGATGCTTAACTGACTGAACCACCCAAGCACCCCTGGAAACCTATTCTTAATTGCTTGAGGGGAAAACTTAGTTTACATTATTTTTTTTCTTATAAAATAAGAAAATTAGTCTATATATATCCAAGATACCTTCCTGCTCTAAAATCTTGTGCTTTTATGACTCTGTCTCTTCTCTGGGCAAAATGAAAACTACTGATTATAAACTTTCTTGAGAAAACTCATCTTCATCATATTTGTGGAATTATTCTTGTTGTTTTGTCTATCTTTTCTTTCTCTCTTTTTCTTGTATTCTCAGAAATATCATCTGGAGCAAAAATAGTATTCTGCTTATAGTACATTTCATAGAAAACAGGTCTGTTTCACACTCAGTTTCTGGGTGTTTGGATTCAAGCCCTTAACGGGGACTGATGGATAGTTGGTGGCAAGGTATTGTACTTGTCCCACTCTTGCTGAATGCACTGTTTACAGACAGCTTTGCCATGTGATTCTCCACTTTTGGACTCCACATGGATCACTGAGTCCTCGATAGAAATATTTATTCAAAGGTGTAATACTACTGGTAATATTGTGGTTTGATAGACATGGTCTTTGCAGGCAGCCCCATGTGAGAGCACACCATAGACCAGTAAGAAGTAAATGAATGTTGGGGTGCCTGGGTGGTTCAGTCGGTTAAGCATCCGACTTTGGCTCAGGTCATGATCTCACAGCTTGTGAGTTCAAGCCCCGCATAGGGCTCTGTGCTAACAGCTCAGAGCCTGGAGCCTGCTTCGGATTCTGTGTTTCCCTCTCTCTCTGTCCCTCCCCTGCTCGCATGCTCTCTCCCTCTCAAAAATAAACATTAAAGAAAATTTTTTAAAAAAGTAGATGAATATTATTGTCCATCCTGAAGCCCACAGGCCTCTGCTGAGATTAATTGTTAGCAAGCTCTCCCCAAGATCCCCGACCATAAAGCACTGTAGGGAATGCAAAAGATTACAGTCATTACCCTGATGAAAAGCTGAGCTAATTTTGCCTGGATCTGACCCTCTGGTTCCAGGGAGTCTAGTTATTCCAATCCTGTTACTAAGAGGACACGCTCTAATGACGACATCGAGAGTGTTGATTAGTTGCTCATCAGGTGCGGCCCCCCAGCATTTCCTTTAGAGCTCACAGATATATTTCCCTGGAATTTAAAACGCCTTCTGAAACATGGGTCCTTCTATTGTTTGTCAATCATCCCTGCTTTGTAGCTGGTCAGTTGCTGCAGCCAGAGTGGGAGGACAGACAACCTCAAACACACGAGCTGAAGTGAGGCCCACTGTAGGAGCCACAGGGGAGAGGACAGAAGGACAGGTGCCGGCACCCAGGACACAGTCAGGACAGTGTCCTCACAGCAAAGGACTAGGGGAACACAGGCAAACTACCTGCAGAGCAAACTCATTAACTTTCATGTTCTTTTCCAGAGCTTTCTTCTTTGTTTCTGTGTGACTGGCAGACACCCACAGTCACACTTGATTATAGTATTACTTTCTTCGTTACCAAGGCAGTTTCATTACTGAAACCTGGTGAAATATTATAAAGAAAACCGTCATGCTGTGCCCCTTAAAGAGGCCCAATGAAGGAAAATACATTCTTAAAAAGAGAAGTGATGATTTAGATAAAGTTTTCTTAGCCCTAAATACTGCTGTCTATGTGATGCAGAATTGACTTGGGAGGCAGAGGGGGAAGAATTTGGAATACTAGTTTTAGTTAAACTATGGTTTCAGCACACGGATAAAAGTGGGAAGTTGGGGTTAATTAGAAATGAAATGATGTGGCAGTATCCGCTTAAGTAATAGCTATCGGGGTTGGTGGGGGGCTAGGTGGCTCAGTCGGTGGAACATCTGACTCTTGATTTTGGTTCAGGTTGTGATCTTGTGGTTTGTGGGATCGAGCCCTCCACTGGGCTCCATGTTGACAGTGTGGAACCTCCTTGGCATTCTCTCACTCTCCCTTTCTCCCCATCTCTTTCTGACCTTCCCCCCTCTCACACTGTTTTTGTCTCTCTCAAAATAAATAAATAAACTTAAAAAAAGAAGTAATAGCTGTCAAAGGGCCTGGCATTTCCTGAGGAGGAGAGGGAACTGATAGTTTGGAAACTTCTCCCTGCCTCCAAATAGCTAATCCTCAGGAAGTCCCTTTGTTAAAGTCATTACTGCCTCCTGAGAGGGTGATTTAAAAAGAAATAGGCTTGCTTCAAAGGCAGCATGTGGAGTGTAGCACTGCAGCCCTGAATGGTCACTTGTCAAGATTTCTCTGAGGAAACTTGCCCCATCCCAGGTCCTCTCATGGCTCTAAATGGCAGAAGTACTAGGCACCCTGTGACACTGTCTTTAGGAGTTTCATTGATGTACACCAATGGGCAGAACTTGAGTGAAGGTTGGAAGACAGGTCATACAAGGATTTGTATGTTGAAGTATCAGCACAGAAAACACATGTAGTGTATTAATCATACTTTATTCTTCATTAAGTGGTCCTATTCCTCATTCTATACCCCTAGAACTTTTTTTTTAATAACCATTTCTCTTTTTAGTTTTTCTTCACTAATGTTGCCTTGCCCTGACTTGCTCACTCTATTATAAAAGAACTATTTATAACACATATAGCTTTGTTAGGATTGGAAATCCTGACTCATCCATTCTCACTTTTAATGACTACCTAGGCTGAAGATTTGCCTCTTGACAGTGCTCTGTTTTTGCTGTGGGAAAGAGAGAATGACCAAATGTTATTTCTAAGGCGCTATTAAGAGCTAGAAATTATTTTGTGAACAGTAATATGCTTAGTCTGTATCTCTGAGAAGATTTCCACCACTTGATGTGCGTTCTCAAATGTAAAATAATATTGATAATAACAATTAGTGAGAACCTGCTATGCACCACAGAGTGTATATTCTTTACATGTCTTGACACACTTAATATTTACTTTAGGGAAAGTCCTATTAGCCTCACCTCTAGGTAAGGGCTAAATGGCTAGTGATCTGGGTTCAATACATGGACCAAGAGTTAAAGGAGGGGAGATGTAGTGGGTGCCCTTTTGGATCTAGCTGCCCTGCCATGAGGTTGTGTTCTGGGCACAATGGCTAAGCATTTGAGAATTAAAACAAAAACAAAAACAAAAACACAAAAGAATAAAAAAAAACCCACCTTGAAATGCAAGTGTAGGGAAGCCCTGTGGCCATGACTGTGATCTGGTCCAGTATGGATGCCACCTCCTCAGTGGATAGTTGTCTTTTAGCTAGTGCAGGAACTCTGACAGTGACCCCAGCTATGGTGCTAGGTGGACTGATGGGCTTTTCATTCTCTCCTTCTCTTCGTATTTAGGGCAAAAAAATGACCCTTGAATTGAATTGTGAAAGCCCTTGGAATTCTTAGACAATTCAGGATTAGGATGGGATGCCAGTTTTAGAAGATGCTAGGGGCTCCTGGGTGGCTCAGTTGGTTAAGTGTCTGACTTTTGGTTTCAGTTCAGGTCATGATCTCACAGTGTCGTGAGTTCAAGCCCCACATTGGGCTCTGTGCTGGCAGCATGGACTGTACTTTGGATTCTGTCTCTTGCCCTCACTCTCTGCCCCTCCTCTGCTTGCACTGTCTCTGTCTCTCTCAAAATAAATAAATAAACTTAAAAAAACAAAGAAGATGCTAGACTTCCTGCTGGTGCCACCTCACCATTAGTCTCTAATGATCCTCACCTTCACGTATTTTCATTGTTTTGTGGGTCAAGATTTTAGGGGCATCTCACAATATTGCAGTCAGATGTCAGCTGTGGCTCCCATTATCTGTAGACTTAGCAGGGGCTGGAAGGTCCACTTCCAAGGTGGTTTACTCATATAGCTATTGACTGGGCAATTCAGTTCCTCTCCTCATGGGCCTCTTCATGGGGCTGTTTGAGTTTCCTCATGGAATTGTAGGGGAGGAAAAATATTTTTTTCTTCTGCCTTTTTAGGTTCTCCGTTGGGACCCCTGCAACAAAAGACAGATTAGAAGAGAAAAACACACAGAAGTTTATTAACATGTGTATCTCATATATACATGGAAAAATTGGGGGATAAGTAATTCAAAGGGGTGGCTAGAATTTGGGCTTAGGCTTTTCTATTTATTTATTTTGAGAGAGAGAGAGAGAGAGAGAGAGAGAGAGAGAGAGAGAGAGAGAGAAAGCAGGGGAGGGGCAGAGAGAGAGAGGGAATCCCAAGCGGGCTCTGCACTGTCAGTGCACAGCCTGACGCGGGGCCCGGCCTCACAAACAGTGACATCATGACCTGAGCCAAAGTCAGACACTCAACCAACTGAGCCACCCAGATGCCCCTAGAATCTGGGTTTAAATATCATCTTCAGCTTGAACAGAACAAAGGTTTGGGGGAGGCCAGTTATGGGAAGATGAATAGGAAAAGTACAGTAAATAAGAGTAAGGTTTATTATGCAGATTTAAGTGTCTTCTCCATGGATAAGAGTGTGATTTCAAATAATCCTCTTCCTGGTTGCAAATAGGGAGACATCTCTACAAATGGAGATTTTCTTTATAAATCTTACAAAAGGGTAACTTCCGTTTTCAGAGCTTCTCTTTTGTTTACTGTTTCTCAAAACAATCCTTATGCTAAAGAAGCATGTTTTGGGGTGGTGCTTTCTGGTCTCCTACTGTGTGATGCCTGGCTTCCCCCAGAGTGAATGAACTGAGAGAAGCTGAAATGCTTTTTATGATCTAGTCTTAGCAGTCTGCCATATTGTACTGGCCATATTGTACTGGTACTTCTGCCATATTGTACTGGTCACACACAGGCAGACATGATTCAGTTTAAGGCGGGGGACTATGCAAGGCATGGAATACGTGAAGGTGAGGATCATTAGAGGCTATTCTTGAGACTGGTTACCAATGGTTTATGTCTCTCCCATTCAAAAAATATACTGATCCCCTTCCACAAGACCCCTGAATCTCATGCTTTTACAGTATCAGCTCAAATTCCAAAACTGCATCATTTGAGTCGGATCTGGATATAGGTCTTTAATAATGTTCCTTGAGATCTGAAGACCTTTGAATGAAGGATACAAGTTTTCTGTCCCCTCTAATGCCCAGTAGCCAACAATTATGGGAAAGGCATAGGCTAGTAGCAATCCACACTCTTTAAAAAGGGGAGAAAATAGGCATCACACAGTGGTCAGTGGTTTATGGAAATGCTAGACCTGAATCACTTTAACTTGGGAGGTACCAGCTAGTCGCATGTTGCCAGTTCCTTGATTAGGGCTTAACTCTGTTGCCTGGAGAGATTCTCCAAGGCTGTTGCCTCTGCTCTATGGGCTCCTGATTTTACTTTCTGAGTCTTCCTTTTTCATAAGAAATGATTAGCATTTGCAACTGAGTGGTTTTTTTCAAACTGCTTCTAGCTCATAGTGTTTGGGGATTCGGAGGCCTCTCATTCTATACTGCCTTTATTCCTTTAAATCCAAGAAGATACAAATTTTTAAAGTTTTGTGGGTTTTTTTTAATGAATTGATTTATATAATCCAGTCTATTAGATTAAAGCTACACAAACACATCTTTCAAGATAGGCCCCTCTTCACCTTGATCTTCCTACAAGGTTGCTGAAACATGGTCAACCAGAAGATAAAGATAAACCACAATGACAGGCAAGTGAGTGTCTATTTAGGATGAAAGAATTGCAATTCAGAGAACACAGATTCAAGTAGATACTGCTTACAGGGTGAAAGCAAGGGGGTTTTTTTGAGGAAAAGGGAGCAGGTTCAGGCAGAACTACAGAAGTTAAGAAGAGAAAAAAGTGTTTTCTATGTGTGTTAATAAGCTAAACTACTCTGGGTTAAGCATCTACTGACTAGTGATTCTATCTTCAGAAAGTCCACAACCATCAGTCTTGTGATCAGGATGTCCGTTCTGCTGACTTCTCAAACAATTGCTTAAAACAATTGCCATTTTGCCTGGTTCACAGGTTTTGGCCCAGTTCAAACAAAGATGGATACGACAGTTTTTCTACCATAGCTCCTCCGACTTTATTTTAAAATGGCTCTAGTCATGTCACATTTTTACTGAGACATCACCTTTAAGAATCTCTGAGGGGCTTTTGTTTAAAGGAGCAAATTTGTGCTTCTTAGTCTTAGACCTTAGGGGACCTTTTTTTGTCTGACTGAGTAATTTTTCCAGGTACTGCCTTAGATACTTCTGAGGCCTTAAGAAAGGATCTGATAGTTCTCCACTGGATTTGATCTTTGTCCTGAAGCCATTTCTTAATTTGAGAATCTTGGAAGGGCTGAGAATGGGAGAGTTTCATTTTTGAACTCAGCAAGTCTTGGCTTCTTTACATGTCAGTGCTTTTGTTCAGCTCATCTGTCCTCCTACATCTTACTATAAGGAGTAGAAGAAAACCGGGTGGCACTCATAGCACAATGCTGGGAATCTCCTTACCTAGATCATCTAGCTCATTAGATGCATTTTCTATTACTAACGTTTCTGCCTCTACATAACAAGGACACTCTTTCCTTAAGCTCTCAATACCATGTCTTACATTTTCTTTTTTTTTCTTTTAAAAATAGACTTTTTGTTTTCTTTTTAAAAATTATTCATTTTGAGAGAGAGAAAGAGAGAGAGTGTGTGTGGGCATGTGCATGGGGTAAGGGGCAGAGAGAGGAGGAGAGAGAGAATTCCAAGTGGGCTCTGTGTTGTCAGCACAGAGCCCAGTGTGGGGCTTGACTCACGAACTGTGAGATCGTGACCTGAGCCAAAATCAAGATTCAGATGATTAACCGACTGAGCCACTCAGGTGCCCCTAAAATAGACGTTAGTTTTTAGAACAATTTTAGGTTCACAACAAAATTGAGCAGAAAGTAGAGTTCCCAGCTACCCCAACCTCACACAAACACAGCTTCCCCACTATCAACATCCTCCGCTGCAGTGGTATATTTTTTTTTTACAGTTAATGAACCTACAGTGACACATTTATCACCTTAAGTTCATAGTTTACATTAGGGTTCACTCTTGGTGTTGTCTATTCTATAGGTTTTGTCAAATGTATAATGACATGTAGCCACCATTATAGTATCATGAGTGTAATTTCACTGCCTTGAAAATTCTCTCTGCTCCATCTATTCATCCCTCCCTAACCTGTGGCAACCACTGACCTTTTTACTGTCTCCATAGTTTTGCTTTTTCTAGAGTGTCATATGGCTGTAATTACACACTACATAGACTTTTCAGACTGGTTTCTTTCACTTGGTGACATGAATTTAAGTTTCCTCCATGTCTTTTCATGGCCTGATAGCTCATTTCTTTTTGGTGTGGAATAGTATTCAATTGTCTGGATATACCACAGTTTATTTACCCATTCACACACTGTCTTTTAAACCCTTGTTAGAGCACATCAGGCTCTCATTAGCAGTCTCTTCCAAGTTGTTTAGGCTCTCACTAACATTTTTCTCAAGGTCCTTCCCATTTCTGCCTATCACTCCATCTCAAGCCACTCACTCACATTTAAAATTTTTGTTACAGTAGCATCCTTTTCCATGTACCTAAATCTGTATCAGTTAGGATCTGGTCAGAAAACCATTATCTGTCTCTATGTCTGTGTCACGCCTAGGTCCTATGTCCGTATCCATAACACATCCTCATCCATATCCACATCCACATCCTCATCCATATCTATACTATATGTGTATCTACATCTGTATCCATATCATCTATCATCTATATCATCTGTATCTATCTCAGTATCCTTGGTATATAAAAGTCAACATAGACACATACTATAAAAGGAATTTATTTTAAGGATTTGACCTCATGTAGTTGCGATTGCACAGCTTATATGGTGCTTATGTTTGTTTGGTAATGGAGGCTGAAATTCTCAGAACAGGCAGTTGGGAGGGGAAAGAAACACAAAATGGTCCTGAAGATACTCTGGCCCTGAATTAGTTCCTTCCTGACTCCCTTTAACTCAGGTGATGGGCATATCCTACAAGAGAAGCTGGCTTACTTTGTCACAGAGCTAAACATGCACCTGACCCAGGATCTGCAGAAGCTGAAGTGAGAGATCTATCAGGAGCTGGAGAAGTTTGTGCACCCGGCTCCTGGTCTGTGCCATGCAAGGGAAGGGCACAGAAATGCAATGTCAAGGAGTTGCATCAGTGCTTTGAGCCTGGCACTGACCTTCCCGGCACAAAAGGAAGATGACTGCTTCTCCTCTTTCACCTTTCAAATGTCATGCAAATGTCTTTTGTGCTCCATATTCACCTAGTCCTGTGTAGAAAAGGGAATTCTGAGAAATTTTGCTAAGTTGACATAAATACAAATCCACCACACTTATCCTTTTCCCTACCTACATTCTTTTTATTTATTAGACAGAGTGAGTGGGGGAGGGGCAGAGAGAGAGGAAGACACAGAATCCGAAGCAGGCTCCAGGCTCTGAGATGTCAGCACAGAGCCCAACCTGGGGCTCAAACCCACGGACTGCGAGATCATGAACTGAGCTGAAGTCAGACACTTAACCAACTGAATCACCCAGGCACACTTCTTTATTTCTTTTTAACTGCAAGATGAGATGCAAAATTTTTGCATGTTGCATTTAACTAAATTCCATTGAATCTTTGTTACTATAGGACAGGTTTAAGAACTTTGAAGTTTTGAAGTTTTTTTGAACTGTTTGTTCAACTTCTATTTAGTCCTCATTGAATTCCCTACGGAGACTTTTTCCAGTCTCTTCAAACCCTTATTGTTGCCTTACGCTTCTTTCTCCTATTACTGGTGATAATTAAGGTGAAGGGATATAGGCTAGATTGGGGGTTTTAAAACCTTAGAGTCATTGAGACTCAGCTAGAGGCCTTATTCAGACAGAGATTGCTGAGTCCCATCCCCAGGGTTCCTAATTCAGCGGGTCTAGGGAGATGAAAAGAAGGTCCTTGTAACAAGTTCCCATGTGATGCTAGACTGCAAGGGTCTTAATGGTGAGCTAGGGATGGGGATGAAGATTGAATCAGGGTGGGCTGAGTGTAGCATTATGGCAATAATGGGGTTTGGGGGAGAGATCCTCTGTTTTAAACATCTGGATGGTTCCCTTGGCCCTGGTGTCACACACCTTGCCTGCTACAGCTAGGGTTAGCGCTATGGGGTCTCCAGAAAGATCTTGAAACTATTTCACATGTATTTTGGCTTTAGCAAACAACAACAACAACAACAACAACAACAAACCCCAAAACCAAACAAACAAAAACATCCCAAATAGACAAACACAAAACACAAAACAAAACAAGACACACTTGAATGAAAATAAATCCAGACTTTTGATGAGATGGTGAAGACATGAGGAAAAGAAGTTCGAATCTTGCCAACTTGGTGTGGCCATCTGGAGATTACTTTGCTATGCAGCTGTTTCATGATTGTGGCAGCTGATGTCAGTCCTAGAAGTGCTGCAAATCCATGGGGAAAATTTTCATATATTAAAAGAAATTATTTTTCTAATTTTTACTCAAATGTGGGCAAAAATATTTGTTTCTGATCGTACCTAAGATTCCCATCCATACTTGAGCCTCTTGCTTCTCTGACATTGAGTAGATTCTGATGTACGTGAGCAAGAAGCAGTTTTCAGCAAAAGACACAGACAAATATAATAAAGTTTCGAGTGGCTTTTTACCTGCTAATGAAAAGGACAATAGACTCAGGAGTCAGGAGACCAGCTTCTAGCTCCAGGTCTGCAATTAGCATGCTGCAAGATTTGAACAAGTTCCTCAAATTATCTGGTCTCAGTTTTCTGGACTGTAAAATAAAGCGGATGGATGAGACAATTCCAAAGGCACTCAGTCTAAAATTTAATGACAATTTTAATGGGAAAACAGTTTCATTAAGTAATAGGATTGATGTCTTTATTCTGAGAAATAATACAGATCCATATTAGAAATGAACAAATTTCAAAAACAAATTTGAAAAATAGATGGACATGACCTATTGTATCTTCAGAAATTTAATCAGAGTCTTACAGGACAAACTAATCTTCTAACTGGTATTAGGTGAGTTGAACTTTTTGAGGAAGGTTGAGAGGACTGGTTGTGTTCCTAGGCCTGCCAGCCTTTTGTTTTACGTAATTTCCTTTCATGGGTCAATGTCAACAATCAGGCACATACAAAGAAAGCCATTGAGTTAAAGTTGCAATGCATAAGTGACTCTGGCAGGGTCAGTTTTGGTGGTGGAATTTGATAAAGCATCTAAATTGTTTACTTATGACCTTCATCAACTGAAACTGAATTATAAATAGCTCTGAACAAATTTGACATTGAATGTCCTCTGTGAAGGCATCCTGTTGGAATTTAATTATATCACTTGGTAATGATAACAGCTTGAAACAATTTTTAACCTAACTTATTCAATTTAAAGACATTGAAAATTTAAACTTTTAAATATTTTTTTAATTTAATTTTTTATTTTTTAAATTTACATCCAAATTAGTTAGCATATAGTGAAACAATGATTTCAGGAGTAGATTCCTTAATGCCCCTTACCCATTTAGCCCATCCCCCCTCCCAAAACCCCTCCAGTAACCCTGTTTGTTCTCCAATATTTAAGAGTCTCTCATGTTTTGTCCCCCTCCTTGTTTTTGTATTATTTTTGCTTCCCTTCCCTTATGTTCATCTGTTTTGTCTCTTAAAGTCCTCATATGAGTGAAGTCATATGATTTTTGTCTTTCTCTGACTAATTTCACTTAGCATAATGCCCTCCAGTTCCATCCACGTAGTTGCAAATGGCAAGATTTCATTCTTTTTGATTGTCGAGTAATACTCCATTATATATATACATATATATAATACATCTTCTTTATCCATTCATCAATTTGATGGACATTTGGGCTCTTTCCATACTTTGGCTATTGTTGATAGTGCTGCTATAAACATGGGGGTGCATGTGCCCCTTCGAAACAGCACACCTCTATCCCGTGGATAAATGCCTAGTAATGCAATTGCTGGGTTGTAGGGTAGTTCTGTTTTTAGTTTTTTGAGGAACCTCCATACTGTTTTTCAGAGTGGCTGCACCAGCTTGCATTCCCACCAACAATGCAGAAGAGATCCTCTTTTTCTGCATCCTCGCCAACATCTGTTGTTGCCTGAGTTGTTCATGTTACCCATTCTGACAGGTGTAAGGTGATATCTCATTGTTGTTTTGATTTGCATTTCCCTGATGATGAGTGATGTTGAGCATTTTTTCATGTGTTGGTTGGCCATCTGGATGTCTTCCTTGGAGAGAAAATTTAAACTTTTTTAAATGAAGTAAACCATATTATCTAATGGTTCTGAGAATGGATGATGAATTAAAAAAAATAGATAATTTTTTTTCCCAAGCAGAAGTAAAGATTTATAAGCAAAACATAGATGAAAGAACTCTCTTCTTACTTCTACTATCTTAAATAGTGAGAAGGAGACCCTCAGAACAATCTATCCAAGAGAGGTGTAGATTTGTAGGGCTTCAATGACACAGGTGGGCCAGTTCTTGAAAAACTACATACAAAGGTTGCTTTTGATGCACTCCTCCCATCTCCTTTTATTCATTTCCAAACGGTTTAATAAGGCTCTGCCAAGTGTAAGGAACCTATGTGCCGGATCCTATTCTCAATATGTTGTGTTTTTCAGTGAGGATATAAATCCATGTGATGAATTTTTAAAAAAAATTTATTTAATTTATTTTTTTAACTTACATCGAAGTTAGTTAGCATATAGTGCAACAATGATTTCGGGAGTAGATTCCTTAATGCTCCTTACCCATTTAGCACCTCCCCCCACAACCCCTCCAATAACCCTCTGTTTGTTCTCCATATTTAAGAGTCTCTTATGCTTTTGTCCCCCTCCCTGTCTTTATATTATTTTTGCTTCCCTTCCCTTATGTTCATCTGTTTTTTATCTTTAAAAAAATTTTTTTTAATGTTTATTTATTTATTTATTAAAAAAAAATTTTTTTTCAACGTTTTTTATTTATTTTTGGGACAGAGAGAGAGCATGAACGGGGGAGGGGCAGAGAGAGAGGGAGACACAGAATCGGAAACAGGCTCCAGGCTCCGAGCCATCAGCCCAGAGCCTGACGCGGGGCTGGAACTCACAGACCGCAAGATCGTGACCTGGCTGAAGTTGGACGCTTAACCGACTGCGCCACCCAGGCGCCCCAATGTTTATTTATTCTTGAGAGACAGAGAGTGAGTGGGGGAGGGGCACAGAGAGAGAGAAAGACACAGAATCTGAGGAGGCTCCAGGCTCTGAGCTGTCAGCACAGAGCCTTACATTGGGCTCGAACTTACAAGCCTCGAGATCATGACCTGAGCCGAAGTTGGATGCTTAACCGACTAAGCCACCCAGGCGCCCCTGTTTTGTATCTTAAAGTCCTCATATGAGTGAAGTCATATGATATTTGTCTTTCTCTGACTAATTCCGCTTAGCACAATACCCTCCAGTTCCATCCACGTAGTAGCAAATGGCAAGATTTCATGTTTTTGATTGCCGAGTAATACTCTGTTGTATGTGTGTGTGTGTGTGTGTGTGTGTGTGTGTATATACCACATCTTCTTTGTCCATAAATGTGACGAATTTTTAATGGCAACATGACAAAGTAGAAAAGAACCCTGAAATGAGCACGGTACAAGGGGAGGAAATTTAGAGTTTTTAAAATTATAGTCATTCAAGGGTGTGTGGGTGTTGTTGTTTTAAAAAATTTTTTTTTTACTTTTTAGATTTTTAGAAAGGGAATGGTTCCATAATAATAGTGAGCATGTTCTAGGTTTTTTTTCTTTAATTTTATGAAAGTTTGCAGAGAAGTATCATTATCTCTATTTTTTAAATTAAAAAAATAAATAACTGAGCCTCAGTGTTTAAATAATTTGTCCAAGGGGCGCCTGGGTGGCGCAGTCGGTTAAGCGTCCGACTTCAGCCAGGTCACGATCTCGCGGTCTGTGAGTTCGAGCCCCGCGTCGGGCTCTGGGCTGATGGCTCAGAGCCTGGAGCCTGTTTCCGATTCTGTGTCTCCCTCTCTCTCTGCCCCTCCCCCGTTCATGCTCTGTCTCTCTCTGTCCCAAAAATAAATAAACGTTGAAAAAAAAAATTTAAATAATTTGTCCAAGATCAAAAACCTGGAAAGTGGTGAAAATGTGATTCACACAAATCACACCTCATCCATCCATCACACCTTATTTCCTCTGATTCCAGTTTTGGGAACAGAGTGGATTACTAGATATAGCATCTTAAATCAGAAGCCTTTTCATTAATCTGGACCATTAGAACGGTGCATTTTATTTTATTTATTTTATATTATTTTTTAAGTTTATTTATTTTGAGAAAGAGAGTGTGTGCATATGAGCCAGGAGGGGCAGAGAGAGGGAGAGAGAGAGAATCCCAAGCAGACTCCACAGGCTCTGCACTGTCAGCGTAGAGCCCAATGTGGAGCTCAAACCCATGAACCAAGAGATCGTGACCTGAGCTGATATCAAGAGTCAGATGCTTAACCTACTGAGCCACCCAGGTGCCCCTAGAAAGGTCCATTTTATTTTAAATTTATTTATTTATTTTGAGAGAGCAAGAGAACGAGAGACAGAGAGAGAGAGCAAGCAAGAGAGCAGGGAAGGTGGATAGGCAGAGAGAGAGGGAGAGAGAATCTCAAGCAGGCCCTGAGCTGTCAGCAGGAAGCCTCAATCAGGCTCCAGCCCATGAAATGTGAGATCATGGAAAGGTCCATTTTAATATAAAAACTGCAAAGAAGCTTTTGACTATAATGCTTCTCCCCACTTTTCCCCTATGATATCCTCATCCCTGACAAATCAGGAGAGAGGAATTTATAGAATTGTAGTTTTTGCAAAGCCAAGCTGTCTTGATTCAGGAGTCTATGACCCTAAAAACAGAATCAGTTAGAAAGAAAAATTATGTACAGTTCTACAGAGTGCCCTTGCCTTGATTAGTGGTTAGAATATGATCTTGATAGGACTGGCTATACAATTTTCAGGGTTCAGTACAAAATAAAAATGAGGGGCCTCTTGTTAAATTATTAGGAATTTCAAGACAGAGACAGCAGAGCATTACACGAAATGTGGAACCTTTGTAAGTGTGGAGCCCTGGGTAACTGCACACAATTTGCATATTTGTGAAGTTGATCCTGGATCCTGAACTCAGAGAAGGAATGACCTCTCCTGGCTCTTTTTTATTGATCTACATTGAAGACAGCTTGATATAAAGATTGGTAGGTCATCCTCATTAATAAGGTTGTGGAGTGAAGAGTAAAGTTGGCATTAAATTTTTAAACATTTTATTATGCATGATATTTATAGGCACAGAGAAGCTCTAGAATGGTTAAGTCTATAATTTTGTCCTTTTTTGGTGGGGAGTAAAGATGAGAGTAGGAGAAATATATTTTAATAACTGGAGAATTAGAGACCAAAATTAGATCAGCTGTTCAGAAACTGTATATGATTTCATGGACACAAGAGGTAATACCAACAGAAAAATGCTTTTTATATATTGACACTTTAATATTTTTCCCATATTGTCTCTTTGAGTGAGAGGAAAAAATGTAGCTGAGTAGTTGAAAATGCCTACTTAATTGTCTTCTGACCTTCTGGAGCTGTAGGGAAAAGTAAAGAAATGAAAGAAACAGCCTTGCCTTTTGAAGAACTGACAGATTAGCTTACATTTCAGGAAACAGATTTAGAAAAATACCTAATACTAAGAAAGTATGTAGCTGAGTTTGAAGAAGATTGAAGATGCTGTAAGAATACTTCCAGGGCGCCTGGGTGGCTTAGTGTTAGCTTAAGTGTCCTTCTCTTGATTTGGGCTCAGGTCATGATCTCATGGTTTGTGGGTTCGAGCCACACAGTGGGTTCTGTGCTGACAGTGCAGGGCCTGCTTGGGATTCTCTCTCTCCCTCTCTCTCTGCCCCTCCCTTGCTTGCACATACATACTCTCTCTCAAATAAATAAATACTTTTTTTTAAAAAAAGAATAATTTCAAATTTTTAAAGGAATAATTTACTTAAACCAGGAGGCCAAAGGAAAGAGTGCCATGTAAGATATATGATATACAAAAGAAGGGCTTCACTAACAATTCTGAGAGACTATTATTTAATTTTTCTTAAAATTAATAGTCTAAGGCCCTTATATTTGAGAAGCATGGTGCTTTAAAGAAATTGTGTGTTTATATTTGCAGAATTTTGAATGTGCTTTGTAGAGAATTACCACGTTCTTCACCTGAAATTAGTTTGTCTTTATGAACTAGCTACACTGGCTACAAATATCCTGAAGACAAAAACTGCTTTAACCTGGTAATTTTTGTATGTAAGTAATACAACACTATTCACAGATAATGTTAGCTGAATGATAGTTGGCCTGAGGCCCTCCAGGCACCAATAATTTTAGACATATTTAGAGGAGCTTTTTAACTAGTATCGTTTTTAAAATTTTGATAATAAACTGTTAATGCTACAATCTAATTTATAGATGAACTGATTTAAGAATGATTTTTATTCTGAAGTCTGTATTATAGTATTTTAAAAGGTTCCTAAAAGATAGTTTGGCAGTTTCTCATAAAGTTAAACATAGATTTACGATATGACCCAGCAGTCACACTCCTAAGTATTTCCAAACTGCACTGAAACATATTCAAACACAAACCTGCATGTGAATATCTATAGAGGCTTTATTCATAATCACTAAAAGCTAATGTTTTTTAGCTGAAAAAAATGGATAAACTGTGGTACATCCATTCAACAGTCCATTCTTCATCAGTTAAAAGGAATGAGCAATTGATTTACCCAACAGCATAATGAATCTTAAACACATTCTATGAAGTAAAAGCAGCTAGGTCCCATAGGCTACATATTGTATCATTTCATTCCTATGATGCTACATATGTAGCAAAAACTAGAGTGGCCAAAAACAGATCAGGGTTCCCAAGGGTTGGTGGATGGGGGCAGTGGTTGGCTACAAAGGGGACACACAAGACAAATTTAGGGTGATAGAACTGTTCTGTTTATATTAGAACAGTAGATGTATAATCCTATGCATTTTTCAAAATCTATAGAACTACACATATAGTGAATTATAACCTATGGAAATTATAAAGAAGTCCACCAGAAATATTAGAGAGTCTCAAGATGGAATACAAACTTTGGCCAGTGATCCTAACTATGGTACAAATGTACAACATAACAGCACTAGTGTATGGGAAGAAAGAGCTGACCTAGGTTTGAAAATGGTGTTTTGGCTCAAAACTGTTAAGGGTGAAGACAAAAGAACTATATATACATACTGTATTCTAGTTGGTGAGTTTGTTTCTCCTGGAGGTATGGGCTAACAATTATGAAACTGCTTTACATTTACACTGAAATTGAACAAATAAGTAAATGGGTAGTGGATGGCGGGCGCCATATTTCTGACTGTTGGAGAGGGAGGTTACGAGAGGGGAAAGCTAGAATGAATCCTGTAGTGCTGGATTAGTCAAAGACATCAGTATGAACTCATATGTGGCTTAATATATACACAGATGGATCATTCCAGAAAAAAATTAGATATGTGTGCACATATAAGTTAATACACATATATTACTTAGCTCTGTCCACTGAGAGCCTAGAAGCAGTGACCTCCCAGGAGAGACAAGCACTGCCAGTTCACACATCTTGATTTCTAAATGTCATTTTGCTATACAAGCAACTAGGGGTCCTTGGATAGATGGTTGATTGTAGGACTCAGCAGGGAAAACAGAAGATAAGCCTGGAGCATTTTGTGCTACCAAAAAAGTAAGGATATGCTCAAAAAGTAAAGGATTGAGCATGTCAAAGTGACAGGAGCTAAATTGAAGGTATGGACACTGTCTGAAGTAGAATAATTTGAGCAGTGTGATAAGTAGCATAATACAGTATTATAATATAAAGTATACAGTATATAAACATGCATTAATACTGATATACATAAATGATTGAATAGAAAAGTAAATGGGAGAGAAGAGACCAATCTTTCTAACAGAAAAATTTCAGATAATTTAGGTAGATACTTCCCCCCCCCCCCTTTTTTGAATGTGGTTGGGCTTACTGACTCACTTTCAAAGGAAAGGGTAGGGAATGAGAAAAATAATAACTTTATTGTGGAGAAACCTGGCACACACTCCTTTAACCATGTGATTAAGGCTAACACCACCAGTGTTGTCGTGGATATATCATATACCCTCAATGTGATGTAATGAGAAGGGTGCTGCACCTCTGTGGCATTCTTTCCAAAAACCCATAACCCCAGTCTAAATCATGAGAAAAATATTGGACAAAGCCAATTCTAAGGACTACAAAATACATAACCAATATTCCTTAAAACTCTAAATTCATGAAAAACAAAGACTGAGAAACTGTCACAGATCAGAGGGCACTAGGTGATGTGACAACTATGTACAGTGTGTTTCCTTGGATTGGGTTCTAGAACAGAGAAAGAACACTAATGGGAGAATGAAATTAAATCTGAAAAAAACCTTGGAGTTTATTTCATAATCATGCACTGATGTTGGCTTCTTAGTTTTGAGACATGACCATGGTAAGATGACTGCTTTAGAAGAAACTGAAACTGGGTAAGGAAGATATCCTGGGAACTCTCTGTACCGTCTTTACAACTTGTGTGTAATGTTAAAGATATTAAAACCTTTTAAAAAGTTTATTTTATTTATTTATTTATTTATTTATTTATTTATTTATTGAGAGAGAGAGAGAGAGAGAGAGAGAAAGAGAGAGAGAGAGAGAGAAAGAGAGAGAGAGAGAGAGAGAGAGAGAGAGAGTCAGAGCGTGAGTAGGGAGAGGCAGAGAGAGAGGGAGACACAGAATCTGAAGTAGGCTCCAGGCTCTGAGCTGTCAGCACAGAGCCCGACGCGGGGCTTGAACTCACGGACCGCGAGATCATGACCTGAGCTGAAGTTGGACACCTAACCAACTGAGACACCCAGACGCCCCTAAAAAGTTTATTTAAAAAACAGCCCTGCTGTTAAAATCTGAATTGATAGTTAATTTATTCAAGAAATAGCTACTGAAGCCTATAGTCTCTAGTCACTTATATAATGATGAACATGTCAGATGCTGTCCCTGTCCTCCTGAACTTACAGTTTAGTGGTGGGTAAAGACAACAGGGGAGTTCAAAACAATCTGATAAGCACTTTGAGAAAGTGCCAGAGGTTTAAAAAACATTTTTTTTCTCCTGTGTTGAAATTAATAAACATGGCATGTTAACTAGATCCTGGAACACAGAAAACATATTAGTCCAAATATAATGCTCTTATTGAGTATTTTTTATATTGGGTAATCCCTAAACTCTGAACGATTTGCTAATATCTCAAAGATTTTTAGCAGAGAATTTGGGGATATTCTTTAATTTATTATACTTTGTCCACCAAGAAATTATTCACTTACCAGGTGGAGGGAAATTTCCTTTTTTCATATACAAAATGGAAAATCAGAATATACATTCTTTAAAATTTCTTTCAATTTTAAAAGTCCATGAGCTTTGTCAAATATGTCATACATTTTCTTGTATGTTTATTGGTTCAGTTAGAAAGGTTTACTTAGGGGCGCCTGGGTGGCGCAGTCGGTTAGGCATCTGACTTCAGCCAGGTCACGATCTCGCGGTCCGTGAGTTCGAGCCCCGCGTCGGGCTCTGGGCTGGTGGCTCAGAGCCTGGAGCCTGTTTCCGATTCTGTGTCTCCCTCTCTCTCTGCCCCTCCCCCGTTCATGCTCTGTCTCTCTCTGTCTCAAAAATAAATAAAACATTAAAAAAAATTAAAAAAAAAAAAAGAAAGGTTTACTTATTGGTCACATAAAAATAAACATGACCAGGGGCACCTGGGTGACTCAGTTGACTGAGCATCTGACTCTTGATTTTGGCTTAGGTCACAATCTCATGGTTTGGGAGTCTGAGCCCTGAGTCAGGTTCTGCGCTGACAGTGTGGGGCCTGCTTGGGATTCTCTCTCTTTCCCTCCCTCTCTGCCCCTCTCTGTTCACTCTCACGTGTGAACTCTCTCTGAAAAATAAATAAATAAACATTAAAAAAAATTAAACGTGACCATATTTTCCCTTCATCATCAAGATTCCTATTTCTTCAGTTTATTTGAAATAGGAAAATGTTTCCCAAGAAAGGAAGATATTCTCACAGTGAAAAAGGGGGAAAAAAACCTCCATACATTCTGTAAGGCAGGCAGCATACCTCAAAAGGATGAGAAACCTTGTTACCTTCTAAAAAAGACTGGACTCTGAGATGCAGGCCCCGAAATCAGAGACTCTACATTTGTGTACCCTAGTCAGCCTACCTTAGCTCCCCCAAACCTCAGAAATGGGTATTTTAAAAGGAAATACTTTTTAGGTATGTCTGGGTGGCTCAGTTGGTTAAGCCATTGGATTTTGGCTCAGGTCATGATCTCACAGTTCATGCACGGGTTCGAGCCTTGCGTCGGGCTCTGTGTTGGCAGCTCAGAACCAGGAGTCTTCTTTGGATTTTGTGTCTCCCTTTCTCTCTGCCCCTTCCCTGCTCACTCTCTGTCTGTCTGTCTCTCTCTCAAAAATAAACATAAAAAAATTTAAAAAAATAAATAAAAGGAAGTACTTTTTTTTTGGATTTGAGATTTCTCTCTGCAAAGAAATTCGTCTCAGTTTGAAAGAGGTTGTGGGGTTAAAAGTCAAGACTTACTTGGGAACGCTGGATGATAGACATCCTGTGTCTCTCTTTTGCTGGAAAGTAATCTCACGAAGAATTTAGTCTATAGCCACACATGCAGGTTGCTTCTCTGAGGGGCCCAAAGTTGCATGCACTGCAAGTGGAGAGTTTGGAGGAGTAAATAGGGAAACATTACGGACAATCCTGACACATGCCCCTATACTTACAGACGGAGAAGTTTCAGAACCTGGAGCTGGAATCCAAAGGAAGAAAATGAAATGTCACAAGGTGGCAGTTCCTAAGAAGGGGCAGGAAGGGGGAAGGACAGTGGACAGATTTCCTTTAAAGAAGAAGAGACAATAGACAAGGAAGGTATTTCTAATGGGGTAGGGGAATAAAAACAAAGCAAAGCAAAACAAAACAAAACAGAAAGCAAACCAAACTAAACCAAACTATTTTTAGTGGAAGCAAACCTTTCACCCTTTAAAAATTAGCCCTTTGGTGGATTATTTCATTAGGCTTCTATTTTACTTCACTGCCATCAATGTCTCTCTCTTTCAGTTTATTCAGCAAAGTACTTTCTAAATGACCTTCCTAAGACATCTTAATGACAATATAACCTGCATGATCAAAAACCTTCAATGACTCGTCATTGTCCCAGAAAGAAAATCCAAACACTTCAACTTTGGTTTTCAAGTCTAGATCGTTAAGCAAATCACAAAATTTTCTTGGGCATTATTATTATTTTTTCATCTGTAAAATGACATTGATATATAGAAGCTCATAGATTATCTCATTAGCTGAGGGCAGATATATATCTCAATCATTTTTTAAATGGTTCAAAAGTAGTATTTTGCTATATCTAATTATTATCTCTCTTTGTCTATCATCTATTTATCTCCTAGTAGAAGTAGTGGTAGTTTGTATTTAAGGCAGATAAAAATACAGGGTGTGAATTGTTCCAGTCTCCAATGTTACGCTGATTTATCTGTACAAGTGGTTTTGATTTTAGTTACCTTGATTGAAACATGGTAAATAAACAAATCTAATATCCAAAAGAAAAAAAATCAAATTTTAATATTTTTTAGGACTTAGACCAATCCTGGCAATATTAAAACATGAGAATGCTTTTTGGTGCTTGCTGTACATTTTCAGGAGATTTAGTAAATAAATTGGTTTAACTTAATCTTGTAATCTTCAAAAATCTTTTCAGCACAACTCCCTCCCGCCCCCATAGCATCTGCTTCCAGTATGGTTAATTTTATAACAATTAGACTGTAATGAGACTTTTGCTTCCTTACCATGTTTACCAGCACAGTCTCAACATCCTTCTATTGATAAGAAACGTGTGGAAACTTCATTTTTTTTCTTTCTTTTTTAATCTTGATTTTGGAAGCCCTGGTAGAATAGTTAAGGAGATTTCTTAACAGTGAACAGGGAAGTCTTTTTTTCTCTTTTGGTTTTGATGGCACACAAATTAACTCGTTTCCTCTACTGAGCTGGGAATTCTGTAAAAGGAACCTGCTGGAAATATGAACATTCCTGTTCTTCCTGACTCTTAGTTTTGTTAGAAAATTCCTATGTTACATAACTTTTACTAAGAGGAGAATGGAGGCAGGATTTACCAAGCTTGGTTTTAATGAAGAACTGAAAAACAACATAAAATCACTAATCACGTGATGAGCAATGTAAGCACCATTGTTTCCAGAAACGGTGTAACTTAAGGAAAAATTTTAAGTTTAACTCAGGTTGCCAGCGAAAGAAGGATATCAATAGTTATTCTATGTGTCAGGCGTGATGTAAGGCATTCTCCCCACCCCCACTTCATATTTCATCTCATTTAATTCTTAGTGCAATCCTGTGGCTGGGTAATTTTTCAATATAGATTATTAGAGATAAGGAAGTTGAGATGTAGGGAATTTTAATAACATGTTTAAGATCACCCATCTACTAAATTTCAGGGCTTAGATTTGAAACCATTTTTGTGTGATGGAAAACTGCGATACAATTTCTGCTTTCGAACACTGTCTTCGTTGCTGTTTTCATATACTTCGGAGTTGAGTTTCCTGCCTTATGGGACTAGACTAGTAATCTTGATTGGTTTTTCAAGAATGAATAGGCTAATGAACTACTAATTATAAAGTATTCTGGTATGTGTAGAGAACGTGTAATTATCGAAAGAAAAATCATAACATTTTATAGTTACTTTCTCAGATATTTTTATCGTTCAATAAAATGCAGGATAATATATGATGCTATCTGTACTCTCTTCTTTGATGGCATGAATTAATGGAAAACAAATAGCCACTGAAGGATTTCTTAATACAGTTACCTCATGGTTCCCTGATGCACTTTTCTCAAACTTTAGATTTGTGGGGACATAAAGGCCAAACTGCTGACTTAACTAAATTCTTCCTTTGTTAAGAATATGTAAGATACAAATGAAGAAAATGCTAAAGCTTTATCAGGACATATCTGGGTTTTATAGCCCTGCTTTCGGAGAGTGCATTTATAGGATGTAAAGAAAGAAGAACATTTACAATGTCTACATAACAGGGCTGCAATTATGTAACATAATAATACAAAAAATACCTATACATAGAGGAAAGACCTGAACTAAATATGCCAAAATATGAATTATTGGTCATCTGTAGGTGAGGAGCCCGTAGGGCAATTCCATTTCATTAAAAAAAAATATCTTTCTGCATTTTCTAATTTTTTAAGAAGAAAAAATGTGTTATTTCTATAATCAGAAGAATGCAATGAATTTCATCCATATTTCACAAAGACACGTTCTTCTGAAAACAGTTCTAGTGGAGCATGAGGGTGAGAATATTCTCAAATGGAAACAATTTTGTTTGTAAGAGAATTCAGCTTTAAAATGGAAGCAAGGCATTTGTCTCTCTGATGCCATGGCAACCAGAGAAAACCACAAAGTCCAACAATGGTATAAAAATGTGCCTCAAGAGTGGGTAAGAAGGAGGCAACCTTGGACCTCTTTTTTTGTTTCCACTTCCCCTAGAACAGAAGGCTTCATTGTGTTTTTGTAGCTGACTCTTTCGCTTTCCAGCTAGGCTGCTGTGATAGGAAAAAGCAAACAATAATAATAACCCTTTCCTCATAAAGTTTGGACCTCTCCAAAAAATTGTGTGCTTTCTCTGTGGAGAAAAGCTTAGTTTCTTTTGATTTGGTTTCTCTGCTTCCCCTCCCCTGACATCTTCAAATTCAGTCATTTTTATGATGAAGTTTTTTCAATCATTATACATTTCACCCTCAGAATTCCCCTTGGGTGCCGTCCTCTTTGAAGCTGCAGGACTTGGTTGATCTTTTCTCTGTGGTCACTGTTTTCTTCATACCCAAGAGTTCCTTCTGTGAACGTTCTCCTTTTTCAGACCTCACTGTTTCTGTTGGTCACTAGGGCCTTGACTGTCTGATACTGTCTTTTCTTTTGAAAAAAAAAAAAAAAAGAAAAAAATGTTTTTTTAGCCTAGTTGTGTTCTTCAGATAAATCAGATTCCTCTAAGCCACTAAAGATTGCTAAGGGTCCTCATTTTGGGAGTATGAATTCAAAATTAAAAAAAAATTTTTTTTAATGTTTATTTATTTTTGAGAGAGAGAGAGAGAGGGAGAGAGAGAGAGAGGCAGTGTGCAAGAAGCCTGGGAGGGGCAGAGAGAGAGGGAGAGACAGAATCTGAAGCAGGCTCCAGGCTCTGAGCTGTCAGCACAGAGCCCAACATGGGGCTTGAACCCATGAACCTTGAGATCATGACCTGAGCTGAAGTTGGACACTTAGCCAACTGAGCCACCCAGGCACCCCTTAAAAATTTTTTTTAATGTTAATTTGTTTTTGAGAGAGAGAGAGAGAGAGCGAGCAAGAGAGAGAGAGCGCATGAGTAGGGGAGAGTAGCTGAGAGAGGGGGTGACAGAATCTGAAGCAGGCTGTAGGCTCTGAGCTGTCAGCACAGAGGCCGACGTGGGGCTCTAACCCATGAACCGTGAGATCGTGACATGAGCTGAAGTCAGATGCTCAACTGATTGAGCCACCCAGGTGCCCCTGAATTCAAATATTTTGATGGTAGAGGTTGCCAAGGGAATTCTTCCCCCTTAGGTAAGTAGTGATGCTGCTAAGCTCTCTCCTATGGCCTGCATAATACTACCCTACGACCATGGCAGCAAGGTCAATACAGTAAGGACTGCTGACCTCTGAGCTGTATTTTACTCTAAGATTTTGTGTGTTTGGGTTTAAAAACTTTAGTTAACTCAGAAGCCACCAGCGACCTGAGCAACCGGCCCTCTAGTTTTATACCTCAAACTAATGCTTTTCAACCAATACAGTGAAAAGGAATTGGGGAGACCATCTTCAGGGTAACCAGAAGAGTAACCATAAAGAATTGCTGGCCTTCCGGGTGGCAGCCAGAGGTGCAGTCTTGGAAGTGGAGGATACTGCATGACCCTCTAGCATCAGAAATCATAGAGGAGAGTTGCACAGCTGCTTGGCCTCCACCAGGCCTGGGCAGCTGGTCATTCTAGGAAACTGGCAGCGATAGTGTCATTCCTAGGAGAATGACCCAACCAAAAGGAATGAAGATTTTATAGCCACGAGGAAGCTAACTGTGGAGGATGGAGGGCTCAGATCATTCATTTTCCTTTCTTCAGCACCCATCAGTAAATGTTGCCTTCAATGAACTGGATTAATTTCAGCTACTGTTCTGAACTGACTGGTTGTGGGGCCTATAGAAAATCTCTCCATTTCTTTAACAGTTTTTTTGCAGGCCACACAAATTTCATTTGTCATTTTGATGGCCCTTGTGCAAGAAAGAAAAAAAAATTTCCTTCTTACAGTTGTAGTACACAATAATACATTTGGCCAGTCTCTTAACTTCCTGTCACTTGGAGTCTAGTTTGAGGACCATTTCAGTCCTGAACCATGTGCCATCCTGGCTCAGGGTAGCTTGATGGGGAGTTATAAAGTTGGGCATTTATATGGTATTGTGTAGTGTTTAAAAAGCCTACTCCCATAGACTATCTCATTTGACCCTTACTGGGAGTTAAAGAAGGTATCTAGACTGTTTTTAGTAATGAAGAGCCTCAAGTGGGCTCAGGAGTTCTTTAATAATATCCTTCTGGCTGTCTGGAGGGTGTATGGGCCTCAGTCCAAATCATATTCTACAGTCTATGTAGAATGTTGCACATGTGTAGGACTGAGAATGCTCATGGCAGGGGGTTTGGGCTGGGGGCTTGGGAGGGACACACAATTCCAGTGTGCCTGCACAAATTATAATCCAGATGGGACCTAGCCCTTTCAAATCTGATGGCAGTGCTACAGGCTTTCCCAGGTTAGGTGAATTTGAATTACTCCAAGATTTTATCAGAATGGTACCAGGTTCTTTTTCTTGTAAAGAGAGAAGCAATAGAATAGGAAGCTGTGTGAAGGAATACAAGAGATGAGTGGTCAGACAATGCAGTAATTTCATTTGCTAAAATGATTTGGGGATGGGCATGTCTTCCATAATGTGTAATGCACTTAGCACAGTGTTAATACTTAGCAAGTCCTCAATTAATGTTAATAAACTATGATACTACTACTACTACTAATAATAATAATAAATGATAAATTATGCATGGCCCTCTTGTGTTTTTATTTTTTCTTTTCTTTTGTCAGGCTTGAGTTCTGATTTCTATGTTGTTTTTGACATCCAGCTTATTCTGTCTGCTTCCTTGGTGCTTGACTCACTAGGTACTCAATAAAATCTGTTGAGTGGACAAATGAAGGAAGGAAGGCTTGCAGTGGCCTTTTGTACTTACTTGTGAGGCAGTGTTAATATTCTTCATTCCAGAGGAACTCAAAAAGATTCACATTTATTAGCATCAAAATTTCCATTACAAATTTAGTGGTATTAGTCAATTTAGTATTGTAATGACCAGTGTGGCTTTTCTTGTTCTTCGCCTTTTTCTTTTTCTTTCTTCTTCATAGGTTTTCTTGTACAGTTCCTTAAAAAGTGGCACTTTTTAAACTGGCAGTTTTGAAACTCATTTTAATATTTAAGTATTGCCAAAGATAAACAAAGCTGGACAAAGGTGAAGTGGTAAAGACAGAGTACATATAATCTGTAATATACTATTGCAATAGGGAAAAGAGTCCAGCAGGAATTGAACCCAACTTTGATTTGTAAAGTGGTGACCAGGCATTTTAAAAAGGGAGGATGAGGGAGTAGGGAGGGGACAGAGCGGGGCTCAGGAGAGCTGGGGAAGTGGAAAATTACAAAAAGTGGGAAGGGAGGGTTGGTCCATGTGAAGTCCTTCTGGGCTTGTTAATTGGCACCTATCCAGTTAAAGCTCCATGATGGTTAATTTTATGTGTCAGATTGACCAGACCATGGGATGCCCAGTACTGATTAAATATTATTTCTGGGAGTGTCTGTGAGGGTGTTTCCAGAAGAGCTTAGCATCTGAATTGGTGAACCGAGTAAAGCAGATGGCCATCCGCATTGTGGGTGGGCATCATCCAATCCACTGAGGTTCTGAAATGAACAAAAAATCAGAGGAAGCTTGACTTTGCAGTCTGCCTGATTGGTTGAGCTGAGACATTATTTTCTTCTGCCCTTGATGCTCTTGGTTGTACACCATCAGCTCTCTGGCTTTTGGGCTCTCGGGTCTTGGAACAACACTAGGGGCTTTCCTGCCCCTAATTTCCTGCCCCTATTTGGGGTAGATTTCCTGCCCAAATGTCCGATTTGGAGATGGCAGATTGTGGGATTTTTCACCCTCCATAATCATGTGAGCCTATTCCTTATAATAAGTTATGATCATAATGTATGTAAATAATAAGCACAGCATGTAGCACATAGTAAAGATTCAATAAGTACTGATTACTATGGCAGATATTATGTGTTGGCTGGCTCAGCCTCTCTTCCAATTTCCTTCTAGCGTGCCTCTCCATGCAGCTAGGAGAACTGCATTACCCAAGACTCCCTTGCAACTAGGGTGCCATATATGACTTAGAGTCTTCCTATCAGGTTCATTGGCTTGAGGTTTGACTTGGAACTGAAGGCACAAGGCATCCATTTCACAGCAGAATGGAGTGGGTTTCTATGCTCTTAATTTAGCTAAACTTGGACTGTGTCTCTCAGAATTCCCTTCCCTGCATCATTCTGGGTTAGCATGGGCTATGTGATCTTGCATGAGATTTGGAAGGTGGAAATGAAGCAGTAATTGTCATATTCTTTTTACCCTCAGAAAGTGTGGAGGACACCAGGCCCTGTTGCAGCTCTATCTAATTGTATGTATTGTATATATCACCTTGTAGACATGGGCAGTAGCCGAGCCTATAGCTCTTCTGGGTCGCACTAAATCCTCCCTTTCAGCTTCTTCAATTTCTGGGCCAGGTCTGTGTGTAAAAGGACACCAGCTTCTCTTACAGAACACCTCAATATTGAAGTTGAAGGGTTAGAAGCTGTAAGAGGCCAATGTGGGTTTCAGTTTTTCTTGTGGGCTACAGCTTATCCTTCTAGGTTACCCTGTTCTCTTTTACTTCACATTCATCTTTCCTTCCCAACTGTTACTCTACTGACCAGGAGCAGTCAGTCCCTAACACCAGGGGCAGGAGCAACAGTCATACATATATCACCAAACAACTCCCGTAATTGTGTAAGAGCAAATCCCTATGATAAATCCCATATTCTATATTATTCCTCATGGCTCTGCTTCTCTGGTTAAGACGTAGAGGCAGTGTGGTCCTGTGGTCAGCAGCCAGCTGCCTGCGTAGGAAAAATGATTCTGAGGGTCCAGGTGCTTCCTAAAATGGTAGAATCTGCTGAATTCCCAACAATTTCATAAGCACTGGGTACCTCCTGATAAATCCTTTTGTTCTTTTACCGGCCAGAGTACTTTGTGTTGTCTGTTACAGAATTTTGCCGATGAAGGTATTATTATTACCAGTTTAGCTGTGGTTTCTGTCTTCATGGAGCTTATGGTCTAGCAAAGGAGATGATATTATAAGTGTGATGTGTTCCTTTTCCTTCCATTGAAAAAGTTTCCTTTCATTTTTATTGATACTTTTTTTTTTCACTTCCTAGGAGGGAAGTAGTCTTTTTCCTTTGTTACATCAAAAGAAAACTGGGGCAGAGGGCATCTGCTAAAATTCACATGTAAGTTTGATGTGAGAGCCAATGTCTTATTGCACACTAGCTCCAGGATTTGGGGAAGCGTTGATTCAGAGTGGCAGCTGCTTAAATGCTGGGTTGGAAGAAAGTGCTGGGAAATATTTTCTCGCCAAACGTGGTAGTGAAAGCAAATATCTGTGCTGGAACCTTTCAAAAGATAAGAAAAAATCAACCAACCAACCAACCAACCAACCAACCAACAGAAAAAACTATTAGAAAGCCTGGCACTTCTAGTTAAGTAGATGTAACTTTCATATCATATAAAGTCAAAACCAAATGATGCTTTCTATTTGTGGTCAATTTTTGCCTTTCCAAATGTAGCTGAATGTTATTATGATAGGAGTATTATATTGAAGATTATAAGTTGAAATACTCAGAGTAAACTATAAGCTACTATTTCGAATCAAAGACATTACCATTTGAAAATACTAAAGCTGTAATAACGTTTTACATTCTATGTGTTTTTTTTTTTCCATCTAGCAGGATTTTAGGATTTTACCCCATTTTGTAAGTAACAGTATGGTCAGACCTCTCCTTGGCTCTTCTTTCAGTCATAAAGTTGTTTCATCTGGTGTATTCGTCTCCTAGTAATATTAAACATTTGAGGAGAATGGAACAAAAAGAAAATAAGCATCTTTCCCTCCAAAATCCCAGGGCTATGAAGCTCTGATTTTAGTCTTTATGTCCTCCTAACGCACCCATGAAATTCTCTGAATACCTTACCGTGGTGGGCATTATGACTGCTACAGACTATTCCTGAACCTAAAGCTGCCTATTTCCCAGTATGGAAACAGTAAAGTGGTCACAAAGTTGATGTTACCAAGTCAGGAAAGGGTGGGGGCAGCTCACCGGATCAGGTGGCGGTCTTTAAGGAAAGGAACAGTGGTTAGCTGGTTTGGGAGCCCTTGCCACCACACTGTTTCAGGATGAGAGATTTAACTGGAAGAGGAATTGTTTAGTACGCAGTAGCCCTATGCTACACATTTGAATATTATGTCATTCCCTCATCACTACAATCTCCAAAGACTAGCGTTTGATGCATCATTATCTCTACTTCACGAAGAAGAAGGAAACATGCTCAGAGAGGTTAAGAACTTGCTAGAGGTTGCGTACTGACAAGCGGTGGAGTCAGATTCATGTCAAGTTGTTCTTTTACCCTGCTGCTGCCTTAAGATGAAAGCCTCTTATCTCCTTTCCCCCTATTCTTCAGCCCTACAGGCATTTTTGGAGCAGGTTCTTGGGTTTTGTGGATTTTTGAGATGGGAAAAGGGATTTAAGATATTGTGTCTACCTCCAATCTGAGTTCTTGCAATTAAGTAAAATCTAAAACCACTAATGGTGATTCGCTGAATAGGCTCAATCAATTAACCCTTAAATGAAATTCTCACTCCTTTGTCCCTTACAAGCTTTCTGTAGTTTAAAATAATAATACCCAAAATATACTTAAAAGAATTACATACCTGTTTCTCAGGAGAGAATCCTTCAAAAGTGATCTCTGCTTCTTGTTTGGGGAAGGAACATGAGAAACATCTGGGAGAATGGGTAGCAAGTATGTGTGTGGCAAGGGGGTGGGTGGTGAGCACTTTGGAAAAAAAATTTTTAAACCAATTTGGAGTATGCAACATATTAGATGCTCAAGTGTTTGTCTGCTAAATAAACTAAAATATATTTCTTTCACCTCTGTCTTCTCCCAGCTTCTTCTTCTCAGGAACTCTTTTGTCTAGATAATGACTAGCATATAAAAGTTTTAGCATGTACTTCTTTAGATTAATAAAATATTTATTAATTTGTTCAACAAATGTTTCACGTATGAATAAAAATGTTACTGATTTGCGAGGTGCAGGATTTTCTTTATGTCTCTTAGATTAAGCTTGTAAAATTATGTTGTTTGAATTTTCTATATCTCAATTTTTACCCCTGCTTGATCTATTTCCAGTATGGGGGTTTTAAAATCTCTTGCTATCATTTTTTGTCTAGTTCTCTTTTATTATTTTGTTTTGGCTTTATATACTTGAGGCCAAATTATTAGATGCATACATATTTATTGTTGTAACAGTACAGTGTTCTTTGTTTATTATTTAGTTCTCTTCTTTTTCCTTATTATTTTTCCCAAAGCATTTACTTGTTTGAAACTTGAGCTTTATTTTGATTAATATTTTCATGATATATCTTTTCTACCCATTTATTTCCCAACTGTCTGTGTACTTTTATTTTAATGTGTTTCCTGTGAACTATTTGTGTATATATTTTATAATATCAAACTATGTATATATACATATGTTGATATGTTGATAATATCTTTATTTAATAAGTGGTTTAATCTGTTTATATTTAATATGATTATTGGTATATTTGGACTTGTTTCTACTATCTTATTTGTGTTTTCTTGTTATTATCCTTTCCTTTTGCTTCTTTCTTCTTTTCATTCTCTTTTTCTCTTTTTTTTTAAAATGATAGTTTAAAAATTATTTATTTATTTTAAAAATTCAGTATAGTTAACATACAGTGTTTTATATTAGTTTCAGGTGTACAATACAGTGATCCAACAATTCTATACATTACTCAGTGCTTATCACGATAAGTATATTCCTAATCCCTTCACCTGTGTTACCCATCTCTCACCCACTTCCCCTCTGGTAACCATCAGTTTGTTCTTTACAGTTAAGAGTCTGGCTTTTTGTTTGTCTCTTTTTTTCTGTTTTTTTTTTTGTTTGTTTGTTTTCTTTCTTAAATTCCACATATGAGTGAAATTATATTACCATATATTTCTCTTTCTCTGACTTATTTCACTTAGCTTTATACCCTCTAGATCCATCCATGTTGTTGCAAATGCCAAAATTTCATTCTTTTTTATGGTTGAATAATATTCCACTGCATATATATATATATATATATATATATATATTCCATTATATATTTATATATACGCCACATTTTCTTTATTCATTCCAAAATGATAGAATCTTATACATTCTCCCACTTTTTGTTCCTATCCTGGTTTAGAAGCTAAACTTATATATGTATACACACATATGTATATGTACATGTGTTATATATGCATAAATGATTATATACAATTCTATATATAAGGATGTATACACACATCTTTGTCTCTCTATATACCTACAGAGATTCTTCTCTAGACTGAGTCTACAGGTATTCTTATTATGTCTGAAAGTATTTTTATTTTGTTCATACTCTTGAAAGATAGTTTGAGTATAGAATTTTAGGCTGAATGTTATTCTCCCTAAGGTTTTAGAAGATTATTATTCCGTTATTCCACTATTATTCCATTATTTTCTGGCATCTATTGCTACCAATGTGAAATGTAATGACAATGAAAATACTTTAAAAATGTTGGTAATCATTACTTTTTCTTTGGTAGTTCTTAAAAATTTTCTCTTTACATATTAATATTCTGCTGATTTACTCTGTGTCTCAATGCAGATTTATCTTAGTTTATTCTGCTTGTACTTAGAGTGCTCTTCCAATAAGTGATCATAGTCTTCTTCATATTTTAAACCATTTTATCCACTCTACCTTTGAACATTGCCATCAGCACCATTGCCTCTAACACCCTTCCTGGGACTACTGTTAGAAGTTGGAGACTCTTCATTTGTCCTTCATGTCCTTTATCTACTTTTGCCTTTTTAAAAAAATTTTTTTACATTTATTTATTTTTGAGAAACAGAGCGAGACAAAGCATGAGCGGGGGAGGGACAGAAAGAGAATGAGACACAGAATCCAAAGCAGGCTCCAGGCTCTGAGCAAGCGGTCAGCACAGAGCCCGATGTGGGGCTCAAACCCACAAACCGTGAGATCATGACCTGAGCCGAAGTCGGAGGCTCAACCGACTGAGCCACCCAGGTGCCCCTACTTTTGCCTTTTTAAAAATTTCTTTTCATCATGCTATTTTGAATTTTGGTGAATTTTTCAGTACTCTAAACTAATTTACTAATTTTCTATGTTGTGTAGACTTCTCATGTTCAAATTTTAAAATATTGGTGTTTTTTATTTATAAGATTTTAATACATTCATTTGTTCATTTCTCTGACATTGTTTCAAAACTTCCCATTTTTAAAAATGGATGTTATGGCCTCAATGACCTCTTTGAAGACTTTATACATTTCCATTAATGTTTGTTTCTTCTAGAGCACAGTTTCTCAAATGCAGCACTGTTGGCATTTTGGGCCAGACCTTTCTTTGTTCTGGGCTGTCCTGTGCACTGTAAGATGTTCAGCAGCACCCCCTGGCTTCTACATCCAAGATTCCTGTAGCACCCCAACCCCTACCAGTTGAGACAACCAAAAATGCCTCCAGCCATTGCCAAATGGCTGACAAAAATCACCCCCAGCTGAGAACCACTTAATCTAGACTGAATTTATGCTCCGTCTTTTTAAAAAAATGCTTATTTATTTATTTTGAGAGCAAGAGTGGAAGAGAGAGAGAGAGAGAGAGAGAGAGAGAGAGAGAGAGAGAGAGAATGAGTGTGAGCATGGGAGGGACAGAGAAAGAGGGAGAGAGACAATTCCAAGCAGGCCCCACATGGTTGGCGCAGAGTCCAACGTGGGGCTGCATCCCATGAACCGTGAGATCATGACCTGAGCTGAAATGAAGACTGAGCCACCCAGACGCCCCCTGCTCTGCTTTTTTTTTTTAAAGTAATTTTCTCAGTGTTAATTTTCTGTATGTATTTTGGAATTGATGTACAGATTTACTGCCTCCTACTCTCTGCTGTCTAGCACTTTTGCAGTCACTGTCACTGGACCCTTGGCCCCAAACCGGAAAGCAGGTCTTACATTGATGGCTCATGTTTCTGTCTCATGGTAATATTAAAGATATAGATTCTTAAACACTGAGTGGCTAGGCTCAAGTCCTAGTTAAGAGTGTGTATATGTTTCCTTTACCTCCCTGGGCATTCAGCTTCTTATGAGCCATAGCATCACAGAGCTGTATATAGCAATTTTTCTCAACTTATTTTCACAACATGCTTTCATGCAGTGAAACTTGCTGCATTCCCCACTTTCTTTATTGTGTATAGGGATCAGAATCCCGGCTGTCATGGCCTGCACCTGTATCCAGAGTTTTGTAGACTCTCCAATTCTCACTGCTGTCTGGTTTTGTTTCACAAGGATGCTTATCTTGTTTGTAAGCATAGTTTTGTGTTTTGATGTTCTCTTTCCATAATTTATTTATCAGTACTATGGTTGGAACATGCTTGTGGCGGATGAAGAGAGGCTCAAAGTATGAATTTAGACAAGAACTGTCAAACTAGGGATGTCTGGGTGGCTCAGTTGGTTTAGCCTTCAGCTCTTGATTTTGGCTCAGGTCATGATCTCACTGTTTGTGAGACTGAGCCCCACGTCAGACTCTGTGCTGTCAGTGTGGAGCCAGCGTGGGATTCCCTCTCTCTCTCTCTCTCTCTCTCTCTCTCTGCCCCTCCCCCATGCTCTCTCTCTTTCTGTTTCTCTCTCAAAATAAATAAATAAACATTAAAAAAAGAACCATTAAACTATATTTTAAAATTCATGGTTGCTAAAGATAATATAATTTTTGATGACTCTAGTCCCGGATTTCTCCATCTCAGAATTCTAGGCATTCTGGGCCAGATAATTATTTGTTAGGGGGAAGGGGGCTGTCTTGTGCATTATAGGGAGTCTAGAAGTATTCTTGGCCACTATTCGCTAGATGCCAGTAGCAACTGACTCCCTACCAGTTGTAATGAGCAAAAATGTCTTCAGATCTTGCTAAATATACTGGGGAGGCATGGCAAAATTGCCCCCAGTTGGGAATAATTGCTCTTGTCTATGAATATCTCTTCTTCTTCTGTCTGTCTGTCTAATTCCTGGTCATTTAAATCAGTATTTTATTCCTTACACACATAATGAAAATTTAAACTGATTTTTCATTTAATTTAACTTTTTAGGGTATATATTGTTACAGTACTGGATTTCTAATGCAGTCAATTAACAAGGGTGTTAAGATGATACTCCGGTTTTGATGTTAGTTGCTGCAGAGCATACATGCTTTGGAAGAATGTTCTAGAGGGCATCAAATGGACATAAATGGCAGTGGGTTGAGCACTTGTGGTATGTCCTTGACCTTATTTTGTTCTGATTTCCTTGACAGGACTGCTTCTAAGATAAAATATCACTTTCACAAATAGTTTCATTTAATTAAAAAATTTTTTTAATGTTTATTTATTTTTGAGAGAGAGAGAGAGAGAGAGAGAGAGAGAGCGAGTATGAGTGGGGGAGGGGCAGAGAGAAGGAGATGCAGAATCCAAAGCAGGCTCTAGGCTCTGAGCTGTAGCACAGAGCCTGACGTAGGACTCAAACTCACGAACCGTAAGATCATCACCTGAGCTGAAGTCAGACACTTAACACACTGAGCCACCCAAGTGTCCCAGATAGTTTCATTTAATAAATGCTCCCTGCACCCTTCCCCCTACCTATTGTTGATAGGACAGTTCTGTCAAGTGATGGTTTTTGAGGAGAAAACTTGGAGGCTGAGGTTGTGTGAACAGTTCTTCACTTCTCCTGTCAGCTATGGCAGGGCTGGAAAAACAACTTGGTTGTCACTGATCTTATCCCTTCCTGAGTGCTCTACTCATTCTCTCAGGAAATCTAAGACTGAGGAGGCTTGGTTTTGATATGTTGAGAGTTTCATTCTGCGTGAAGAAGAACAGTCCTACTTCTACAGAAGAAGGACTAGGACATAAGCCCCTCTGGTCCGGGATGAGGTCTGGGCGTGTGGTAGACACTTGCTACATTACTGCAAGGAGGGAGCTATGATACAGAGTGCTCAGAGTGATGCCTGGAAAGGGGCAGCTCTTGCTGATGCTGCTGTCAGGGATCAAACAGGTTCACCCTTAAGAAGTGGAGCCAGATTGGAAAGGCAAAAGAACAAAGTGAGCGTGTCCTCTCACAAAGGGACTCTGGCCTTGGAACAGAGGCTGCTCTGTTTCAGTTGTCTCAGTCTTATAGAGGAAGCTCTTTCTAACAGACATTCACTGTTGTTCTTGTTTTGTTAGGGAAGTTGTTTCCTTAAGGTCCAGAGTGTCGTGTTCCACTTAAGTATTAGATGGTTGTGTGAACTAAGGTGTGGTTTTGTGACCTTTAGGACTCATGGGTGATGAGTGGCAATGTTGTTGTAGATTATTCTGTGCCAAGAAATACTTCCTTTTCTCATGAGTCTTTATTTTCCTGGCTTCATAGGGCCTCAAGCCCCAGAATGCAGGCATTTTTTTTTTTTTTACCAGAGAGAGAGAGAGAGAGAGAGAGAGAGAGAGAGAACTACCTTTCTCTACTTGTGACCATCATGAAGCTTAGAGCTGTAACACCTCAATGGCCTTCTCCAGAGCGTTGTTTACTAGGATGAACATCACCTTGCCTTCACTTATTCAGTTTTATGACACCTTTTTCTCTAAGTAAAGGTTCTGATTTCCAGGTCACAGTTTCAGGTGTAGTGCTGTAATAGCATTTAAGCATTTATATAAAGTATGTTAATATATTGATATAAAAGGACTTTAAATAAAACATTTAAATAAATAAAATATTTGTTGAATAAATAATATATTATTAAACTTCCATGTGCTCCTTGATCTCTTAAATTTTCAAAGTGCTCCTTGATCCCAGAAACACACCAGAAGCAAACTCTTTTGTTCTAAACTCCTATTTACCTACGTTTGAACTTTTCTCATAGCATTTTTTTAAAATCTTCTATCTTTCATTAAGGTAATATACATTTGAGAGAACTTGTTTACCAAATTGTAAGTTCTTAGAGAGCAGGATTCATATTTTGTTTATCCCCCTTGCTCAATCTTGACAAGGTTTAACCAGAAGTGGGCAAAAGAGGTTCCTAATAAATATTGGTTTTAATTTAATTTAATTTAAATATTGGAATTAATTTATTATTAAAAGGAGAAAGAGGAATCATACACACAAGTGTTCTTAATCTCTCCATTATTTCCCCATCCTGTGATGTTAATACAAGTACTTAGCTTCAGGGGGGCAACAATACATCAGAACACAATTCTAACACATCCTTATTGATAACCTATATTGAATGGGTTCCTCCTATGGCTTATCTTCAAGACTAAGACAGACAGCAGATACTCCCTATTTGGCTTGGCCCCTTGTGTGTGATACAGACACACACAATTGCTTGAATAAGTCCTTTCTGTGCCCCAGTGTTCACATTGTCTTAACAGGCAGGAAAGGGATCTGCCAATATCACTGATACAGATATTTCCATGAATTCCCATATGGAACTCTATTAGTTGGGGTTCACCCAGAGAAGCAGAACCACTATGAATGTTATCAAATGAAAGATTTATTATAGGAATTAGATTTTTAAAAACTGTGGGAGGAGCTGAGGGAATGGACTTCAAAAAGGAGTCGTTGGAGGTTGAGGAAAGAGTGACTAATTCTTCCTCTTAAAGCACTTTCACAGGTGAAGAAATGGAGTCGTAGAGAGAATCTGAGAAGCTAAGCATGCCTACCCATTGAAGTAGGAAAGGGAACAGGAATTTGTCTGATGTCTTTGGAAAGCTGTTGATCTGTACGCCTACGACTGCCTCTGTGGGTCCAGAGCTAAACATCTAGTGGTAGGCATGAGGCCACCATTGGTCAGCAAGGTCAGCAGAGAAAGAATTGATGAATGCATAGAGGAGAGCAAAGACAAGGCAGAAGCCTCTGGGCAACTCTGCCCCTCAATATATCCCACTACAATGACTTTAAGAGAGAAATGTGTACTGCCCCACTTCCACCTACTAAATCTCACAAGTTTTCTCTTTTGGCATACTTTAGCCTTGGACCATATAGGAAAGAAGATTCTGGGGACATTTGGTTCCAGCTTAGTGGTGTTGATAATAGAATGATCCAAGACAACAGCACTATTCTACAACAAGTGGAAAGGGACATAGAGTCTCCTACCAAAAAATTCCCAATATTCTTACAGTTTGGGGGAAGCTGCAAAAGCATCTAGTTACTACACTCATGGTCATCTGCTAGTCCATTCAGATTCAGCTATAGGTGATATGATAGACTGTATTTTATAAAGATGACCATACAAATATGTTTATCCAGTTTCATGTGCTCTTCTTACAGCGTGACTTATACTCTCCTTGGCAAGAGGTGGGTCCTAGACCCCCAACTTGAATCTAAGTTCTGATCAAGTATGGCAGAAGTGAAGCTTTGTGATGTCTGGAGCTAGGTCATAAAAAAAAATACAGTTTTGCTCCCCTCCACCCTTTCTCTCTCTCTCTCTCTCTCTCTCTCTCTCGATGTTTGCCTATGGAAACTAGCCACCATGTTGTGAGGAAACCCAGGCCACTTTGAGAAGCCACATAATGCCATTCCAGACCCTTCTTGGACTTTTAGTCACCCAACTGAGGCCCAGACACTGTGAGCACAGACAAGCCATTCCCCACTGTGCCTTGTGAATTCCTTATCCACAGAAATCTTGAGAGATAATAAATGGTTATTACTGTTTTAAGTCACAAATATTGGGGTAATTTTTTATGTAGCAATAGATAACAAAAATAGGTGGACTCTGGAAATTTCCTCCTCTATATGTTGCCCCAACTCCCACCTTCCCTTTATAAATCTCTGCCATCATTCCTGGCTCCATTCTGCCCCCATCAAGATATTTCCAAACTTAGTACTACCCATTTTTGGTTTTATTCCAGGAAAACTAAGAAATAGCCCAGTAGTTGTTAGATTGCAACTCCTGTAAACCAGTAATCTTTTCTCAGTAATACTGAGTGCCTCTCACAGCATAACTTCAATGTTATTAGGTTAGGCAACATATTCTGCTCCTCACTAGAGTTGAGTATAAGGAAGGACCCTTTTCTGATACCGCTTGTGTGGCAGAACAGGGATTAGACATAGCAAATACTCAATAAATATTTGTTGAATAAATGAATAAATTACTAAGACTTGGCCATTAAAAGAAGACTCACATGGATCAATGGTGGGTTTTGTTGAAGATAGACTAGGTGTTGGGTGATCCAGGAGCTCTTCCCCACAGTAGAAAAGTTTGAGAGGTCCAGATTGGGCCTCATCCTAAGTAGGTGGGCCTGAAATATTTGCATCTGTTCTAAGGCAGAGTAAGGAACCTGTTAAAGGGCTTTGTGGGGACTTAAGTGGTTGTTGTTCCTATGCAACTCAAAGGATTTTCTTGATTGCCAATAACCTAAGGCTAGGTTATAAATTCTGGGACTATTCTGGACCATAGTGAGAAACCCTATAACCCTACAAGCCCCAGCATCCATGTTCTTCACGAATAGAGCACTATAGTTTACTATGAAAATCACATGACCAAATAAGTCTGCTGTTCTCCTCAGATAGATTTTGCTATCATGGTTCTCTAAACTAATATTATTTAAGGATGGAGGTTTTAGGAATCTTGAACAACATGAGCTCTGACTGGAATTTTGTGACTAGTGTTTAAGCATTGTCCTTTGTGGGTGATAATAATATGGGTTGAGGTCTGGGTGAAGCTGGTCAAGGTCTTGGTTCTGGAGTCAAAAGTCCTATGTTCTTTGCACTATCGCCTACTATGATGTTGAACAAGCTACTTAGCTACTTTAAACTTGAATTTCATTATCTTTCAAATGGGGCTAATAATGGTATCTGGCTTATTGTGTAGATTAAATACCATTATACATTATGTCATATATGATATTATACTCTGTATCTGATGCATAGTAAGCTTTCATTAAATAGTAATTCATATTTTTATCATTATAAATATATTCTTTGGCAAAGATACTTCCTATTCAATTGTCCTTTGAAAACACCAAAGCCTTTCATTCTGATGGATCTAGTTTTCCTACTTCCTGACTTTCTCTACAAAGCAAAGTACTATCTATTCATCTTTTGAGTTCAACCTCCTAAATGAAGTATGTCCCAACACTTCCATCTCACTCATATCTTTTATTTCTTGACGTTCCTAGCATCCACATTACTAAGAGCTATTCCATACTATTTAATTCATTACTACTTGTTTTTCCTCATGTGGTTCTAGTTGTGGTCTTTTCTTCTTAATAGAATTTTAAGTAGCTTGAGAACTGGGATCATGCCTTATAAACCACATTTGTGCCATCTGAATATTCTAGATGGGGCTGGGCAAAGAACCTGTGCTCAATAAACATCTGTTTGTTTTACTTTTTATTTGGAAGGTGATAAAAACAATATTCTTCTGCTGGAATGGATCAAAAGGACAGCTCATGAGATGTCACTGATAGCTCTGGACTGGGTCTAGAGAAATGATCCCTGGGCTTAATGAGGACCAAAAGGGATTCTGGCTGTACATCACATGTGCACAGGATATGTGAGGAGGCCAGTGAACATTCAGTAAAAGAATCTGGTTTAAATAAACCAAATTATCACATACCTCTTCTCTGCCCCTGCTTATTGCTATTCTAAAACCAGTGGTGTGTGGCTGGAGAGGTGGCAAAGCCTCAGATGCCTGACTGTATGATATGCACCATTAATAGGGCTCTCTCTTTTCCAACAGCTCCCAGATTTCTAGCAGGCCAAGGGCAGGGCCTGGTCTAGAATAGAAAGTTGACAGACAACAGAACACCGTGCTTAAGCCGGACTGAGAGAATGGAAAAACTGATCCACAGGAGGTCCGCCCTGCCAATTCAGCGGCAGTTGGAGGAAGTGCTTTCAAAATATAATGTGTGGAGGCTGGCAGACCAGCACAGGAAGACATGCCAAAGCTTGCAAGCTCCCTATCTAAGACAGGGTGGATTCCACATGGCTAAATCATAGCTTTTCAAAAGGTATGGTACCTCCTAACTATCTTCTTTATCACGGCCAGTTTTTACTATGGTCAGGACTGACACCATTTAGACAGAGACCAAAGAGAGAAAAACAGTCCAGGTGTACAGGACGAATGCACTGACTTATAGCTTACCTAAAAAATATATCATGAGAGATCCTACTTTATGCTAACTTTCCTATCCTCAGTGGACCCTAGTGCAAATGGGGAAATCTATGAATGCAACTGGATTGTAGAAGATAAGCACTTAAGTTTCATAGTCTTCCTACTTGCTTAGATCACTGAACAGGTGAGTGGAATGTGGCAACATTTCCAGTGCTTTCTGGTTTAGTTTCATAGATGACACACTCAATAACAGATCTCTAAATTATCACAGCTCATAGTGGCTATCCTATGGAAAGGGCTGACCTGTTTCATCTTGAATGGGAAGAAATAAACCTGTTTAACCAGATGACTTCATCCTTCCAGTGACTGGGAGAGAATACAACAAAAGACTAACTAACACATGAAATAATGATGCCAGTTTCCCTGAAGGAATTTCTGGGGAAAGCATGGGGATAGTATTGTTGGAGGGACAGATTATGACCTGCTTGGAAGACATGAAATAAAATTGTGTTAACACTCAGTAATTTTTTAACCCGAGGCCTAAAGTAGTTTGTTCAAAAGAAAACAAATTCATTGATGCAAAAGAGTTTATTAGCTTTCAGATGAGAGGGAAAATGGAGCCATTGTGATTTGGAAATACCTGACACATTAAGTTTATTCTGCTTAATTCATGAAAATCTATTTTTCATAGTACCTCATTGACCATTTTATGGAAAAAATGGAAAAGGCCTTCCATTTAATTCTGTAGGAACAGAAATATGCCTTCTCTCGCCTCAGTTCAGTCAAACATACACAGAGGCTCCAGACTCAGAGCTGTCACTGAGTGATTAGGAAACCTTTATGGATAAACCTGAATGAGAAAAGGAGACCAATTTTTGATAATACAGCGGGACAGATTCCTTTATATGCCATTGGCTTTAGGTTTCCCTGTCTTTCTAATGTCAGGTCCGTGATCAGAGGACACCTGAAAAGCCTTTGTAAGGAAGATGCTACACTCTGACTTGTCACATGTGTAGATCAAGTGAAGTGACAGCGACATGAGAGAAAATTCAGGGCTTTTCTGTGAGCAGGAGACTTTGATAAACTCTTAGACTGCTAGAAGTGTTACCTTTTACTTAAGTCACTTCTTCAATGAGCTGAGACACTTAGACCATTTCCTGCCAGTGGGGTGGCAGGAAAGCTGATACTTTAGGGGGACTTGGGTGGTTTTGAAATGATTTTTCAGAACTTGAGAAATTTGTATGAATGTCCCGAAATGTCACTACATGAATATTTGTGTCAGTAGTACTTTTTGAATTCAAATGGCCATATTGGCAAGCAGTTTAGGAGTAGACAGTAAACTCAATTTAGGAGTAGAGGATGGGTAGAATTAGGATGCAGAATTAATAATCCTGAAGTATCTGTGAATGACATTTGGGCAAGACATGGAACTCTGAAAGAAAAAGACTTATTCTCTGAGTCTGGAGAAAACCAGAACAAAGCAAATCATCCAGCTACTTATGTCAAATTACATTTCAAAACAAGTACAATTTAAATGTAAAAAAAATAATGATAGTTGAAGATTTAAGCAAGAATTTTATAATCTAGGAGTAGGGAATACTTTCTAAAAATGACATCTAAAACCAACATCTAAAGAAAAAAGTTGTAGATTGGTTACATGAAAATATTTCCATGCGTTAAAGCACTATAAACAAATTTGAAAGATAAATAAAAAGTACTAAGCTTTATTTTATATGAGGTATTAGAAAAGAGGTTTAAAATCAATAAGGAAATAGTGGACACTCTTGGAGAAAAACAAAAGAAACAATACATATAGCCATTAAACATATGAAATAAAGTTTAAACTCATCAATGATGAAATGAATGCAAATGAAAAGAATGCTTACCATTTTATCTTGAAAAACATTTTAAGAATTGGTAATAACCAATATTTAGCAAGACTGAGGATATGGGGCCTCTTAATACACTGTAAGAGGGAATATACAGTGGTACAAATTGCATGAAGAATAGTCTTGCAACCATTGTTACAAAATGTAAAATACACATACATACTTTGTGACCATGTATTTCTACTTTTAGGGATTATTTAAGGATATAATCACACAGAAGCAAAGATATGCATGTAAATGCTTATTTCTACTTTATTTAATGTAACAACAAATGGAAGCTACCTACTATTTCATAGACTAATGATGATCACTTTAAAAAAGTTAAAGCAAAGTCCTACAACGTACTAATTTTTTTTTTAAGATTTTATTTTTAAGTGATCTCTATACCCAATATGGGGCTTGAACACACAACCCTAAGATCAAGAGTCAAATGCTCCACCAACTGAGCCAGCCAGACACCCCACAATGGACTACTTTAAACTATAATGTAAACATAAATTTATTCATATGAATAATTATATTTATGATATATTTGGTGAAAAAAGGGCACAAAACAACACTTAGGATAAAATGTAATAATTTGACTGGGAGTGCTCAGGTTATGCACACAAGTCAGCATAGGATTTTCCCCAACATTTTATTATGAAAATTTTCAAACATACAGAGGGGTGAAAGAATAATAAACATCTATATATTTTCTACCTAGATTCAATAATTACTGACATTTTGCCATCCTTATTTCTCTTTCTGTATACATACACACACCTGATTCATGAATCATCCCTAATAATTTATTAGGGCCCAGATTCTGCCTGAAGAAGTGGTGAAGACCTCCATCCCACCAAAGACAACCCATTCTATTTTCATTGAATTCTCTAAGGAAGCTTTCCCTTATTTTGCATTAAAATCTGCATTTCAGAGGGGGTTATTATGACTATAGTTTAGCTATCATTTTTTTTCCTCAGGAGGGTGCTGAAATTAAAAAAAATAATCATTTAAGTTAAATTGGGAATATCTTAATTCTAGCTTTTCAGTTACAAAAAGTAGCAATAATAATGTCTTTGGCAGATTTGCCTAAAAGGAAAGTCTGAGTAAGATTTTAGAAAAAGAAATCCCTATTAATCTTTCTTGCTCTGAACCTGAGAGGGGAAGAGGAGGAGCACCCCCTCAAGCAGATGTCTTCACCTACTGAACAGTTTTCCCTCATATGGTCATGGCCACACCACCAAGCAAAAACAGTGTGCTCTGGGACTGTTCCAATCTTTCAGGGAGGCAGATGCTAGATAAGAAGATGCTGACAGGCGTTCTGGTGTTGTTCCAAGCTCCCCTTCAGAGTTCAACTCCTTTGTCCCAATGTCCTCATCTCCAGGAACCCTCTCCTCCCAACCGGGCAGGGGAGAGATTATTCTCTTGCCACTCTCCCTTACTTAGCTCAGCACTTAAGTGTGGATTATTGCAACCAACGTTCTTTTGTAATGTAACTTTCTTAGACTGTGTGTTTGTCTGCACATGTGTGTGTGAGAGAGAGTTGGGGAGGGAGGGGGCTTTCAGAAACAGGGATACTGGCTGACCTGCCCTCATACCTCCTACAATCTCCTCAGGTTTGATCTTGGTCTCCTCCCTTCTCTCTTTCTCTAGTTCCTATTCCTCCATTCCCCTTTCTTCCTGCTTCTGTGTCCATACTATGTTCCTCTTCTTACTGGGGCTTTCTCTTGAGATTTTTCCTCTTAAAGATGTCACTCATCTCAATTCCTGCAAGGTTTGATTGTTCAATTATGAAATCAGATTTCCTGCTTCAGAGTTGTCTCTTAGGTTCTGTCACAAACAATAAAGTTCTTCCTAGTTCTGGTTCACCTCAAAATGTTCCAGTGGGGCAGAAGGTACATAAGTCTCTCTCAGCGATGGTGCTTGGACTCGAGGGTAATGAATATTAAAGATTTGGACAGAGGTTCTGGTACCAAGTTGAATGCCAGATTCCCTGCTCATTATTATGAGTCTTCCATGTTAGTTTTAGGATTGGCCTCTGCAGATTAGATTTTGAGTTAGCAAAAGGGTCAAGTCCCACAGACTGGATATAGTTTGACTTGAAAACAGACCCAGGTAGGGGAAGACTTTCAGGTTTTATTCAAAGTTTATTATAATCTTAGGTTGTTAAAGGTTGATACATTTAAGAAGCTGGAAAATTGTCATTTCAATCTTTATCGGTTCATTTATCATGATTTTCTTGTACTGTTATGATGTATATACTCTCCTCTACCAAAGAATGTCAAAATTTATGATAAGGTCCAGAGATTCTTGTCAGTGTCATCATGAATTAATTTTATGGGTTATTCAAAGTTAGAATTAAGTACATGCTGAATTTCAGTTGAATTTCTCTACGAAAATATCAAAATGAAAAAATATGAAAGGCATTGGATCATTGAAAAGGAGATAAAATAATAAAATTAAGGAACATTTGTTAGATCTGCCAAAGTAGCAAATGAACCAATGCCTGGAAGATTCAAAGCTTTAAAAAGATTCAGACTACAATGTTATCTGGCAACTAAAGAGTAGTAAAAATGTACCAAAACATTTCAATTGAAGTATATACTAGAGTTATTAATGAATTACATATAAAACACAACAAAGCTGTGATAAAAAGTAATTTTAGACATTATAGCATTTGTACGAAGGTTTTTAAATTTTTTAAAATTTTAATTTTTTAATATAATTTATTGCCAAGTTAGCTAACGTACAGCGTATACAGTGTGCTATTGGTTTTGGGGGTAGATTCCCGTAATTCATCGCTTGCACACAACACTCAGTTCTCATCCTAACAAGTGCCCTCCTCAGTGCCCATCACCCATTTTCCCCTCCACCCCCCCATTAACCCTAAGTTTGTTTTCTACTTTTAAGAGATTCTTATGGTTTGCCTCCCTCTCTGATACTATTTTTTCCCTTCCCTTCTCCCATGGTTTTCTGTTAAGTTTCTCAAGTTCCACACGTGAATGTATAGTATGTTTTTAAATGGATGGTTAAAAGATCATTTAATGCTGAGGCAGAATGATAATTTTATGATCTCTCAAGTCCTATTCTGGTATTTTGTTTCTAGAATTCTTACATATTATGTCTAGATTTTGTGTACATTTGATTAGTGACTGTCTCAACACCAGACCTTATGTTCATATCTTTGCAGTAAGGATATCTGTATACGGACTAAAAAAAAGTCTGTTTTGATTCAACTTTTCACATTAGCCGTATTCTTTAGCAAAAATACTTCACACTTATTGAAGAAGATAGCCCTGGTTAAAATACAAAAAAGCAAAAAACTAAAAACAAAAAACCAAAAAACCAGTGCTAGGTAAATCAACAGCTCTACATTGAGCATCCACTACGTACACAGCAGCCATTACACACTGGAGAGACTATAAAGATGTGTAGCAGCCTCTGCTTCCAGGACTGTACAGTCTTATTACTGGTGTACACATTGCATACATGTAAGATACAAATAATCAGTTGTGAAAGATAAATAATAATGCAAGATAATATATGTTAAGTGGCAAGTGTAGGATGCTGCTAATGAGTGTAGCTTTAGGAGAAGGAGATGGTTTTTTGTGTCGTGACGATGATAGAATGTTTTCCAGAGGAGGGAAACTTTGAGAAAACTGGGGAGCCTTTTTACTGAGAATGAGTATGCTGATGTACCACAGATCTCCCAACTTAAGGAAAAGAGAGAAAAATTTTTGAACATTAAATAAAAATTTTATTTGTTTACAGAACTCAATTGTTTAAATGAAGATCCACCCAAAGCAGATGACATGAATTTTGTCCAATTCAAGACCTTGGGCACTTTGCCCTTCTTAATGCAAGATGCTATTGTAGGCTACTATAGCTAGATAATTTGTTGTAAATTACTTTGGGATTTCAAAATTGTCTGGATGCATTTCTATATAGCTGCTATGTCTTCTCTACATGGTGTGTTGACTCAGTGATTTATACTCTTATATACACATTTCATTTTTTTCTTGCAGATACTTAACTAAGGCTGACCTCACTGGTTGAGTATTTCTTTGTAGAATTCTTTAACAGTGCTGCCCACACAAATAACAATTCAGAAGAGTTTACGGAGGAAAGTTAAATGCCCAGAATTCCAGGCATGTTCTATACAAATATTTGACTCTATGTAATCTTCACCTAATATGTCTGATTGATGTTTATAAAATTATATTAATGTTTACTTATATTTATAATTTATATATATTTATATATTTATTAATTTATATTAACATTAACATTTTGATTATATTAACATACTTCATTGCCATTTATCAAACTGTTGTAGACTTTAAGACTTACTGTTTTCCCAAACCATCTTATTATCAAGGACCTTACCCACCTGACTGAAGAAGGTAATAATTAACTCTATCATCCGGAAGCAAGGTCTTTTGAGATGGCAGATTTAAATCTTTCAGCTTTATTTCATACTTCAATAATAGCTGTAATTTGGCTAAATAGTCCCAAGTAATTTCATCCAAATGAGTAGTCTCCAGGAGAGAGAAAATACATTTACAGGAGAGTACTTTGTAAGAAATTATGGAATAATTCTAAAACGGCACCTCTGAGATACAAAAAATACACAAATGAGACAAAATAGTGGAGCTATCTACTTGGAGACAAATACAAGGCAGAAAGACTCTTCTAACATGCTGACTATAGAAACATGCCTTAAGAGGTATGTTGGGAAGTGAATAGCCAGACTTCAATTCAGGGCCTGCCTGATGTGGAGAGAATTATCTATGGAATTCTCTTTCTGACTGATGGAAGGCTTTTCATATATGGAAAGGGAATGGGATCTGGAGTTTGACAGACCTGGGCTCAAACCCAGTCTCCATGCTTTAGCAACAATATGACCTTGGGCATATTACTTCGTCTCTTGGTGCCTCTGTTTTTCCATCTGTAAAATGAAGGCAACACGACTTATCCTTGAGGGAAGGCCCAGAATAATGCCCAGAATAACATTCTATAAATGTCCATGCCCCAGTTCTCCCTTCCCCACATTGAGCAAATGCTCAATCTAACAACTGCATGATCAACCACTGTCTACACACTTTTAAAAATCTTAGATAGATTTAAAAATAAAATAAATCTAGAGGAAAGATTTTCACAAATCTGCACAGATAGAAAGAAAAAGAAGTCAGGTGGGAAATGACTTTCATTTCAAAACGAAAGCTGGATGGAAACGAAGGAAACACAAGGTGGTACTGAAGAACAGTGGGTTGATTGTTAGAGTAATTAGTGGCAAAACTTAAATGTCAGGTTGTTTTTGAATCCCCAAATTACCACAATAAACCTGTGTGAAGTTTCTCTCTGTGGGTGGCAGCTGGCCAGCTCCTGAGTGCATATATTTAAGTGCCCTAGAGACAGGATATGATACCACCTGTGCTACTTAGGACCCCGGGCTTGAGGCTGGCTGATGGGCCCATAATAATGCTCAGCAAGAGTGCTCCTGTATGTAAGTTAAGAAAGCCCTGGATATTTTGAGGAGGCTGCCTCCATAATCCCGATTAGAGTGTGATTTGATAGAAAACCTCCAAAAAAATATTTCCTCACTTGCTGTCCCCTTCTTGGAAGTTTTGCTATTAGCCATTTATTTCTTTGGGTGAAAGTATTATCATTTTCAGATGTTCTCTTTTGAAATGGAAGCATCTGCAAGAGGTTTTAATGCAACCAGTTTTGTCCTATTCCTTTACTTAGTCGTAGTAGGTAGTGGGGAATCAACTTGAACCTGAGCTTTGCTCCTTCCAGGACTGAGACATGCTGGGTATGTCTGGTGAGATGCTGGGGTGGTTCACAGAACTGTTTATGCAAGCTGAGCATGTCTGGGTGGAAACTTCATCCTAAAACCAAAATGAGCCAGACCCCATGCTTGGCTGAATTATAAAGTTTTAGACATTGAAGGGGAAAAATGATTTTGAACATGAAAGTGTAGTGTTTGTCTTTTGACGGGGAAAGAGAATCAGTAAAAATAGAAAAATCCCTTTCACTGAAAACATAAACAGTGAAGTTTGAGAAATACCCATGAGAATCCCTACTCTTAGGAGTTTAACCCAAGTAGGAGAGAGGCATTATCCTCATTGCTCTGTAGATCACCTTGGAGGCCCTGGTTGCATGTGGATCAGTGGCCTGGGCTGGGTGGGACTTTCACGGACTTTGTGTGTGGGGCTGCAAGTTCTATGTTAAGAGGTGGGGAAAACTGTCAAGTCTGCTCAGGTTGCAGATGCAAAATGTATGTATACACACACACACACACACATATATATACATATATATATATACACACACACACATATATATATATATATATATATATGGAAAGAGAAAGCAAAGTGATAGATTTTTAAATTCGATTATATTTCCAGTCTCCTAAGTGGTGGAGAGATGAAGATTCAGTACAATAAGGGGCCAATGTGAAACAGTGATTAAGAGTTAAAGGAGCTGGGAAAGGAGCACACTCTCAGTTTTGGTCCGGGAGTGATTTATTATTATGAACAACAACAAAAAAAACTATCTCATTAAAAATGTGGAAAGAATTCTAATAGGAAAATCTATTTAGAAACATCTGTCAAAATCTTGTCAGAATGTTTTACTGAAAAAAAAATAAACAAATAAAAGCATTTAGTAGATTCATGTACCTTGAGAGTGATATCTTTGCTCTAAGAATTATTTGATTCAATTATATAATGAATTTAAATTTATTCATTTTTAATTAGACGTTTTTAATTTTTGAAGACGAAGTCAGGTTTATACAAAGTTGGGCTCAGTGTTCGGTAAAGCTTATATTCTTATCATTGGCACTATCTGGTGGCAGTAATTTGAAGGATGAGGTACAATTCCTGGCTGGGATTTCTGAAGTCAAAACAGGAATGACTTCAGAATTCTCAAGTGCTCAAATGATGTGACGGGGTAGAAGAAAAACTGTAAGTTATGTTAGTTATCTGGGTATTAGTATTATTTAAAATAGCTGAGAATAGGATACTAGAAGTTGGATTGGATGGGAAAGAGAAAGAAGGCTGCTAGAAAACATAGAAAGGACACAGTGGGAATGTGGACCAGAAGTGTGTGTTTGGGAGCTTTGGGCAGCACGAGGTAGGGCAGCTGGGAGTAGTGTTCCTGGGGCAGGGAGCCAGGGAGAGGAGGGTCCGAATGGTGGCACCTCCTTTAACACCCAGCTTGGACACACCCCTTAGAGACACACTCAGGGTTTCCTAGGAGATTCATGTGGCAACTTTTTCAATAATGTCTTAAAAGTTAGTGTCCTACTTCTTAGAACTCAAGCACTTTACCAAACATTTCACATAGCACTCAGTTATAATGATTACATTTCCAAGAAACCAGTGCAAGTTTCAAGAGTTTTGAAAATTAGTGACTTTAGCGATTCTCTCTCTTCCTCAATTCATGTAACAAACATTATTAGTGAGCGTTATTATGTGCCAGGCACTGTGCTGGCCTCTAGGGATAAGAAGATAAATAATAAATGAACGCTTGAAGAATGATTTAAATGGATAGGTATGGGTGGGGCTTGAGTAGAAACAGATGATGGTATGGGGCTTTGTTGAAGAGAAAATATTTGTCAGAAAGCACATTTCAGGTAGAACCATTGCTTCTTCAGGAAATAGTAATTTGGTGGGATTTGAATACAGGATGTGGAAAAGAATCTAGTGAGAAAGTTAGTAAATATAAGTTTAGCTATTATTTATTGAGCATTTTCTTTGTATGTAGAATTAGGTTAATGCCAGATTGTAATGTCTTAAATGTTAAGAGATTTACATTAATATGTTATTAGAGTAAGAGAAAGGTGATTCCTGGTGACAGAACTGGGAAGGAGTTTACAAAAGACTGTAGCCATGTAATCATGGCTATAATCATAGAGTATTTTGTGTCAGGCATTGGGCTGACTATGTTAAACTTTATCTCTTTTATTAGGTCAGAGTTTATTATACTAGTATGATAAGATGTGATAAGGGCCTTGATTAGATTTTTTAAAAGGGGCAACAATTTATACAGTTGTGAAGAATTATTTCAGAACCTTAATAATTCATTCATTCACTCATTCATTCATTCAACAAACATTTGTTAAAGCACTCGTTCTTTGTCAGGCTAGGTGCCAGAAGTCAGGTGTATGTGGTGTGACCTTACTGTGTGCTGGGAGCTATTCCAAGTGTTGTACAGGAAGGTGTATCATTATTTCAGATGAGAAAATAAAAACACAGAGAAATCAAATAACTTCTCCAAGACCAGTGAGCTACCACGTAGGGTCTGATCCAGACCATCTCTCTGGCTCCAGAGTTTCATTCCGTAACTCTCCACACTACGTCCCACAAATAGATATAAGACTTCTGACCTCAAATGTCATTAAAAAAATTTTTTTTTACGTTTATTTATTTTTGAGACAGAGGGAGACAGAGCATGAATGGGGGAGGGTCAGAGAGAGAGGGAGACACAGAATCTGAAACAGGCTCCAGGCTCTGAGCTGTCAGCACAGAGCCCGACGCGGGGCTCGAACTCACGGACTGCGAGATATGACCTGAGCCGAAGTCGGTTGCCCAACCGACTGAGCCACCCAGCTGCCCCTCAAATGTCATTTTTTTAGTTGGTAGAAGGACATGGAAGCAAATAAGTAAAATGCTCCAGGAATTATAATTCCAGTATGCAAAGTGCCATGTGTTATTTCCAGGTTTAGGCTATTATGAATAAAACTTCTATAAACATCCATGCACAGGTTTAGGTGCACATTAGTCTGTTTCTCTGGCTTAAATGCCTGAGTGCAATTGCCCTTGGATTGTATGATAGTTGCATTTAGTGTTTGAAAAAACTGGTAAAGGGTTTTCTAGAGGAGTTGTATCATTTTACCTTCCAAGTAACAAAGTGTGAACGATCCAGTTTCTCTGTATCCTTGCCATTTATGGTTGTCACAGTTTTTTGTTTTAGTCATTCTGATAGGTGTGTAGTCATAAGTAATTGTGGTTTTAATTTGCATTTCTCTAATGGCTAGTGATGTCCACCATTATTTGCTTATTTGTCATCTGTAGATGCTCATCGGTGAAATGTTTCTTCATCTTTTGCCTACTTACTAATTGGATTTTTTTTCCTGTTGAGTTTTGAGAATTTTTTACATATTCTAGTTACTAGATACCAGTCTTTTGTTGGATATGTGGTTTGCAAATATTTTCTTCTAGTCCATAGTTTGCAACAACAAGGTCTTTCACACAGAAAAAGGTTTAATTCTGATAGTCTGATTTATCAATTTTTTGTTTGGTACCAAGTCTAAGAACTGAGTCTAGTCCTAGGTTCTGAAGATTTTCTCACATGTGCTCTTCTGAAAGTTTTATAGTTTTCTGTTTTTCATTTAAGCCTATGATCTATTTTGCATTGATTTTTGTATAAGGTAAGGCTTAGGTTACATTTATTATTTTCTTTGCTTTGCTTTCTTTCCTTTTCCTTCCTTCCTTCCTTCCTTCCTTCCTTCCTTCCTTCACCTATGAATGTCCAATTTCTTCAGCATAATTTGTTGAAAAGGCGATCTTTCCTCCATTGATTTGTTTTTCTCCCTTTGTGAAAATTCATTTAGGCATAACTGTGTGTGTCTATTTTTTGGTTCTCTGTTATGTTACTATGTTTTTCATTCTCTGTTATGATCTATGCGCTCATCCCTCCAACGATCACACAGTCTTGATTACTACGGTTATATTGTAAGTCTTCACTTCAGATAGACTGATTCTTCCCACTTTATTTTTTTAAAATTATTTTAACTATTCCAGTTCTTTTGTCTTTCCATGTAGATTTTAGAACAATCTTGTCTGTATCTATAAGAAATTTTACTGAATATTGATAAGAATTGTGTCAAATCTTGTATATCAGCTTGGGGAGACACAACACCATTTTATGCTTAGTGTTCTAATCTGTGCATATGTTTATCTCTTCATTTATTAGATCTTCTTTGATTTCTTTCATAAGTGTTTTACTTCTCAACATGTTAAGTCTTGTCCTTGATTTACATCTGGTATTTTATCTTTTTTTATTATTATTATTTTTTTAATATATGAAATTTATTGACAAATTGGTTTCCATACAACACCCAGTGCTCATCCCAAAAGGTGCCCTCCTCAATACCCATCACCTACCCTCTCATCCCTCCCACCACCCATCAACCCTCAGTTTGTTCTCAGTTTTTAACAGTCTCTTATGCTTTGGCTCTCTCCCACTCTAACCTCTTTTTTTTTTTTTTTTTCCTTCCCCTCCCCCATGGGTTCCTGTTAAGTTTCTCAGGATCCACATAAGAGTGAAACCATATGGTATCTGTCTTTCTCTGTATGGCTTATTTCACTTAACATCACACCCTCCAGTTCCATCCACGTTGCTACAAAAGGCCATATTTCATTTTTTCTCATTGCCACGTAGTATTCCATTGTGTATATAAACCACAATTTCTTTATCCATTCATCAGTTGATGGACATTTAGGCTCTTTCCATAATTTGGCTATTGTTGAGAGTGCTGCTATGAACATTGGGGTACAAGTGGCCCTATGCATCAGTACTCCTGTATCCCTTGGATAAATTCCTAGCAGTGCTATTGCTGGGTCATAGGGTAGGTCTATTTTTAATTTTCTGAGGAACCTCCACACTGCTTTCCAGAGTGGCTGCACCAATTTGCATTCCCACCAACAGTGCAAGAGGGTTCCCGTTTCTCCACATCCTCTCCAGCATCTATAGGCTCCTGATTTGTTCATTTTGGCCACTCTGACTGGCGTGAGGTGATACCTGAGTGTGGTTTTGATTTGTATTTCCCTGATAAGGAGCGACGCTGAACATCTTTTCATGTGCCTGTTGGCCATCCGGATGTCTTCTTTAGAGAAGTGTCTATTCATGTTTTCTGCCCATTTCTTCACTGGGTTATTTGTTTTTCGGGTGTGGAGTTTGGTGAGCTCTTTATAGATTTTGGATACTAGCCCTTTGTCCGATAGGTCATTTGCAAATATCTTTTCCCATTCCGTTGGTTGCCTTTTAGTTTTGTTGGTTGTTTCCTTTGCTGTGCAGAAGCTTTTGATCTTCATAAGGTCCCAGTAATTCACTTTTGCTTTTAATTCCCTTGCCTTTGGGGATGTGTCGAGTAAGAGATTGCTACGGCTGAGGTCAGAGAGGTCTTTTCCTGCTTTCTCCTCTAAGGTTTTGATGGTTTGCTGTCTCACATTCAGGTCCTTTATCCATTTTGAGTTTATTTTTGTGAATGGTGTGAGAAAGTGGTCTAGTTTCAACCTTCTGCATGTTGCTGTCCAGTTCTCCCAGCACCATTTGTTAAAGAGGCTGTCTTTCTTCCACTGAATGTTCTTTCCTGCTTTGTCAAAGATGAGTTGGCCATACGTTTGTGGGTCTAGTTCTGGGGTTTCTATTCTATTCCATTGGTCTATGTGTCTGTTTTGGTGCCAATACCATGCTGTCTTGATGATGACAGCTTTGTAGTAGAGGCTAAAGTCTGGGATTGTGATGCCTCCTGCTTTGGTCTTCTTCTTCAAAATTCCTTTGGCTATTCGGGGGCTTTTGTGGTTCCATATGAATTTTAGGATTGCTTGTTCTAGTTTCGAGAAGAATGCTGGTGCAATTTTGATTGGGATTGCATTGAATGTGTAGATAGCTTTGGGTAGTATTGACATTTTGACAATATTTATTTTTCCAATCCATGAGCAGGGAATGTCTTTCCATTTCTTTAAATCTTCTTCAATTTCCTTCATAAGCTTTCTATAGTTTTCAGCATACAGATCCTTTACATCTTTGGTTAGATTTATTACTAGGTATTTTATGCTTCTTGGTGCAATTGTGAATGGGATCAGTTTCTTTATTTGTCTTTCTGTTGCTTCATTGTTAGTGTATAAGAATGCAACTGATTTCTGTACATTGATTTTGTATCCTGCAACTTTGCTGAATTCCTGTATCAGTTCTAGCAGACTTTTGGTGGAGTCTATCGGATTTTCCATGTATAATATCATGTCATCTGCAAAAAGCGAAAGCTTGACTTCATCTTTGCCAAAATGATGCCTTTGATTTCCTTTTGTTGTCGATTGCTGATGCTAGAACTTCCAGCACTATGTTAAACAGCAGCGGTGAGAGTGGGCATCCTTGTCGTGTTCCTGATCTCAGGGAAAAAGCTCTCAGTTTTTCCCCGTTGAGGATGATGTTAGCTGTGGGCTTTTCATAAATGGCTTTTATGATCTTTAAGTATGTTCCTTCTATCCCGACTTTCTCAAGGGTTTTTATTAAGAAAGGGTGCTGGATTTTGTCAAAGGCCTTTTCTGCATCGATTGACAGGATCATATGGTTCTTCTCCTTTTTTTTGTTAATGTGATGTATCACGTTGATTGATTTGCGAATGTTGAACCAGCTCTGCATCCCAGGAATGAATCCCACTTGATCATGGTGAATAATTCTTTTTATATGCCGTTGAATTTGATTTGCTAGTATCTTATTGAGAATTTTTGCATCCATATTCATCAGGGATATTGGCCTGTAGTTCTCTTTTTTTCCTGGGTCTCTGTCTGGTTTAGGAATCAAAGTAATACTGGCTTCATAGAATGAGTCTGGAAATTTTCCTTCCCTTTCTATTTCTTGGAATAGCTTGAGAAGGATAGGTATTATCTCTGCTTTAAACGTCTGGTAGAACTCCTCTGGGAATCCATCTGGTCCTGGACTCTTATTTGTTGGGAGATTTTTGATAACCGATTCAATTTCTTCGCTGGTTATGGGTCTGTTCAAGCTTTCTATTTCCTCCTGATTGAGTTTTGGAAGAGTGTGGGTGTTCAGGAATTTGTCCATTTCTTCCACGTTGTCCAATTTGTTGGCATATAAGTTTTCATAGTATTCCCTGATAATTGTTTGTATCTCTGAGGGATTGGTTGTAATAATTCCATTTTCATTCATGATTTTATCTATTTGGGTCATCTCCCTTTTCTTTTTGAGAAGCCTGGCTAGAGGTTTGTCAATTTTGTTTATTTTTTCAAAAAACCAACTCTTGGTTTCATTGATCTGCTCTACAGTTTTTTTAGATTCTATATTGTTTATTTCTGCTCTGATCTTTATTATTTCTCTTCTTCTGCTGGGTTTAGGCTGCCTTTGCTGTTCTGCTTCTAGTTCCTTTAGGTGTGCTGTTAGATTTTGTATTTGGGATTTTTACTTGTTTCTTGAGATAGGCCTGGATGGCAATGTATTTTCCTCTCAGGACTGCCTTTGCTGCATCCCAAAGCGTTTGGATTGTTGTATTTTCATTTTCTTTTGTTTCCATATATTTTTTAATTTCTTCTCTAATTGCCTGGTTGACCCACTCATTCGTTAGTAGGGTGTTCTTTAACCTCCATGCTTTTGGAGGTTTTCCAGACTTTTTTCTGTGGTTGATTTCAAGCTTCATAGCATTGTGGTCTGAAAGTATGCATGGTATAATTTCAATTCTTGTAAACTTATGAAGGGCTGTTTTGTGACCCAGTATATGATCTATCTTGGAGAATGTTCCATGTGCACTCGAGAAGAAAGTATATTCTGTTGCTTTGGGATGTAGAGTTCTAAATATATCTGTCAAGTGCATCTGATCCAATGTCTCATTCAGGGCCCTTGTTTCTTTATTGACCGTGTGTCTAGATGATCTATCCATTTCTGTAACTGGGGTGTTAAAGTCCCCTGCAATTACCACATTCTTATCAATAAGGTTGCTTATGTTTATGAGTAATTGTTTTATATATTTGGGGGCTCCGGTATTCGGTGCATAGACATTTATAATTGTTAGCTCTTCCTGATGGATAGACCCTGTAACTATTATATAATGTCCTTCTTCATCTCTTGTTACAGCCTTTAATTTAAAGTCTAGTTTGTCTGATATAAGTATGGCTACTCCAGCTTTCTTTTGGCTTCCAGTCGCATGATAAATAGTTCTCCATCCCCTCACTCTCAATCTAAAGGTGTCCTCAGGTCTAAAATGAGTCTCTTGTAGACAGCAAATAGATGGGTCTTGTTTTTTTATCCATTCTGATACCCTATGTCTTTTGGTTGGCGCATTTAATCCATTTACATTCAGTGTTATTATAGAAAGATACGGGTTTAAAAATTTTTTTTTTCAACGTTTATTTATTTTTGGGACAGAGAGAGACAGAGCATGAACGGGGAAGGGGCAGAGAGAGAGGGAGACACAGAATCGGAAACAGGCTCCAGGCTCTGAGCCATCAGCCCAGAGCCCGACGCGGGGCTCGAACTCACGGACTGCGAGATCGTGACCTGGCTGAAGTCGGACGCTTAACCGACTGCACCACCCAGGCGCCCCGAAGGATACGGGTTTAGAGTCCTTGTGATGTCTGTATGTTTTATGCTTGTAGTGATGTCTCTGGGACTTTGTCTCACAGGGTCCCCCTTAGGATCTCTTGTAGGGCTGGTTTAGTGGTGACAAATTCCTTCAGTTTTTGTTTGTTTGGGAAGACCTTTATCTCTCCTTCTATTCTAAATGACAGACTTGCTGGATAAAGGATTCTTGGCTGCATATTTTTTCTGTCTAGCACCCTGAAAATCTCGTGCCAATTCTTTCTGGCCTGCCAAGTTTCAAAAGAGAGATCAGTCACGAGTCTTATAGGTCTCCCTTTATATGTGAGGGCACGTTTACCCCTTGCTGCTTTCAGAATTTTCTCTTTATCCTTGTATTTTGCCAGTTTCACTATGATATGTCGTGCAGAAGATCGATTCAAGTTACTTCTGAAGGGAGTTCTCTGTGCCTCTTGGATTTCAATGCCTTTTTCCTTCCCCAGTTCAGGGAAGTTCTCAGCTATTATTTCTTCAAGTACCCCTTCAGCACCTTTCCCTCTCTCTTCCTCCTCTGGGATACCATTATGCGTATATTATTTCTTTTTAGTGTATCACTTAATTCTCTAATTTTCCCCTCATACTCCTGGATTTTTTTATCTCTCTTTTTCTCAGCTTCCTCTTTTTCCATAACTTTATCTTCTAGTTCACCTATTCTCTCCTCTGCCTCTTCAAGCCGAGCTGTGGTGGTTTCCATTTTGTGATGCATTTCGTTTAAAGCGTTTTTCAGCTCCTCGTGACTGTTCCTTAGTCCCTTGATCTCTGTAGCAAGAGATTCTCTGCTGTCCTGTATACTGTTTTCAAGCCCAGCGATTAATTTTATGACTATTATTCTAAATTCACTTTCTGTTATATTATTTAAATCCTTTTTGATCAGCTCATTAGCTGTTGTTATTTCCTGGAGATTCTTCTGAGGGGAGTTCTTCCGCTTGGTCATTTTGGATAGTCCCTGGCGTGGTGAGGACCTGCAGGGCACTTCCCCTGTGCTGTGGTGTATAACTGGAGTTGGTGGGCGGGGCCGCAGTCAGACCTGATGTCTGCCCCCAGCCCACCGCTGGGGCCACAGTCAGACTGGTGTGTGCCTTCTCTTCCCCTCTCCTAGGGGCGGGATTCACTGTGGGGTGGTGTGGCCCGTCTGGGCTACTTGCACACTGCCAGGCTTGTGATGCTGGGGATCTGGCGTATTAGCTGGGGTGGGTAGGCAAGGTGCACAGGGGCAGGAGGGGCAGGCTTAGATCACTTCTCCCTAGGTGATCCACTTCAGGAGGGGCCCTGTGGCAGCGGGAGGGAGTCAGATCCGCTGCCGGAGGTTTGGCTCCGCAGAAGCACAGAGTTGGGTGTTTGCGCGGAGCGAGTAAGTTCCCCGGCAGGAACTGGTTCCCTTTGGGATTTTGGCTGGGGAATGGGCGGGGGAGATGGCGCTGGCGAGAGCCTTTGTTCCCCACCAAACTGAGCTCTGTCGTCAGGGGGCTCAGCAGCTCTCCCTCTGGTTGTCCTCCAGCCTTCCCGCTTTCTGAGCAGAGCTGTTAACTTATGACCTCCCAGACGCTAAGTCGCGCTTGTTCGGGAACACAGCCCGTCAGGCTCCTCCGCTTTTGCAAGCCAGACTCGGGGGCTCTGCTTGGCCCGCGAGCCACCCCTCCGCCCTGGCTCCCTCCCGCCAGTCCGTGGAGCGCGCACCGCCTCGCCGCCCTTCCTACCCTCTTCCGTGGGCCTCTCGTCTGCGTTTGGCTACGGCGACTCCGTTCTGCTAATCCTCTCGCGGTTTTCTGGGTTATTTAGGCAGGTGTAGGTGGAATCTAAGTGATCAGCAGGACGTGCGGTGAGCCCAGCGTCCTCCTAAGCTGCCATCTTGCTGCCCATCCCATTTTATCTTTTTTTTTGACCAATTGTAAGTGGTATTATATTTTCAATTTCAGCATTTATATGTTCATTGATAGTATATAAAATATAATTGATTTTTGTATGTTTATGTCCTGTGACCTTGCTAAACTCATTTATTAGTACTAGGAGGTACTAGGGTTGTTTTTTTTTTTTTTTTTTTTGTAGATTCTTTAGGTCTTTCTACATAGACAATCGTGTCATCTGAAGATACAAGCAGTTTTATTTTTTTCATTTCCAGTTTCCATGCCTTTCCCACTCCCTTTCTTTCCTTATTGTACTAGCGAGAGCTTCCAGAACTATAGTGGTAAGAAGGCTATCATTGTCTTGTTCTTGATCTAGATGGTGGTTGTTGTGGTGGTGATGGAGGTATGTGCATTCAGCTTTTTATCGTTACCCATAGGATTTTTTGTAGATTTTAAAATCAAATTGAGGAAGTTCCACTCTATTCCTAGTTTTCTGAGAGTTTTAAAAATCATGAATAATGGATTTTTTTCAAATGCTTTTTCTGCATCAATTGATATGATCAACTGTTTTCTCTAGCCTGTTAATATGATGGGTTATACTGATTGATTTTTAAATACTGAATCAGCCTTTCATGCCCAGAATGAACCTCACTTGGTCATAGTGTATAATTTTTTTGCATTTTATTGAATTCTATTGGGTAATATTTTATTAAGGATTTGTGTGTCTATGTTCATGAAGAATATTGGTCTTTTATTGTCTTTGTCAGATAATATCTTCAAAAAATATTAGCTTTCCCTTATTCTGTTTTTTGAAAGAGAGTGTACAGAATTGGTGTTTGGCTTTTAAAGTTTGGTAAAATTCTTCAGTATAACCACCTATACCTTGAGATTTCTTTTTTGGTAGGTTTCAGTTGGTGAGTTCAATTTCCTTAATAGTTATAGGGATATTCAAATTATGTATTTCATATTAGTTTAACTGTGGTAGCTTGAGGAATTGGTCCATTTCACCTACTTTGTCAAATTTATGTATGTATATTTATCATAGTATTCCTCCATATTCCTTTTGGTGTCTGCAGGGTCTGTAGTAATATCCTCTGTATCATTACTGATATTTATAATTTATGTCTTTTCTCTTTTCACTTTGTCATTCTGCTAGAGGCTTGCCAATTTTACTGATCTTTGGAAAAATAGTTATTTGTTTCATTGATTTTTCTCTGTTTTTTTTCTGTTTTTAATTTCAATGATATCTGCTCTTATTATTTCTTTCTGTTTATGTTGGGTTTGATTTGCTCTTCTTTTTCTAGGTTCTTGAAGTCGGAGATTCGATTATTGATGTGAAACTTTTCTTCTTTTCTAAGGTATGCATTTCATACTATAAAGTTCCCACTCAGCACTCTTTTAGCTGTGGCCCACAAATTTTGATATGTTGTATTTTCATTTTCCTTTAGTTCCGTGTTTTGACTTCTCTTGAGACTTCTGCCTTCATCTATGAATTATTATGTTGTTTAGTTTCCAAGTTTGTATATTTTCCTGTTATGTTTCTCTTACTGATTTCTAATTTGATGTGGTTGGAGAATACCCTCTGGATGATTTCAATTCTCTTAAATTTGTTGAGATTTTTTTTGACTCTTCTGATACCAAATAAGTGGGTTTTCTGTCCCACCTCTGTCTTGACACCAGCCAATTTACCAACTTTCTAGACATCATAAACATCTGGGTATCATATAATTTATTTCTGACACTAGTTAGTGTCAGATTCTACAGGTTTAAGGGCTTAGTCCCACAAGAGTGTCCTCACTTCAGACACCAGTTGCAAGTAATGGGTCCCCAGGATACCCACACTTTTGTCCAACTTGGCTACAAGTTGGAGTTTGCCACAAGCCTCCCTCAGATTTGATAATTTGCTGAAGCGACCACAAAACTCAAGGAAACATTTACTTATGCTTACTGGTTTATTATATACAAATCACTAGCTAGATGAAGAGGCAGAAAGAGCAAGGTCCAGAAGGGTCCTGAGGACAAAATCTTCTGTTCCCATAAAGTCGAGGCACACCGCCCTTTTGGCATGTGGATGTTTTTACCAACCCCGAAACTCCCTGAACCCTGTAGTTGAGGAATTTTTATGGAAACTGCACCATGTAGGCATGATTAATTACTAACTCAGTCTCCACATCTTCTTCCTTCTCTGGAGAATGGGGGTTGGGGCTAAAACTTCCAAGCTCTTAATTGTGGCTTGGTCTTTTTGATGAGCAGCCCCTATCCTAAAACTATTCAGGAGCCCACTAAGAGTTGCCTCATTTGAACAAAAGAAGTGAAGGGGAAATCAAGACATTTTCAGATGAAGGAAAACTAAGAGAATTTGTCATTAATGGACCTACACTAAAATAATGACTATTAACATTTTTTTTTAATCACCCAGGACATTCCAAAGGTTTTAGAAGCTCTGTGTCAGGAACTAGAGTAAACTCAAACATTAGGGGAAAACAAGATACTCCTAACATCCGTATTACTTAGGAAATTACAAGGGTTTTAGGAGCTGTGGCAAGAACCAGGAACAGAGACTAAATATATATTTCCTCTAATGTCACACTTGCCCAAATGGTCTTATTTGAAGTTAATATGCTGATAATGAGGGTTATAGAAATGAGATAAGGAGGAAAAAAGAAAATGACAGCGGTTTGGATTAATCACCATAGGATAAATTAAAAAGGGACAAAATAAAGCTGGAGACTCACTTATGGCTCAGAATCATAAATTTTTGGTAGCAAAAATCTATAGAATTTTTTTCATTTTGTGCTCCCTCACCCTCACCCCACTCCACCCCCAGTTTCTTACTTTCAAAGAGGCAAGGATAGAATCCAGGTTTGTAGAGCTCATGAATGGTGAAAGTTCATTCAAATCTAGATCTGTCTGTCTCCAAAGTCTATGCTAAAGTCTATGTAGGTTAAGGAGCTGTGAAGTTGATATTGTATATGTGGTTCCCTTAGAGGTGAACATGGCAGAATTTAGGAGGAAAAAAATGACATAAGTGTAGATGTGGGCATTAGGGAAGAAGGATAAGACAAAAAGAAATCAGAGGATGTTTTTGTTAACCTGTATTGCAATTCACTATGTCAAGGTTTTATTTCTGTGTCAAAGGTTAATTTCCTTTGTAATGAAAATGATACCTACATTATAAGATTTTTGTAAGGGTAATGTGGCATATTAACTCTAAAGCATTTAGGGTAGTGTACAACACTCATATGTGTTCAAATTTAATGCTGTTTAATGTCTTTGAACATGATTGCTCTAAGTTTTCTGTTCAATAAAATGAAGCCAAATTAGAATTATAGCAAATGAGTGTTTTCTAATAAGTGGAACTCCTTAAAGTGGAACTGGAAAAAATATATTTGCATTCACTCTTGTATGTATAAAACCTCCAGAAGAATAAACAGGGAATTTATAATGATGGTTTTTGGTGCAGGGTGGGATACAGTGGTGCTGGTGGTGTGGTTGTAGAACTAGGCAGGTGGGTTGGAGGGAGTATTATTTTATAATTTAAAAAGTATGATCCCTGTGTACATATATTAATGATACAGTTTTTTAAAGGGAAAAAAGGTAGAGTTAGCAATCAAGAATTTACCCATTCCCTTCTCCAGAAGTGTTTGGGTTGAGGCCGCTTGCCCATTAACCAGGGAAGTTGTAGAGAGAAACTCCTTCCATGAGTGAGAGGTAGGATTTGATGGCCTCTATTGTCCCTGTGTTGTGATTCCTGAAATATGAATGGATTCTATCTTGTCCCAGCCTTTATTCAGGAAATATACACTAAGTACATGCTGTAGTGAGTCTCTTTATTTAGTGAAATCCAACAAACACTGCTTTTAATTGCGTGATTTGTCTACTTTTGATGTTGACTAGATTATCTTCACCAACTAAGAAGACTTTGCATTGGAGGAGGGAGTCTGTTGCACCTAAAACTACAGAACTAACACTGAAAACATTGTTTTGCAAATATCTAAGTACCAATATAGTCTCTTGATTGATGGGAGCAGAGTGACCTATTGACCCACAATGGCATTATCCAAGGGCCAAGGCTATATCAGTCACTTCTGTTTTCATAAAGGAGACAGAGTGCCCAACATCCTTGTTCATCTATAGTTTCATGCTTATATGTGGAAAGAATCTGACTGGGCAGCTTATCTTTCTTACTTGACTTTTGTTCTGACTTGTGAACCCTGTTTTGGATTCTAGTTCTAGTGTTATTGACCTCTCATCTGCTGGCCCTGACAGGAACTGTGGCTAGGTTTAATATTTGCTTTGTCTCTGTTCAGAATTATATTTTCTTTCCTCTTTGATCTCTGACAGCCCTTCAAAAATTTTTTTCAACTTTCCAAAGAAAATGCTTTTTGAAATCACTATTATCATGGGGTTGCTTCTATAATTATTTTGGCATTAAATTTCATTCTCTGTACAACAATAGCATTACCACATAATATAAAAGGACCCCTTGTTATTGTCGTCTGGGCAACCCAGAGTGTTGTGGAATCTTGTGACATTTCACAGTGTGTTGGCATTGTAAAGAAATTTTATTTGTGTGTTATTTTTTGAGCATAATTCATCAAGCTTGATAAAATAAAGCACAAATATGCAGAAGCACTGTGAATTTTCCTTCCTCAAATCAATTTTTCCTTTCTCTCAGTGAAGTTTGGAAAATAAATACTACTAAGACAACATTGGGAAAAATTTTTACCAATATTGATGTTGTCTGACTAGTGAGTGGGTAGTAGTAAATGACTCACCTTTCAGAAGTAAATGAATTCTTTCAGGTACCAAGCACTATGCTGGAGATATTTGTTCACTCTTAACTGAGTTAAGCAATTTATGATCAGATTTCTCTAAACTTCAAAAGCAATTGCTACTAGATAACAGTCTGATCAAGCTCGTTTTGTGTGATGTCAGATGGAATCCAAGTAAGCCTTAGGTCAATTAGATTCCACAGGACACATCTTTCCATAATGCCTTGGAATTGGCAAAATTTTTATCAGCAACTTTTAAGAGAGAAATCTTGTGAAATTTGAATACATTTTAATATTAAAATTTTTCTTTTATAACTACAGATTTCCCCAGGGACTGACTTTTTATTCCTAATTGATTAGTTAGTGCCATATCACTGGGCAAAAATTCCCCAAAGTTCAGTTACCTCTTGGTCACATTTAGTTTGATAAGAATATTTAACTAAGGAGTGTACCAAATATTTGCTGTGTCTTCTCCTTGAAACTTAAATTATGTTTGAAAGCTTACTCAGAGTAATTGTAGGATACTTTTTGCTTTGGATTTTTGTAGGTTAGGAAACATCGTATTTACAAGCCCTAAGACAAAAAACATAAAATACATTGAAGTCATTTTTTTAAATGTTTATTTATTTTTGAGAGAGAGAGAGACAGAGAGAGCGTGAACAAGGGAGAGGCAGAGAGAGAGAGAGAGAAGAGAGAGAGAGAGAGAGAGAGAAACAGAACTTGAAGCAGGCTCCAGACTCTGAGCTGTCAGCACAGAGCCCAATGTGGGACTCGAACTCATGAACCGTGAGATGGTGACCTGTGCTGAAGTTGGACGTTTAACCAACTGAACCACTGAGGCGCCCCTAAAGTCATTTTATCACTAAAAAGGTAAAACATCAGAATAACTATCAGACACCTCAAAACCCATTTATTTTAGTTAAAAGCGGTAAGGAGAATAACTTTCACAGTTTGGTTTTGACTTAAGGCAAATGGCAATTAAGCTAGTTATAAAAGTCTTGGACCTTGGCTGACAATTCTATTATTTTATTTTTAGCATTGACTGTTGTAGAAGATACTGCTAAAACTAGCTGATTTTAGCTTCTCTGAAAGACACTTGCTCAGAAACTTTGGAATTCCTTCTTTCTGCCCCGTTAGCTTTCTTTTCTTTTGGGATTTCAGTTGTAAGTAATTAGATAGACTTTCTCAGTGTATCTCCTATGTCTCTTACCCTCTTTTCTGTATTTTCTTTACTTTTATCTCTCCGTGCTTCATTTTGATGATTCTATTCAAATTTTGCTGCTAGTTCAGTAATTCTGCCCTCAGCTGTATGTAATTTAATTTTAGACCCATCCATTGAGTTTCTAGTATCTGGTTTTATTATATGGTTTCTACATTTTTGTCAAAATTTGTCATGTTGTTTTCTGTCTTTTTGGACATATGAAAAAGTCTATGCATAAAATTTTCACCATCTGGATTGCCTAAATCTATTGTTCCCTATTTCTCTTGGTTTTTAATTACATTGTCTGGTTACTTTTGACTGTGCTGAAAAATGTATAATGAAAACTATGAAATTAATTTGAAGCTTATGATAGTGCTATCCCAGGCCTTATTAATTGTATATTTTCTTTTGGCAAGAGCCTAGAAGCATTAGCCTTCCCAGATCAACTTGCTCTAATTATAGAAATTAATATGATATGAAGCTGTGCTTCAGTCCCTGCAAAGGTTGAACTATTTCTAGTTTATCCTTCTTCCTAAGACTCAGCCCTATGGGGTTATAACCCGAAATATGGAGTATTTCACCAGAGAAAGTTCATTTCTCTGGCCTATAAAGGCTTTCAGAATTTCTGTTCAGCATCTCAGCTTCTTTCCTAAAAGAGGCAAAAGTCTCCAGAAGAAAGTGGCCCTGAATGCAGGATTTGCTTCTCTGGTTTCCTTTGTATTTATAGACAGTGTTGATGAACTAACTAATAAAACTAATAAAATCATGTTTTCCTAAGCTTTAGTCATATCATTTCCCTATCCCATATTCTCAAGAGCTTACTTTTCAGAAACTTATTGATACTTTAAAAATCCATTCTGGATCTGGGTCATTCTTTGGCCACATAATTACATTGATTTGACAGATGTGCAGGAATGCAAGGCTTCTTTCTTGATTTTATTGACATTTATCAGACTAAATATTTGAAGGAAAGTTTTTCCTAGGGATTTAGGAAGATTTAAAAAACCAGGGGCACCTGGGTGGCTCAGTTAGTTAAGTGTCTGACTCTTGATTTTGGATTTGATCATTATCTCATGGTTGGTGGGTTTGAGCCCCTCATTGGGCTCTGTGCTGACAATGTGGAGCCTGCTTGGGATTCTCTCTCCCTCCATCTCTCTGCACCCCCCCCCCCCACTTGTTCTCTCTCTCTCCTCTCTCTCTCTCTTTCTCTCTCTCTCTCTCAAAATAAGTAAATAAATTTTAAACAATTTTGTGGGAGAAGAAAATTTAGTTTTATTGATTTTTACAATTGTTAGGTCTTGGTGGATAGACCCCTTAATTATAACATAATGCTCTTCTTCCTCTCTTGATACCATGTTTATTTTAAAGTCTAGACTGTCTGAGTATGGCTACTCCAGCTTTCTTTTGTCGACCATTAGCATGATAGATGGTTCTCCATCCCCTTACTTTCAATCTGAAGGTGTCTTTAAATCTAAAATGGGTCTCTTGTAAACAACATCTAGATGGATCTTGTGTTCCTATCCATTCTGTTACCCTATGTCTTTTGATTGGAGCATTTAGTCCATTGATATTTAGAGTGAGTACAGAAAGATATGAATTGATTGCCAGTATGTTGCCTGTAAAGTTGGAGTTTCTGGTGGTGTTCTCTGGTCCTTTCTAGTCTTGGTTGCTTTGGTCTTTTTTATCATCTTTTCTCCTCTGAGAGAGTCCCCCTTAAAATTTCTTGCAGGGCTGGTTTAGTGGTCATGAATTCCTTTAATTTTGTTTGTCTGGGAAACTTTTGATCTCTCCTTCTATTTTGAATGACAGCCTTGTTCAATAAAGAATCCTTGGCTGCATATTTTTCTGATTTGGCACATTGAATATATCCTGCCACTCCTTTCTGGCCTGCCAGGTTTCTATGGATAGGTCTGCTGCAAACCTGATCTGTCTTCCCTTGTAGGTTAAGGACTTTTTTTCCCCTTGCTGCTTTCATGATTCTTTCCTTGCCTGAGTATTTTGTGAATTTGACTTTGATATGCCTTGTTGATGGTGGGTTTTTGTTGAATCTAATGGGAGTCCTCTGTGCTTCCTGGATTTTGATGTCTGTGTCTTTCCTCAGGTTAGGAAAGTTTTCTGCTATGATTTGCTCACATAACCCTTCTACCCCCTTTTCTCTCTCTTCCTCTTCTGGACCCCTATGATTCTGATGTCGTTCCTTTTTAATGAGTCACTGATTTCTCTAATTCTTAAATCATGCTCTTTTGCCTTAGTCTCCCTCTTTTTTTCTGCTTCATTATTCTCTATAAGTTTGTCCTCTATATTGCCGATTCACTGCTCTGCCTCATCCATCCTTGGCATTCATTCGAGATGGTAGCTCAGTTATAGCACTTTTTTATTTCATCCTGACTAGCTTTTACTTCTTTTATCTCTGCAGAAAGTGACTCTAATCTATTCTCAACTCCAGCTAGTATTCTTATTATCATGATTCTAAATTCTGGTTCAGACATCTTGCTTGTATCTGTGTTAAGTTGTGTTGATTCAATACTAGAATTTTTTAAATATACAGGTAATTCTGACCTAAGTCTGTTGGTTAGGCTGTGTTGAATTCGTGGGTGGGCAAAACTGGTAAATGGTGTGACTGCAGCTACAGAGAATGGAACTAAGCATGCCTGCAACCTGTCGGTAGTGATGGATTTCTTTGAACAGGGTAGATTTCAGAAGATCAAAACAGAATATGACTGGTTTCTCCCAAGCAAACTTTTTCTAGAATATCTGAAGGAGATAGATTGAGTGTTGCTGGATGTTTAATAGTTTAGGAGCGGTCTAGAAATGGAAAATTTAAAAAAACTATGATAATTTATGATGTCTAAATACTGGATCAGAACTTGATAGAGGCAAAAAAAGTATAGCTTGATATGTACTCTCTTCTTTTGTCTTATATTAAGGAAGTAAACTATAGTATGATGTGGGTGCAGCTAGGACTCCATAAACATACACACAATTTTGTAGCTTTTCAGCAGGTGGGAGGTATTTCTTCATTACATCTATCTATTTATCTATCTATCTATCTATGTATTTTCCCACAAGGCTATCAGATCTGGAGCCTGAATGAAGACATAGTTTTTCTTTATGACTTTCTTGGCAAGGTGATGTTAATGCTGTGAAGTATCTCCTTCCTAGCAAACCATGACCTCATTCTGACCTGACACTCATTTATTTGAAACACCTTGATCATCACTTTTAAAGTCTTCTGGGGAAATAAAAGTAAAGATATAAAATTGGCTCCATGTTAAGTATAGGGTTTGTTTTTGTTTTTGTTTTTTTTATAAGGAGGATAAGTTTCTCTTTTGCTAACCTAATAGAGAAATTAGTTTACATGTATTTGCCAAGCTTAATTCTCTTTCTGCAACAGAGCTCACCTTTGGTGTCCCTGTGGATGGAATTTTAAACCTGGTGGTATGAGCATAGCAATTTATCTCCATGGCTGGATGAGGCTTAGGAAAAGGGGCATGCTGAAGGGATTTTGACAAATTTAAAACTGGCTTTTAGTGTGTATGTTGAAAGAATTCTAAGAGCAAGACGTTGTGCCTTCAAAAGAGTTAGGAAATAACTGTTAAAAGCTTTCTTCTAGTGTATTTTTCACAAAAACTTATAATTTTGAAAAATGACCAGAGTCAAGTGGCCTTTTGTAGTCTGAAGTATTAAAACAGCCCAGTCCCTCTGTTTAAGAGATCACCAGGCACATTAGTATGTTGAGGAATGACAAAATTGTCCAATGCCCAAAAGTCGTTAGGCCTGAAATGATATTTGTAGTAAAGCCCAAATTAGCCCAAATTAAAATTTAGCTAGAGGGGCTCCTGGGTGGCTCTGTCAGTTAAGCATCTGACTCTTGATATCAGCTCAGGTCATGATGTCACAGTTTGTGAGATTGAAGCCCGCATCAGGCTCTATGCTGACAGCATGGAGCCTGCTTGGGATTCTCTCTGCCCCTCCCCCACTCATGTGCACACATGAGTGCACACCTGCTCTCTCTCAAAAAAAAAGCTTAAAAAAATAAAATTTAGCTATAAATTTCATGAAATCCGTGGGCTGATCTCGTATTATCCCTTTCATGGCATTGCTGAAGCTGACATGCTATAAGAACGTGATAATGCAATATTAAAGATGAATTCTGATTCTGTTTATTTATTTGGTTACCTAGTCATTTTCTAAAAGAAGGTAATATAAGTGAACCTCATTTTATACAATTGGAAAAGCACTTGGTAATATACTTGGTAAAAAATTAAATACATTTTAAATGAAATTTGGACAATATTTATAAGACTTTGTTACTCTTTTGTAAATGAAATATTTCAGAAACATCACTCATGATTGCTATATTTATAAGTTCAATTTTTTATATTTCTTAAACTTTCTTAAATTTGGACATATCTGCTTATTGGTGTGAGGGTAGATAGGAAGGAAATGTTAGTTGGAAGAAAGGTGAGGAGATGGCTAATAGGGGAAGAAGGTAAAAAATATTATTTTGAGGCAGAATTCTTCATTGCAGGCGTTTGGGGAAAAGGAAGAGCATAGCCCACAGTGTAGCTGATGAAGGTGAGCAATCTTTAAGATATGGCATAGAAAGAGAGCAGAGAACATTGTTAGGATAAAACCTTTTCTGTTGTGTACTAGGGAGAGTGAGATTGCTAACTACCTGGTGAGTCAGGTTTATCAGTCACTATTCTTGTAGGTATAAGCAAAGCAAGCCTACTTGTAACACAATTAACATCTCCCTTCTAGTGTCACAACAAGTCATTGCTGATGGCAACTTGGAGTAGCAGTGTTTATCTTTGAAGAGCTCAAAGCACTTCATAGACACTTTCTCTGTTTCTTTAGATCTCTTATCCTCCCAGATAAGCCTACATTGTGTCTTCACCACTTAGCCCACAATGGAGTTGTTGACTTCAATGTATGAAGCTGCCCAGCCTTGCCTAATGCTGGATTTGGAACTAGCAAGAAATGCTTTTGGGTGTTCTGTTATTATCTTCCTAACCATTTTTTCATAGCCTCTCTGAATTCACTCATGCCATGTGTCAAGGTCTATGCTAAACCACACGCTTGCAAAGGCTGAAGTCAGCTCTACTTTTAAGATGAGTTAGCATGTGATATATCTCCCCATCCTCATCTGCTCCCTTCCCACTGTCATTATCTCCCTGGAAGGCAGTGGGAATGTCTACTTCACCAGAAGAAACCTGAAAACCCAGAAAGTGTTTGCTGCATTTCATAGTCATTCAGTAACTGAAACAAACAAACAAACCAGAGTTTCCTCTGTCCTCGTCATGTGTCCTAAATGTTGCATCACTTTGCTTCCTTACAGATGATCAACTTTCAGTAAAGAGCATAAAATATTTTTAAAGAGTCTGAGAAAGCATGAAATACTGAAATAAACAAGATTCAGGAGTCCAATAGTTGAGTTATAACCCAGCACTTGCTGGTTGGTTGGCCTTGTGCTGTAGTTGCCTAATCTATAAATTAGGATGATAAAGCCTAGCTCATGGGGGGAAGGGGAGCACTGTAAGAGTCGTGAATAGTGGAAGTGCTGTGTAGACCACAAAGATTCACATAATTGTTGGTTATTTGGATGTTTGCTTTTATGGATGCATGCTTTCATAAAAATCCAGAAAATTTAGGATTTTCTGGTAACATCAGATGGCTGGAAGGTTATCCCTTTTTATCATTTGACTGTGGAGCAGGGAACGGCAGAAAGAAAATAGAAAAAAAAATTTGCTTCACCCTACTATGTGTTTTAGGTGATTTCAATGGGCACAATCAAAAGTTTGCATTCTAGAAAAATACTAGTTTAGTAACAGCTCCTGTAGATCTTGCTGCATTTTATTCTTGCTTGGATCTGAGGAAGTTAAAAGCAGTGATAACATTAAAGATCGGATGAATTATTGTTATAATATTTGTGCCAAATTTCTGAAAGAGTTTTCTAAAAATGTATAAAGAATCATTCTTAAGGGCCTGTCTCAGTCAATTGTTCTTTATTTGCCATGCAGAACTTTGTAAATATTTAACTTTCTTCAGAGTTTGGAATGTGCAAATGTGATTTATTATTTCTAATGATTGGAAAGGGGCTTGGTATCTGCAAACAAAAGGTATGAATTGAAAGAGAATGCATAATACAATACATTTCTTTGTACATAGTGGCAGAACAACATGTAAAAAGAAAAAGTGAGGGATTCTCAGCACGACTTGTCCCTCAGCATTTCCAAGAGGTGGTGTTTAAAGTAATAATAGCTTTTATTCTTTGAGTACTTATTATGTGCAAGGCTGTATTTGAACTAAGTGCTTTATGTGTATGTCTGCTCTCTGCATCAGGACACTGACTAATAGAGAGTACAAGGTGAATTGTGTTGAGAATGTTATTTACCTCTCTTAGTATGTTACAATATCAATTATTTTAAGTTTCTTTTAATGACAATTCCAAAGGTCCTTGAAAAAGAGAAAGAGAGAGACAGATAAATGCACAGACATAAAGGAGAGAGGGATAGGAGGGAGTGGAGAGTGAGAGCAAGAGTGAAGGAGGAGGAGGAAGAGGAAGAGAGAGAAGATGGAGAGAGATGGAGACAGATTAGTTGTGAGATTCAGGCCTCTGTGGGCAAACATGACTCATGACAGATAATGAAAACACAACTTCATTATTGTCTCCCTCAGCTTTATTTCAGACATTCAGTGAGAGTAATTATCTCTTGCTAGTGAATCAGAACTTGGGTAGCTTCCATAACCTCTCTGCTCTTACTTGGTTATTAACACATCCTACCATCTCTTTTAAGAAACAAACCCCATGTCAATAAATAAATCAGAGTTGCCAAGTGTAAGATGTTAATACAAAATGAGCTTGATTCAGTATCAGATGTTTTCCCTTTTTCCAACTCAGGCCTTCTTCTAGTTGATAGACATGATGGAAGAGACATTGTTGGCTTCTGTCTTTCTGTGCTTTGTGTTTTCTTCTCCTTAACAATCTTCTCATACCAGTTTTTGAGCTTGTTCTTGACCCTCCTGAGGTTTGGGTAGAGAGGGAGGTTGAGGCTGGGAGTAACAGAAGAGAAAAGGTCATAAATTGGTTCTTCTGGGCTGAGTACTTTTCAAATGTGATTCTCTCTCTCATGGGCATTTTTGTGAGTTCTTCTGGGATTCTCATTCCTGGAGACCTCTCACATTGAGGTTTGTTGACTCTTCCAGATCTATCTCTATATTACATGGTCTCTTTGACTCCCTTTTACAGTCCCTAGAAATCAAGTGTCTTCTAGCTTCTAGCTTCTTGTTCCTGGGATTTTTTTGCTTCTGTAGGTGTCTCTGCCTCACTGGGCCCACTTTGATAACATGGTAGCTCTTTCTACTGAGGGACTTGCATCTCATCCACCAGAAACATTTATACCCTTGTGCCAGCAAAAATTTAGGAGAATAGCTTGATTGCAACAGGGCTACCCTGCCACAGGTCTTAGGCTAACTTAGGCTTCAGGCTTCAGTCTTCTATGCCCATCAATGGCAAGGGAAAACCTAGTTGTTCAACTAGGTGCCATGGAAGGTCCATGTGAGAGAAAAATGAGATAATAGTAGACCACTCTTCTGTTCTGAGTAAGTGGGAGAAACCTCAAAGTGTAGCTTTCTCTAAAGAAATATTCTTCTCAAATATTTTTCGATTTTCATGCTCTCTCTCCCTTTCTCCTTTTTATATTTTCAAGGTAAGTAGGTGGATCCATGACTTGGAAACTACTTTAACTTTTTGGCAGGTACAAATTCTGTATATGGTGATCTGTCTCACACTCAGTTTGGCATCAGATATAGATTATACTTATCTTTCAGTAAAAATCAAAGCAGGAGAAATCCCTCTTCAACTACCGTAGTCACAACCTTCTTTGCAGTTCAAAGAAGCATTATGAGGAAATAAGCAAATTAATTAATTCTAATGATTTATTAATTATAATCACAGAAACTAATACAGTTTAGATACAAAGAAAGTACCCAGCAAATGTTTGTTTGAAGAGGAAAGGAAAGAGGAAGGGCAGACAAGTCACCTTATATAATCCGATAAATGTACCTATATTCTAAAGCCTGCTTTTTCCCCTTTAGCTTCTGCCAGCTTTGACCATGATCTTGCTCTTAGCCCCAACAGCCATGTTTATTCTGCTTGCATCTGCTATCTCTCCTTTGGGTAACTGATTATCTGACCTTGGTCATCTCTCTGAGTTCACATTTGCTACAAAACCTGGTTTTGGGGTAAGCTTATACTCCTTTGATGATGAATCTTGACCTACCTTATTTTTATTCATTTATCAAACGAATCTACCATAAGTCAGGCATTAAGAGGCACTGAGAATAAAAAGCTTAAAAGGGTATGGTCTTCGTATGTTAACACAAATAACTGATGTACAGGACAGACATTAAGTGCTTTATAGAGGTTATCTTGCTTAATACAGTCACCCTGTAAATAGATATAGTTATTATCATTTCTGTTTTATAGATGACAAAACAAAACACAAGAAGGTTAAATAAATTACTCAGGCTCCCATAGGAGTAAGATGGAGCTGGCAGTCTCCATGTTTGGTTGGTTCGTTGGCATTTTTTAACCAACATGCTATGCAACTCCATCCATTTGGTTCTGCCTGATGTATTGAATGACTTCTGTCTGCTTCTAGGGTAGAGCTAGTGGGTCGGTGATGGGGCTTTAACTGGCTCTGGCGATGGCAATGAAGCTTCTCATGAAAATTATGGAGATGCAATATTGTGTGTTGATAAAGGGCATTGGTTAAAGTTATGACTTCAGTCTTTATTAGTTGTGTGTCCTCTTTATTCTTTATTATAATTGAGGCATAAGTCTTAATTTTCTATTCTGTAAAATAAGGATAATAATGATACCCACTCGGGGTTGTAGGGAGGTGAAACAGAATTTAACAAAGTATGTGACACTCAGGAGGCATTCAATAATTATGCTATTATTTTTTGAAATACATATGTATTTTTAAAAATTTTTTAATGTTTTATTTATTTTTGAGAGAGAGTGGGAGACTCAGTGTGAGCAGGGGAGAAGCAGAGAGAGAGGAAGACACAGAATCCTAAGCAGACTCCATCCAGGCTCTGAGCTGTCAGCACAGAGCCCAATGTGGGGCTCAAACCTATGAACCATGAGATCATGACCTGAGCTGAAGTCGGATGCTCAACCAACTGAGCCACCCAGGCTTCCTGAAATAAATATATATTTCTAAAGTATAATATATCAAAAATATTCAAGTTTGGTCTTTGTTCTGAAAAAGTCCAAGGCTTTGCTCTTAGTAGGACATTTGAAATGAGAAACTTTTATTATTTCTATTTTAGAGAAGAAGGAAATGATATGAAGAACCACCAGAGACCTGTCTAAAAATTTGGTTTTTGTTTTAATTTATTTTTTATTGAAAAAAAATTTTTAATGTTTATTTTTGAGTGAGAGGGCATGCACAGGAGGAGCAGAGAGAGGGAGACAGAGAATTCAAAGCAGGCTCCTGATGTCAGCGCAAAGCCTGATGAGGAGCTCAAACCCATGAACCGTGAAATCATGACCTGATCCAAAGTTGGATGCTCAACTGACCGAGCCACCTGGGTGCCCCAAGAATTTGGTTTTTAGAAACAAGATTTCTTGCCTCTCTATTCTTACTCTGTTTGTGGTGTGCATAGGCCAATGAAAAGCAAGTTTTCAGCATGTGTGTCTTTTCCCAGGAATTTTTTTTTACCTTGAATCCATAACACTAGAAGACCTGTGTAATTCACATAATTTCTACTTAATCTGTGACTTTAAAATGGCAAAACTGCTGCATAGTGAGGCCCCTCCCCACTGGGGAACCTCAGGCCCACTGATGAAGGATATTGGCTTCTACAAAGATGTGCAAGATATACATGAGGTGTGAGGGGGAGCTCACATGGGTAAACCTTCTTTAAGTTCCTAAAAGACAGTAAGGGAGTGAATGACACAACTCTATTTCAGCTCTGAATGAAAGCCTGTATTAGAGACAGTTCTCTCTCTTTTTTTTAATGTTTATTTATTTCTGGGACAGAGAGAGACAGAGCATGAGTGGGGGAAGGGCAGAAAGAGAGGGAGACACAGAATCAGAAGCAGGCTCCAGGCTCTGAGCTGTCAGCACAGAGCCTGACATGGGGCTCGAACTCACAAACCATGAGATCATGACCTGAGTCAAAGTCGGTCGCTCAACCGACTGAGCCACCCAGGCGCCCCGAGACGGAGGTTCTATGTGGAGTTGGGTTTGACTGTTGGCAACTCTGTCATGGTTTAGCATTTGATCTTTGGATAAAAATTGGCTAAGTAGAACATTATGTCATCAAAATGAATAGACTGCTTTGTGACATTGGAGGACACATAAAATATGCAAAATAATTCTTACAAAAGGAAATAAAGCACATTATATCTGTTTGGGGTTACATGAACTCCAGAAAGAAATCCATACATTTGAATTTAAAATCATTTTCCTTAAATTAAAATCTTTTGCAGGGCACTGGTTTTAACATTAGAAAGAGAAATTATCCTCTAAAACATGAGACAAAACTAAATTTCTTAGATTCCCTACTGTTATACTTTATTTTGAAAGGTCCAGAGGCAGTAAATTCTCAAACATGAAAATGTCCTTTAGCTGCATGGCATGGCCTCTGCTATGAGTTTCTCAGAGAGCCCATGAACTCTTAGGATATTCTTGCTAAAGCATAGTGGAGAATTGTCTCTTCAATCTTCTCTCTGTATTTGAAGAAGGAAAAATTCAGTGTAGGGAGAACTTTTCCATTTATCTATACATAAGAAGGTAGTGAGGGAAACAGACAGAGAGAAAGAGACAGACAGCCTCAGAGATGGAAATAAAAGGGAGTCATTCTGAGCAAGCAAGCCACTTAACAGCTTCTCTGTGGCCCAAATGTGAAACCACATGCAGACCTATTCTCAAGCAAATGAAGTAATTTTCCACATTTGCTTATAGAAAAGAGCTGAACTCATTCATCAGACTAACCTGCAGTTTCCAGAAAGGTCGAAACTGTCCATTTTGACTATTGTATTGATAACACCTAGCTTAAGGCTTGGCTTATGATAGATGGACAGTAATATTTGTTAAATGCAAAGTGTGAGTGATCAAATTTCTCCCTCTTTATGTTACTTTTGGCATAAGAAGCTATAGTATTTTGAATTTAAATGCAAGTGCGGTTCTCTTAGCTTAGGGCAGACCCTGCAATGTATATGTTTTACAGTTTTTGAGCCTTACAGACTACTTTAGCAAGAATGTTCCTTGGAAAAGATATCTAAACAATAACAATCTTTATTGTAACCAATTATTTTGGAAAGCATTTTAACACTTTTAAGTAGAGAATTCATTCTAGCGTGTGTGTGAAATGACATAGGCCTAACTAGATCTGAACATTCCTTGTGGGGAGGCTTGGCTGCTGGCGTTGATTAGGTAAGGCCATTTGAAGCAGGATCACAGAGGTTATTATATTAGTCTATTCAAGCTGCCATAAGAAAATATCATAGATGGGTGACTTAAACAGAAGAAGTGTTTTATCATAGTTTTGGAGGCTGGAAGTCCAAGATCAGGATGCTGGCTTGCTTGGGGTCCAGGAAGAGCTCTCTTTGTGGCTGGCAAATGGTGCCTTTTTACAGTATCCTCACATAGCAGAGAAAGAGAGACAGCAAGAGCACTCTACTTACAAGGGCACTAATCTCATCACAAGGGACCCATCCTTATGGCCTCATATGAACCTAATTACCTCACAAAGGCTGTGTTTCCAAATAACATTACAACAGGGGTTAGGACTTTAACAAATGCATTTTGGCAGGACACAACTCAGTCCGTAGCATTCGTGTTGAGTTGATTGGATTTATTCTGAATTGTCTGCAGTTTCTTAAGTAGCTGAGCAACAGAGAATAAGATCATGGTCTATGTTTCAGGAAGATAATCCTGAGTAAGATGGACTGAAGAATAGTTATGATTAGCAATGTGGAAAGAGGAGAACTGTAGATGGAGGAGTTTACTGTAAGTGAGATGTCACAGATTTAAAATAAGGTGCTGGAGTGGAGAAAAGCAAAAAATCAAGGATTCATGAAAAATGAAGAACCAACAAGTTTGAGCAACCACTTAGGTATGGAGAATGAAGGAAAGGGAGGCATTAAAGTGCCTCTGAAATTTTGAGCCTGTACAATATGAAGAATAATGGTGCCGTTGATAGATCCAGAAAACTTTCCAGGGAGGAACCAAAGTTTGATGTGCAGAGGATGAAGAGTGGAAGGAATATCCCATTTTCCCAGCTAGGTGGCACCTGTGTGTGTATGCATCTATGTCTATATACCCATCTAAATAACAATGTGAGCTCACAGCTGAAGTCTATTTTTAATGTGAAGTGCTAGCTGGAAATAATTGAGTCATAAATTAATAAACTCAATATGACAAATATTTATTGAGCACTCTTTCTGAAAAAATGGGAGATCCAAAGACTAGTAGTCCTTGCCATCTGTCGGCTTACAATTTAGTGAGAAGTTCATGTATTTAAATAATATTAATTTAAAGTAGACTGAGATATTATGGTAGAGAAAATATTTTCTGTTAAAGGTAAATGTTCTAGGGGAAAGGTATTTAGTATTTAGAAATTTAGTATTTAGAAAAACTTCTACTTGGAGGGAGTGGAGCTTGATCTGATTTTTGAAAAATGGTTGGACTCAACAGAAATGAGATTATTCCAGAAAGAAGGTATCTCATGAGCAAAGATCCTGAGGTGAGAAAATGCAAAAGGGCATGATTGAGAAAGAAAAGCAGAACATTCTGATGTAAGTGTAAAAAAGGTGGAAGTACATGGCAGAAGAAAGCATCTTTCCTAAATATCATGTGTTCTCAAAGAGGCAGTGTTACTCCAAAGGGAGGAAAAAAATAGTTCTTACTTAAAAAAAGCTTTTGGAAATGTTTATTGATTTATTTGGGCAGGGGGAGGGCAGAGAGAGAGGAGAGAGATAATCCCAAGCAAGCTCCATGCTGTTAGCACAGAGCCTGACACGGGGCTTGATCCCATGAACCATGAGATCATGACCTGAGCTGAAATCAAGAGTTGGGACACTTAACTGACTGAGCCACCCAGTGCCCCTAAAAAATTTATTTTATTTTATTTTATTTTATTTTATTTTATTTTATTTTATTATTTTATTTTATTTTATTATTTTATTTTATTTTATTTTATTTTATTTTTTATTTTTGAGAGAGACACAGAGTACAAAGGGGGGGAGGGGCAGAGAGAGAGGGAAACACAGAATCTGAAGCAGACTCCAGGCTCTGAGCTGTCCTCACAGAGCTTGACGTGGGGCTTGAACTCATGGACTGTGAGATCATGACCTCAGCTGAAGTCAAAGCTCAACTGACTGAGCCACGCAGGCACCCCAGTTCTTACTTTTTAAATGAAAAAAGCACAGATATACATACAATAAATAATCAGGCACACAGTATATCTGTGGTATTGAAATTGTGTGTGGGTGATTAGAAAAAGAAATATCTAAGAAGACTCCTTAAGTTGAGGAACACTGATATTGATGGATTTCGGCAAAGCAATGAATTTTATGAAGCCGCCCAGAAGAGAGTAACTTGCTTTACCTGACTTCTGGTTCTGGTGATTTGAGGTGAGTGTAGGTAATTTGGGGAAAAATACTCTACAAACTCAAATTGTTAATGTAATTTTGGAAATTACATGTAAGGTAAATTATGCAAAAGTTGGTTTTCCCTGACTCATGGAGAGAATGACTTCCAAAATAATTTTACCCTTCTCTTGGATTCTGGTGACTTGGCATTATAAGGCACATGAATTGCAGGATGCTTTCAGAGCCCATTACAGTCATTAAATAATGAACATCCTTCAATCTCACCAATACCATTAAGAGTGACATCATCATTTTCTAAATCTAAAGACATAGACCTGTCCTTTTTCACATTGCAGAATAGTTTGGTGATAGATCTAAGATTGAAAGTTATTATTTTTATTCTAGGAGGTGCTGTCAGTTTATTTTAATCATTTTATTAGCAAGTATTTATGAAAACACAAAATGTGTAATTATTGTAAGTTCCAGGCCCTGTGGGGGAAAAGACTTAGAAGATTAGAAGTTACATTTACAGGTGTAATAGAGAGTTGGAGAAACAATATAGCAGCTCATGGGAATTTATGTTAGAATGAGTTCATGTAGTCATCTGATAACCTAACTTTGGTAAATAAACAATAAGTAAATAAATAAATAAATAAATAAGCAAACAAACAAACCCTTTAGCTTTTTTTGTGATGTGTATCTTTTTTAGGATAGTAACACTATGTTCAGTATCCAGTTTCACAAAACTAATCAGGAGTCACACAGAAATAAGCAGGAAGAATGATACAGACAATTTACATTAACCTTGGAAAACTAGAATCTGCTGTAACTCAGGAGGGGAAAAAAAGAATAAAGATTACAGTAGGAATGCGTGATAGATTATATTGCTGTTGATGAATATCTACTTCATCACCCTACTGAAGACTGACTTGGCCATGTGACTTGCTTTGGCCAATGAAGATGAATGGAAGTGACGTGTGTTACACCCAGGGAGAAGCTTTGAGATCAGGTTCACACTTTGCCAAACTCCTTTTCTCTGCTGTGATGCCCACAATGTTCCAGGGATGACTATGTCAGGCGAGTCCTACAATGAGCTACAGTCAGTCCACTATGACATGAGCCATGAGTGAGAAATGGACCTCTGATTTTGTAAGCTAATGCAATTTTGTTTGTTACTACAGCACAGCCCTACCTAATCGCACTACTACTGAAAGCTAGGACGGCAAGGTATCAATGAGTAAATGCAATTCATGGGGTTGATTAATGAGAAGTATGGAAAATCCTTTCCTACAGAGAAAACCGGCTGGCCGGAACTCAGTAGGAGAGGCAATGATTATAGTTGAATGGTTCTTCAGTAGGTAAGGCAGTGTATTCACTGCTAGTTATGTTTTATGTGTATCTTTGGGCATATATCTATTTCAGTTAGCAGACAGAAGAATACAACTATTTTATGGGGAGGAAATAAGTAATGAAAAATAGTTGCTTCTTACTTTATTATTTTTCAACCATGCATTGCAGTTCAAAATAATTTACCTCCCCTCAGAAAGTGGGAGGTTTCAAGGAAAAAAAAAAAAAGCCTAACAGTTTGTTTGCCTGTGACCTTGAGTTAGGGTTTTCTATCATTCACTCATAGTATCTTCCAGTCCTATAACTTACTATTTGCATTTGAACATGCATCATATTGCTTCTCTGCCTTTCAGCTTTTATTATTTGAGTGTGACCACTATCACAACGGTAGCACTTCTTCAATGTTACTGATTTATGAAAGGGAAAAACCCATCCACGTGAAATGATGGTGATTAATAGATAATATTTTTAAAGCACTTAATTTTGAAGAATTTCCCTTGTATTATCCCTTTTATATCCTCACAACGATTCTGTGCAACAGGTGCTACTATTATCCTGATTTATCAGTATAAGAAACTGAGGCACAGAAAGGTTAGAGTTGTACAGTTGCACAGAGACTGGCAGAGGATGGATTTAAGGATGTAGAAAGTTAGAAATAGGATCCAGGAAGCTATTTTCTAGTCTCTTGCTAATGAGTGGTACAAATTTAAACAATTCATATCTCTGGATCTGAGTTTTTCATGTTTCCAATAAAAAGAGTTTTTATGTTTCTATAAATCTCTGCATCATTAAATAACTACATTTAGATCACTTCATGCATTATGGGAAAGAATTGTGGCATATTAGAAAGGCTATAAGGTTTGGTGTGACACAAATGTGATGTCTGGCAAGTCTCTTAGCCTTACTGAACCTGTTCATTATGGGTAAATTGTCAGTATTACCCATTTCAGGAATTTGTTGTCATGTCTAATTGAGATATTTTGGAGTTCTTTGCTAACAATATAAACAATATAAATAAAAGAAATGATCACCATGTGAAAGACACTATTCATCCATTCTTTTATTGAGCCACCCATCCATTCATCCATTAAATATTTATTAAGTGCCATTCACAAGGGTGGAGAGCAGGGTTACTTTCCTGTAAGGAGCTCATAGACTAAGTTGGAGATAGGAGAAGGGCCATATTGTCAAAGGGCTTGGACACCATGTTAGGGAGGTGAGATTTTAACCTGTTGGTGGTGGGAATCCATGGAAGGATTTTTAAGGAGAGGAATGTGACTAAATTTGTACGGAAACTATTACTCTAGCAAGGCTGTGGGGAGATGGAGTGGAGGGAATGAGACAAGAGAGAAAATTGGTGACAGTAGTATAGCCTCTCCTTGTTGCCATCTGAGACATCAAGCAGTGTTTGGCCATAGGTAATTCTGAAACTGCAGCCATGAGAGACCCCTGTGTCTGCATGGATATCGAGGTGGCAAGAAAGGGACAAAAGGGACAAGAGTCTGTCAGCTATGTTGGCAAGGCTTATTCAGAGACTGCCGAAATTGTGTTGTTATTGGGGATTTGCCTCCACACACTCTACACTCCACCGTCCTGCACTAAGCTGGTACCCATGGAAGCACCAGAGGTACTAGGAATATAATAGGTGGGTATATAAACTTGATCTTACTTTGATCATTATATTGAGTCTGGTTTCCCTTAGAAGTCAATCCCCAGCAGAACTAATAAACATCAAACTGTGGGAAAATAGTCAATTTCTCTAAAATGTGTTATTCCTTTGTTCTATTGTTTTCTGGTAGAAGTATCAGAAGGTGGGAAAGCCAGAGGCCTAGATAAGCCAATAATTCTTTAATTAATTCCTAATCCTCCCCTGTCATTGACCCTAATAAATAAAAGCAGAAATCCAGGGATATAACATACATAGATCTTTCCAAATGTATAGATATATTTGCATACATCTTTTCACATATAGGAATCAAAATACTTTTTACCAAAATTTGTATTAGTAAATACAGAATATCATAGAATATAATAAAGTTGCCAACTCTGATACCAGGTGTCTGGTTTCAAATCCTGGCTCATCTTCTTGCGGGCTGTGTGACCCTGGATAAGTCATCTACTTCTCTGTGCCTCTATAAAATGGAGGAAATTGTGTTCCTACCAATTAAAAGTGTTTTGAAGGGTTCCATGAATATAAAGGGCTCAGAACAAGGTCTGGACCATCGGAGGAGCCTAAATAATGTTAATTCTTATTAACTGTATTAACTGTGGTTACTATTCATGCTGCTAAGGAGGCAAGTGTGCCTCCTCATGGGCCTTTCTAAACACAGAAGTATCAAATTTAAATGTAAGGCAAGCAAGAAGTTTGCCCTTAACTCAGCACAAGAGGCAAATAGAGTCAGAGAATGATGAGACAGAAACTTAGAACTGGGAGGGAAGTCCAGTTCTTTTTAGAGTCACCTTGTTAATTATAGCTTATGCATCTCAGACATTTCCAAACCCCTCTTCCCTAGCAGAACTGATTTTGGTGTTGTCTATTCCCTGTTCCCCATTGTCTCCCTGAGCCTGAGCCTCTGCCTGGACCCCTCTGACTTAACAGATGTACTAGCACAGGCCTTCTGCTTTCCAAGTGTCAGAATTTCTGGGTGCTCACCATCAGCCAAACTCCTTGGCACAGTATGTATCTGAGTGGCTTATAAACAGGGCTGTGTCTGAGTTGGTGCTAATTCCTCCTGCACCAGAAATAGTTAATAATCTCCTTGCAGGTGCTTTCAAATTGACTTCCTGGTAGAGCAGCAATAATCAGTACCATCACACCCTAACTTTACTCTAGATTGCTAAGTCTTTGAACTTAGGGGCTGGTTTTTATTAAAATGATGAATTACTGTATGGATGCAGTAGGGATTCCCTCTACTTAACTCACAAAAATATCAAAAAAGGAAGCAATGGAATAAACTGCCTGGTAAATATGATTTTTAAAAACTTGAAAAATTACCACAAAAAAGAAATGGAGGTATTAGCTAATGCTATGTTGGTTATCATTTTGTAATATATAAATGTATGAAACCAACATGTTGGACACCTTATATGAAACTTACACAATGCCATGTGTCAATTATGTCTCAATAAGACTGGAAGAAAAAAAAATTAAAAAAAAACTTATAATGTCAAAAATCATAGGCAATATTAAAATGCAGTTGACAAATTTGGAAAATTTTATGAGTTAGGATGACTTTGTAATTAACTTCTTAAGATGTCAATAAGGTGTAAAAGTCAATAAGGAAAATACTGAAAATGGAGCAAACATAAGACATTTGTGGCATTTTGCAGATGACATGATATTATACATCGAAAATCCGATAGACTCCACCAAAAGTCTGCTAGAACTGATACAAGACATTTGTGGCAGAAATAATTAAAATCAATAAACATGACAGATTTTCAACTTCACTAGTGATCATATAAACATAGATAATGGAAAGTTACTTTTTTTTTGCCTATGAAATTGGTAATGATTAAAATAGGTAATCATGATGAAGCTACCATAAAAGTTCTCTCTTATGTTGTCTAAACAGTACAATAGTTCAGGAACAGAATCTGACCATATGTTAGCAAGGACTAGCCAAAGACCTTAGAAGAATCCAAACATTTGATTCAGTGATTTCAGTTCTAGAAATGTCCTCTATTGAATTAGGGGTCCATAAAAAGATTGTCGTACAAAGATGTTTACTACAATCTTGGTTATAATAGCAACTAAACTCAGTGACATCAACAACAACAAAATAGCAAAACAAGCAAAACAAAAGAACCTGTAAATGTGTATTTTTAATGAGTTAAAGGTGGAGAGTGATCCCACAAATTATGGTTCACTCCTATGGTAGTATTATTACCCACCATATTTTTAAAAAGCTTTTATTTAAATTCCAGTTGGTTAGTTCACAGTGTGATATTAACTTCAGGTGTACAATTTAGTGATTTAACACTTCCATACAACATCTGAGGCTCATCACAAGTGCCCTCCTTATCCCCATCACCTATTTATTAACCCATCCCCCCACACACCTCCCTTTTGGCAACCATCAGTTTGTTCTCTATAGTTAAGAGTGTTTCTTTGTTTGCCTTTCTCTCTCTTTTTTTTCCTTTGCTCTGTTGCTTTGTTTATTCAATTCCACATGTGAGTGAAATCATATGGTGTTTGTCTTTCTACCTGTGCAAAAATATGGAATGCTTCATGCGTCATTCTTGTGCAGAGGCCATGCTAATCTTCTCTGTATCATTCCAATTTTAGTATATGTGCTGCTGAAACGAGCACTACCCAACATATTTTTAATGCATCCATTATTAACCATGTTTAGAAATAATTTTTAATAACATGAAAATGCATGTCTCCATCATACTTCATTATATATATTATATATGATAGACATACCAAGCTGTTATTAACCATGTTTTGGAAGAACTTTTATTAACTTAGGGATATATACATACATATATCATAATATATGTAAATATGATAATACACAATTACATCATAATAAAATATTGCCTACATTTAAAAAAGTAAATCTACACAGATACACAAACACATACACTGTAGAAAAAAGACTGGAAGGAAATAAAACCTTAACTGCATGTAATTGCTGTTTGATAGAAATGATGGGGCTAAAAGACACTTAAAATAGCATGAACAACCCTGCTATGGAGATGTGATTTATGCAGCATTTTTGCATACTTCTCAAATTGAGCCTCACCACAATTCTGTGGGTAAGTACAGGCAGGTATTATTTCCCCTTTGCATAGAGAAAGGTGCTGAGGCTTAGGGAGGTGCTTGGTTTAATCAAGGTCAAAAGGCAGAGCTGAAATATGAACACGGGTCATTTGACACCGTATCTGAAGCTGCTTTCACAAAAATAAATTGACTCTTTAAGATCATATGGCTAGAAAATCTATAGCTATAGGGACTCCAGGAAATGGTGAGAACTTGCAGTAACAATTCTTGAAAGTTTCACAGCTGTTGATAAATAGGAAAAGTTGAATGAGATTCTAAGTAAATGCAGACGGAAGTTTCTGCAGGCTTAAAGGAAATTATTTATTACTCACAGTATCTTAGCATACTGGCTGAACAGAAGAGCCATGAGTCACCCCTGAGATTTTTGAGGGAAAGCAAATGGGTATTATCCCAGTCTATACAAGAGACAAACTCATAAATAAGAGAAGAATACACTTGACACTCCCACACACTGAGACTGTGGCCAAAAGGAAGGTAAATTTCACATTCCTGACTTCTGAATCATGAAGTGGTTTCATATTCTTATACCCCAAACAGGGTATGCTACTGAGGGGTCCTCAAGGCTTGTTCACAGGTGAGTCTGAACAAATGCATTTCTTCCTGAGATGCATACCTCTCTACTTTAATTTAGTTCCCTTTGTATTCCATTTTGTGTTCCCAGTAAAAACAAAAGCACTCTTACTCAAGAATTTTGGAATTAGGAAAATGAGCATTGGAGTAACTTTATACTCATCTGGAAGACACAACATGTAACCTTTACCCCTCCTTCATTTGAAGAAAACAACTATACTGTGGTTGGTACAGGAAGTCCCTGTGGGGTATCTCCTGGGTGCCAATTATTTTTATCACTCATAACAGGTTTTATTTCATTTCCTCAATAAGTACTCATTTATATAATTTGCTCTTTCCTCTTAAAGTATTATCTATTTCATTCAAGCTCTAAAAGTTTACCCTCAGTTTTCTGTTTGGCTAGAGTGCTTTGCCTTCTGAATTTTCTAAGCATTTTTCTTGATCCATCAAATCGGTTTGCATAGATAGACCTAGTGTTCATTATTCCTAAAATGTAAAATACTATGCTAATTTATTTTATGCTTGATTCTACCTTTGTGCTATGGCATATTGAAAAGCATTCTGAACAAAGAAGACACTAGTAACTATTAATAGCTGATTGGGAAATATTATGACTCATACATATTTAGAATACAGTATAATGTCAGTATATTTTGGCAAACATACCTTAAATTACAAAAAAGGAATGCCTTTGTTAAGTTCTTTTTTTCTTTTAAGTTCTGATGGTTCTTATCAACTTAGAAATCATAACATAATGCCTTGGAAGTAGGTATGTTCATCTCTGGTCACACCTTTACTGGCCCTCTCAACCTCATGCTTTTCATTTAACCCCTCATATTTGGACTTTTAACAAATGAGAGCAAATTATTGGTGGGGTTAGATTACTGTACATAAAAATATGCTAGGTGATAAAAGGGTAACAAAAAAATATATACTCAAGACTGTAGAGTAAGACCAGTGTCTGTATGTGTCTGGAGAATGTAGGTGCATTAGTTTAGCATTTGAACAGTTCTGGGGCTTTAATAGGCTTATAATATACTTAGGAAAGGAAACTAAATATACTCATCTAAATTCAAATAGCAATATAAACGAAACAGTAATCAAGGCATGTCAAAATATGTTCTGGAGGGGAGCTAGGTTTAGGTTGGGAGAAATTGCTGTATTGTGGAGTCATCAAGAAAGTTTGTATGGGAAGTTGGTAAGGATGACTGCAATATAGCGTGTAATAATATCAGCTTTAGATCAAGACAGGCCTGGGTTTGAATTCTGGCTTTGTGATCTTGAGCAAGTTATTTTACCTCTGGGTTTTGGTTGTCTTTTGTTACACTGGCTTAATCAAAGTAACTTTGTAGATGTGTTGGAAGAATTCAGTAAAATGAAATATGTAAAGCATTCAGCTTAGTTCCAGGGACACAGTAAATGGTAAACAATGGTAGCTGTTATTAATTAAATTGGAGCTTGAATGACAGGTTATATTTCAATGGTGGAAGCTGAGATTGAGGGAGGAGGAGAGACAGGACAGAAAAAGGCAAAAGATCTTGCTGGTGGGGCAAAGGTATGAATAAGGATGAAAAGGCCTAAATATACAGATACATTTAAGAAGAATATAAATGGATCACACTGAAGATTTTGGATGGGGGGGGCAAGGATGTTACACCATTTGTATTGAGCAGAGGCAGTTTGCTTCAGGTCACAAACCATTTGACCTTAGCAGGTGGCTTGGCATCTTCCCGTTGGATGCTGAGATGCTGTGTTTTGGCAAGGTAAACATCCTATATTTATTTGGTTACTTGCTTCACAGCACCATGGAGTGTCTTACACATTATGTAGTTCTTTTATGACACACCTGTGAGGTAGAAAAAGCTGTGGATAAAAATGGCTGGCATGAACTGAATGGCCCACAGCAGGTGATTGTGCTATGGGGATGGGCCTGGCTCCAAGTTTTCTTCTTCCCAGAGCCTCCCTATAAAAGCCCGTTTGGCCAATCATGGCATTTCTCATTACACATCTGCTCTGGGAAAGAGAGAGAGCACTGAGCACTGTCAGGACTCAGGCAAGAGGCTTCCAAGTCTTCTGCAAATGACTCATGCAAATAGTTTTGCTTTACATATATGGAATATAGATCTGTAATTATGCAAACACTTGCACATAATTTCCACAGTAGCATGGTGTCAATAAGCAGGTGCTTTCTTGTGTTTACAAAAAGGCTCATCCCACTTCTAAAACATTTATTTTTGTAATATCTTTCATGTTCGACTTACACTTTTCTTTGGACAGATTATAGCTGTTTTTCCTTCTCTTCTGACAAACGACTAGGTGAGCAGACATGGTAAACATCTTATGAAGCCATGTAAACTTTGGAGAACATTTGTATTCACCAAAGTCACAAAGCTAAGGCAAAAATGACCTCACTGGATTTTCCTCGTTGTTTCGTGAGCAGTGAAAGGAGAACACTGGTGAAGGAAATGCTCTCATGCAGGATTATGGAGATGAAGGACGGACTTGCATGGCAAGGATGCTCAGGGATCATCTCAGTGATGTTTTATTTTTACATAAGAGAGCGTCAGCCAAGAATTTAAGTCCATGATTCTCAACCTTGGCTGCTATTGGCATTATTTGTAGAGATTTGAAAACAACTTCTTTCTTGGGTCCGTTTCCAGGGTCTCTAAATGTAATGGGTTTGGTGTGTGGCTAGAACACCTAGAGTTTTAAAACAACTTCCTGCCCTGGTGATCTTCTGTGCAGCCCCCAAATTGAAAACCACTTTGTTCCAAGCCACTTGTACTGATGAACTAATATTTCATTAAGATTTCATTAGCCTTCAATAGGATATGTCAATATGAGCAGCCAACATCTGTCAGTGGGAGCCCAAACTGCTCAATCTGAAGCAATTTCCTCAAGCTTCCAAACTTCCTTCTGCAGGTACGGAAAGAGAGGAGAGAAGGGCATATAGAACAAAGAAATGAATCATGAACTGTATTTAAGAACTTTATGCCTGTATTTAAGAACTTTATGCCTGACTTTAAATTTCGGCCATGATTAATTAGCTTGTATCAGACTTCCCCTCCCACTAAAGTGTGTACCAGTATGGAGAAGAATATAAAACAATTACTTGCAGGAAATGGGCAGCAAGCAATGTCTGTGAGCAAAGGGAAACACATGAGCTACATCCTGCATTCACCCTGATTTCTCCCTGAATGGAATTTCCAGACCACTGTTTGGGGGAATAGAGCCCAAGCAGAAAACAGTATTTTTGCTATCAGAGGAAACAGACTGGTGTTTGGAGTTACCATGGTGACTGCGATTTGAAGGGTAGGATATCAGACAGAAGAAGCTACAGAGGACCTTCAAAAATCTACACAAAAGTTCACACTGTGTCTTTGGCTGACTCATAAAGTGGAGCATGACAGAATGAGATTTCAAGAGATGGGACAGAGAAAAAATAAAGGGAGACTGAAATATAATTGGGAATTTTAGAGGTTTCACAACTCTGTGGAGACATTAATGTTTGGGTCCAGCTAAGTGAACTCCCTAGGCTTGTTGTTGTCATTGAAATACCACATCCTAGAAGTTAGGGGAATGCTAGGAGTATGCTAGAAGTAAGGGCTGGACTCTAGGAAAAAGGGCAAAGTGAAATAGACCCACCCCTGACTCGGTCTAAATGTGGCAGGATGAGGGTGACCCTCTAGTGATACGATTATCTGCCAGATAAAAACTTAATGTCCTTTGGAAGATAACATACTGCAAAGCACCTATGATATATCATTTATAATATCCAGCATTTAATAAAAGGTTTTAGGCATGCAAATAAGTGGGTAAAGTGACAAATAATTAGGAGATAAAACAGAAAAAATGGACCTAGATGTGATATAAGTACGGGATGTAGTTAGTAAGGAGTTCAAAATAACCATGGTTTATATGTTCAAAAATAAAGGAAAATAAAGGCAAAATGAATAAAAAGATGGACTATTTCAATAGACAATTGGAATCTATTAAAAGAATATGATGGAGATCTGGGTCTGCAAAGTTCAATATTTGAAATTAAGGTCTTTATACCTAACATGACTATTTAGCCTAGATTCTCATGGTATTTGTATGGAATAAAATCTGTGATGTGAATAGAGAAACCAATAGGTATAAGATGATTAATGACAAATAAAATATAAGAGAGTGGAATTGCATATGCAAAAGAGGAAGTTCTTATGTGAACTGTGCTTGATTTTGACCAGTGAGATGAGACAACTATAAAACATGATGTTCAAATGACCAGAAATACATATTTAGTCTGTGTATTAGTTTCTTAGGGTGCTGTGACAGAGTAACACACACTAGGTGGTTTAAGCAACAGAAATCACATGGCATTCTATGTGTGTGTCTAGGTCCAAAATTTTTGCTGAAATTGTAATTAAGTTGCTATTGCTTTCAACCCAAAAACCTAATAATTGAAATAATTGGAACAAGATGTAAGCCTTTGAGGATTCAGTGTATTTGGAAATGATCAGGATGGAGCAAAACTTGGAGTTCCAGATGGACAAACCACCTGCTTCCTTGGCAGTCAGAAGGGGGAAGAGCAAGGAATCTGGAATGAACTGGAGGAAAAGAATGGTGGAAGTAAGAGGAAGATTGATTTTTGGGACAATCATCTAGGAGAGGCCTAATTTCAGAGTCTAGTTACTGGACTGGATTCTAAACTAGATGCTGTAAGATCTACCTCCATATTTAGATTCTCTAACTTGGTCATGTAAAATAGCTATTATTGCATGTTGGTTTCTATTGTAGCTTGATGCTATCTATGCTTGTACGTGTAGTTCTGGGCTGCCTCGTAAGTCAGTTCTATTTTGTTTTTTTAAATTTTATTTATTTATTTTTGACAGAGAGGGAGAGGAAGAGAAAGAGAGGTTGAGAGAGAGAGAGGGAGGGAGAAAACACATGCACATGCAAGCAGGGGAGGGCAGAGAGATAGTTAGAGAGAGAATCCCAAGCTGATGATAGCACAGAGCCCCATCTGGGGCTTGAACCTACAAACCGTGAGACTATGACCTGAGCTGAAATCAAGAGTCGGACGCTCAACCGACTGAGACACCCAGGCACCCCAGCTCTATTTCCTTTTTAAATCATATTTTCTGAAGTAAAAACATGCCTGGAAGATGATGGTCACATCCATATCCTGGCCCCATAGTTATAAATTGGTCTCTAGATCTTCTACATTGGAAAAATATATCAGTGCAAGTGAAACTAGTAATCTTAAAAAAAAAAAAACACTTAGATTTTCTTTAAACTCTTTATGTAGTGAAGAATAATCCTTGTCCAGAAGAGGTCTGCCCTCTGCCCTCAGCTGCTGGGAGGCATTCTCTAAACCCTTGCAATGCCATGCCTGATAGGAGTCTTTGTAGGACTGGAGGCTGTGAATTTCAGAGTTTTCACAGCCTCTGCATTTCCAGATAGTCTGACAGAATTTCCGGATAGTCTAACGGTATTAAATATAGTAGGAACTTCGAGTCACACAGTATCAGTTTGACCCCAGAATGCCTGGCAACTGAGGTCAGCCATGTGGGCAATCAACCATAGAGCCCAAATAAAGGCTCTGGATGCCAAGGCTTGGGTGAGCTTCCCTGGTTGGCTCTCTGGTTGATACTCCATTTGTATCATCATATATTACTGCTGGAAGAGTAATGCTGTGTGTGCGTGGCTCCATGGGGAGAGGATAACTCAAAGCTCTGTGTTTGGAACTTTCCTAGATTCTGCCCTATGTGCTTCTTCTCTTGGCTGATTTTAATCTCTATCTTTTAACCCAACCTAATCTGTATCTAAAACCATAATCATGAGATAAGTGTTTCTGGTGAGTTCTGTGAGTCTTTCTAGTGAATTATTGAAACTAAATGTGGTCTTGGAACCCCTGAGTTTACTATTGGTCAGAAGTAAGGGTTTCTAGTTCACACAAGGGTTTCTCACTTCACACAAAAGTAAATAATTTATAAACAATGTTTCTGTAATTACTAGTAGTGACAATTCACCTGTGAAGAACTATTTTATTTTATTTTGTATTTCAAGTTTTTATTTAAATTCTAGTTAATTGACATAGATGGCAAAATTTCCCTTAAGTGTAGAACTTAGTGATTCATCACTTCCATACAACACCCAGTGATCATCACAAGTGCACTCCTTAATGCCCATCACCCATCTGGCCAAACCCCTTGTCCATCTCCCTCCATCAACCCTGTTTGTTCTCTATTCTGTAGAGTCTCTTGTGGTTTGCTTTCCTCTCTCTCTCTTTTTTCCTTCCCTTATATTTGTCTGTTTTGACAAAAAGAACTTCTCATTTAAATTGGCATGAAAATAATGCTGATAGTTGCTTGTAATAGGGAAGAGGATTTGAGATTTAAAATAACTGGCAGTTCTTCTAAGTACTGAGGATTCATTCATTCAACAAATATTTGCTGAGCACCTTATTATATGTCTTAAAGATACAGTCCCTTCCATTAGAGATGATTCCTAGATTTTAAGGAAAATTGATAATAATGGCTAACAGAGAAATCTGATTCAATTTGAACAAGGATTAGATTGTTAAGAGAGACAGATACATCAAGGTTATCAAGTATGTTTTGTTGTAATGGTTAAAATTGTGGTATTTGGAACCAAGTAAACATGGGCTGACCACCTAATGTGATTTTTCAGTGCCCATACTATGACATTCATTGCAATTTTCAGCTCTTTCTCACTTTCCTCATCTGTAAAGTGGAGATAATAATATCGACTTCATAGACTTCTTGTGAAGATGAGGTAGGATGATGATGTATTAAAAGACTAGTCACAGGGGCACCTGGGTGGCTTAGTCTGTTAAGGATCCAACTCTTGATTTTGGCTCGGTTCATGATCTCACAGTTCATGAGTTTGAGTCCCAAGTAGCCTCTGTGCTGACAGTGCAGAGCCTACTTGGGATTCTCTCTCCCACTCTCTCTCTGCCTCTCCCCTACTTGTTCTCTCTCTCAAAATAAATAAGTAAACTTAAAAAAAGATCAGTCACATAATCAATACATGTTATCTATTGTTATTAGTATATTCAAGTGTTTCTTAATGAACCATTTTAAAAAATGAGTGTGAGGGGATATTGTTTCCCAGCATACCTATATTAATGTCAGTGACCACTTAGTTCCTCGGTCCCAGGAGTGACTATGGCATCATGGGGACAGCAGTTCAGGTCCAGTTTTGAACTGTATATTGTAGCAGAAAAGCAAACGAACAGGTTTGGGATTTATTTAGTAGCAGTGACTTCAAGTACAGCTGCTTTTGCCACCTTTTGTTTTGTGAGTAAAATACCAGAGAGATTTGGCTGTTGTATATTCAGGGGTACCAAGCCCTGGAGAAGGTGAAATTGGATTTTGTGGTCATGGCTTTTAGGCAGAAGAAGGATTCTGAAGCAGCTGGGGAGAGTAAAATAAACTGGGGAAACTAGTTTAGTCTGTAGCAACATTCACGTGTTTAGATGGCTTCTCATTTGGGGTGGCTCAAGCTCTGCCCCCAGACCTTTTAATTGCACAGAATATACTGAGCAGGCAGTACTGCACAAAGCTTTGGTAAATTGTTCATTTCTGAGATTTTCTTCCTTCATATAGAAGGAACATATAGACATTAGCTTACTCAATTAAATTTATGGGATAGGAAGAAGCAAACATAACATAAAAAGCTAAGCTAACATTTTATGAAATCACAGTACTTTTCCTTGAGTACGTTAGAAAAATAAAGCCATGTAATCCCACATGGAGCCTTCTGCACATCCCTGCCTTTGAGCAATTTAGCCATTTTAGCTGAGTGCACTAATCTCTTCCGGGGAATTATACCTTGCACTGACATCACACTTTGGGCTCTTCCCTTTTATTCTCAAAATGAATAAATCTTGTTGGCTAGCAGAGTAGATTATATTTGACTCATTTTAAGTCAATTACTCAAAGTCACAAGGCTAGACTAAATGGCAGAGCTAAAAGATTTAGCGTTAGTTCCCCCTTCAATGGACCCTCAGTCTCCAGACTCTAGCTTTGCAGTAGGATTGTGTGGGAAGCTTGTTGAAAATGCACATGCCTGGGTGTGAGACACGGGCGTGCTGATACACACTGTCTGGTACAGGAACCAGAAGTCTGCTTTTTTAACAGCCACGCTTGGTAATCCTGAAATAGGTGATTGTAGACCACCACCAGAGGGATCACATAATGAGGTCTTCTGGTAGCAAAAGCTACAGGTTATCTCTGCATCCCTTAAGCATCATCTGCAGTCCAGGGTAATGCCATTTCTGGTGGCATAGAAGAAAATAGAGCTGTTTTCTCCAAAAGAAAAATGATGTTTTCTTTTTCTCTCCCTTCCTGATGCCACTGCAAGATGTTTACATCTGAGACTTGAGAATTTTCGGTTGAAGCTCAGCTTTACCCTTGGGATCTCCAGGAGTGGCTTGTATTTGTGATGTTCATACTGCATTAGGGAATGAACATGAATATACTAGAAGCAAACCAGAGCTTCAGCCATGAAATGTTCCTCTTTCTGGGCAATCCACTGATGCCCCCTGTAGCCACTGATTAAATGCCATGGCCTGACCCTATTCTTGCTTTACGTCTGGTCCCATCAACTCCTTCGACCTTCTGCAAGTAGTTACCAGGAAAAAGACAACACGCTAACCTTTCTGAAGACCCATGCTCCTTCCCAGAAGTGCCTAAGCAAGCCATCTCATGAGAATACACAATTGCTTCTGGGGTCATTCTGGTCATCAATTGCCAGAAGACAGCAGTTTCTGCAGCAATTTGACACTCCTACTTTGTGCTGAAGTTGGAAGCTGCCACCTTTCTTTTTATTAAGGAAAATTCAGCTTTTGGCATGAGCTTATGCTGTTTTATTTTTTTTTTAACCTCGAGTTTTTCTGGCCCTAATGGAAAATGCTTTATTTTTCATAGTGCAAGTGTAGATATATAGTGTCAGAATAAATCCCATGTTCTGTGGGACTCCCAAAAACTATAATTGTGTCACAGAAACAACAAAACATGCTAATGAAGAAGGTTTTTTTTTCCATCAGTAAACAGTCTGCATACATATAAGTTTCCTGTAAACTAACAAAGATGATACGTTGGGAAGTTTCTTAGCAATTTCAGAATCATGTGATTGTATTTAATTTTCTCATTAGAAAAATTATGGGGGTTAGAATGCATTAGGGGTTAGCAAACTTATTCTATAAAATATTTTAGGCTTTGCAAGCCATATAGTCTCTTTTATAGTTACTCAGTGCTGCTGTTGAAGCACAAAAGCAGTCCTAGACAAAACATAAATGAATGGGCATGGCTTTGTTCCATTAACTCATTTAAAAGAACAGGAGGTGGACCGTGTTTCTCCTGTGAGCAATAGCTTGCTGACTCCTGGACTCAGTGGTCTTTCCTGGATCCTTAGATTCGTAATTCCATTCAAGCAAATTAAAATCCAACTGTCAGGGGTGCCTGGGTGGCTCAGTCAGTTAAATGCCCAACTCCTGGTTTTGGCTTAGGTCTTGATCTCATGGTTTGGGAGTTTGAGCCCATTGGGCTCTGTGCTGACAGCACGGAGCCTGCTTGGGATTCTGTCTCTCTCTGCTTTTCCCCTGCTGATGATTTCTCTCTCTCTCTCTCTCTCTCTCTCTCTCTCTCTCTCTCTCTCAAAAAAAAAAATCCAACTGTCACTTGGTTACTCTCTGATTAAGATCTATAATGCTATCCATTTCTAATTTTGTCTGTCAACGAGCACTGGTATTAGAAATAATACCAATATTTATTTAAAAACTCTTGTGCAGGGGCGCCTGGGTGGCTCAGTCGGTTAAGCATCCAACTTCCGCTCAGGTCATGATCTCATGGTCCGTGAGTTAGAGCCCCTCCTCGGGCTCTGTGCTGACAGCTCAGAGCCTGGAGCCTGCTTCCGATTCTGTGTCTCCCTCCCTCTCTCTGACCCTCCCCTGTTCATGCTCTGTCTCTCTCTGTCTCAAAAATAAATAAATATTAAAAAAAAGAAGAAAAAAAATAAAAACTCTTGTGCCATGAGTCTGATAAATATTTTTCAAATAGTAATTGAATTCTGTCAAACCTAAAAAAATGGCGCTATTATTATGATTTTCATTTATAGACGTGGGAAACTGAGGCCCAGAGAAATAATAGGGCAATAATTGTATGTACCTATAGTAAATGGTACAGTTGGGAATCAAATTCAGGTGTGTCTACTTTTAGAACCTGATTTGTAAACATCATGCTCTATACTGCTTTACATGGAGGTAGAATATTTTTGTATCCCAAAGAGTTATTAGCATGTGTGCTAATCCCTTACAGGGGAACGAGCATAGAGCAAGAATGAGGAAAAAGGGGGAAAAAACAAGGAGATGGAAGCCATGGAAAAGAAGGATTTTAATAGGTGGGTCTACAATATCAAACATGATGAAAGCTGAGGCAGAGAACTGAAAAGAAACCACTGGATTTGAAAATTAGAAAGTATCTGATGACTCTCAGACCCTCAATGGTTGGGGCCAGAGGCCAGGTTTTAAGAGGAATAATATGGGAAAGTAAATGTCTTTTTAGAAAATTGGCAATACATTGGAGAGAAATAGGATACTGCTTCCAACTCCCCCAATCTTTTCATTCTCTCTCCAGGGGGCAATTAAGAATACCAGCTAAGAAACATGTATTCTTTCATAAGTTGATCCTTAACGTTGCTTGGCAGAGTTGCCATGAGATAAACATCAAGACTTACTACTACAGAGGAGTGAACACTGCTTTGTGCAGCGGGAATTCATCAGTCTTGAACCCAGTCAGTGAGTGACAGCCGGACACTAAGGTTTCCTTCCTGGTGGTTGGGAGTATTGTGTCAGCATCACTGAGCTCATTATTCTTTTACTTTCAGAGCAAGATGAAATTAAGAGGCCAGCTTGTTGGGAAGTTAGTTCACTATGCCGTACAGATCTAAGAAATGTTGGAGTGACTGCTGTTCCTGAAAATATAGGTGGTAGTGGAGTAACAGGCTTAGTTCTCTTGGTTTTGCTTTTCTCATAAAATAGGAGAAATGGATCAGTTCTGGCAGAGTTCAAAGCTCTCTTTCTGTCACTGAGGAGAAATAACTCTAAGGGCCAGAAAAATAAGATAGTGTTTTTATGTCAATCCCTAAATTAGAAAGTTCCAAGCTATGTTATTTCTATCTATAGCCATCTAAGTGGGTTCTGGGGACCTGGTGCTAACTTTGAAGAGAGTTGGCCTCTTTTGCAAAAACCTTTAAACTGAACAATTGCTTTCAAAACAGATTGTCTATAATGCCAAACTAAAAACAACTCGTTTGAATTTTATTTATTTTTTTATTATTTTTTTTAAATTTTTTTTAACGTTTATTTATTTTTGAGACAGAGAGAGACAGAGCGTGAGCAGGGGAGGGGCAGAGAGAGAGGGAGACACAGAATCTGAAACAGGCTCCAGGCTCTGAGCTGTCAGCAAGCACAGAGCCCGACGCGGGGCTCGAACTCATGAACCGTGAGATCATGACCTGAGCCGAAGTCGGACGCTTAACCGACCAAGCCACCCAGGCGCCCCAGCTCGTTTGAATTTTAAAAGAATCATCATGTGGAATACTTTAAGATTAAATACATAAATATCTTCGGTGATCCAATATGGAAATTTGAGTGAAGGTCAAAGTTCTTCTATGACATTTAGAGATGTTTAAAAATAGTACTTTGAGAACAGAGGAAACTATGGATTACCCATATTAACCTTAGTGGTATCATGAATAATGGGCATTAACCAATAATCAATCTCAAACCTTAATTAGCCATTATAGGGGGTTTAGTTTACAAGAAAAGCAAATATTTTATCAGAGTGGCTCATAAATTGCAAATTGACATAATTACACATATTAAAATTTTATTTTGGGGGGGCACCTGGGTGGCTTAGTCGGTTAAGCATCTGACTCTTAAGTCAAGAGTTCGGCTCAGGTCATGATCCCAGGGTTGTGGGATCAAGCCCTGGGTCAGTCTCCATGATGAGCGTGGAGCCTCCTTAAGATTCTCTCTCTCTCTCTCTCTCTCTCTTTCTTTCTCTCTTTGCCTCGGCTCCCTCCCTTGCTTATGCTTGCTAGCTCTCTCTCTCTCTCTCTCTCAAAAAAAAAAAAAAAAAGAAAGAGAAAAGAAAAATATATTTTTTCAATTTGACAATGGTGATTTGTGACTTGCTTAAAGAATTGTTATTAGAAGCAAGGAGATAGGGCAAAAGATCTGAATAATTTTTTCACTAAGTTGTGTAATTGAGGCTTGGCTTAAATGACATGTAATGTAATTTAATTGTTTAATGAACACATTGGTGGTAGTGTGCAGTTTTGAGTATTTTAGGAAATATGATTCTTTTCACCTGCCCTTAATTATAATTTTTCTTGTACTTACTTTTCTATTAATTAATCTTTAAAAAGTGGGGACACCTGGGTGGCTCAATGGGTTAAGCCTCTGACTCTTGATTTGGCTCAGGTCATGATCTCATTGTTTGTGAGTTTGAGCCCAGCATTGGGCTGTGTGCTGACAGTGTGGAGCCTGCTTGGGATTCTCTGTCTCCCTCTCTCTTCCCCTCCCCTGCTTCCACTCTCAATCTCTCTCTCAAAATAAATAAATAAACTTCAAAAAAAAGAAAAAGGAATTAAGAAATCCTTTTTCAATATTGTAGGAAATCATAATTAGTTCATTATGAACTAATCGGAGTATAATTATTCATGTTTCTGTTCCTTTTATTTATCTTTACAATAATTATTCAGTTTTGAATTCAAAAGACCTTTAACTAGTTCTACTGCTAACTCTAGCAGTAGGTACCTACTAGGTACCTAGTATGTAAGTACCTAGTAGGTACCTAGTAAATGATTTTGTATTTGTATTCTTTTGAATAACCTTTTTTCTTTTTTTGGCTTTAATTTCTTTTTTTTTTTCAAGTTAAATCTGGTTTGACACAATTTTATAGACAACCAAGATTTCTATGCTGCTTATTAGTTGCACTTAGGTACTTGCCTACTTTGCTTGTTGACATTGGGATTGACTGTAGAAGTGAGCAAATCATCCAGTATTTTATTAAGATGCTTGTTATTCTTATGGTTTCATGTAAAGAAATGAAATTAAACAAACTCTAAAACTTACAGCCCATCCTATGTACATCCCTGGAATAAGAAAGTATTTCTGTTACTTTATTTCAATTCTTAGGGTCAGATTTACTTTTTATGAATCTATTGATTGTTCTTTTTAGGATTAGTCACAAAAACTTAGAATATAAATATAGTTGACTTAGAATTACTACCTAATAGCAATTTCTCTCATACCGAGACAGTTTCATTTGTATTAAATGTATGAAACGGATAATTCTATGCATGGTTATTTAATTAATTAAAAAGGTGATTACTGAGGCTTTCCTATTTATTTTGGAAAACAAAAACTTATTCCAAGTATTTAAATATGTTGAAACATGAATCTTCTCAGGCCGTTGCTAGGATATTGCAGACAAAATAATTTTGCTACTTGCTTGAAAAATCTTGTTCTTGCTATGAGAGCAATAAAACACAATTGCCAGAGGAAATAAAATATTTAGAATCATCTTGTATTGAATTAAGTCTTCTATTGTTCCAACTAATATTAAATTATAAGTCACCAAGACTATACTTATCCTGGTAAGCAGTGAGTAATGTATAGAATTGTCAAACAATATGTTGTACACCTAAAACAAATATAACATTGTATGTCAATTATACTTCAATAAAAAAGGAATTAAAAAATTATAGGTCATCAAGTCCAAGTTTGTTTTTTATTTTAAAGTTGAAACTCCAGATTTTAAAATATTATGAGAATTATCTTAGAAGGAAGTAGAACCTTGTTTCTAAAATATCAGATATAGTACCTTTTTTTTTGAAAGACAGCAGCGTAAAATATCTCAAAATTAAGTTTCTCAATACAAATTAATTTCTCATAATTAATATTTAAGAATTTCTGTGTCTTATTTTGTTCATGTATTAAAATTGCTTCTCATTCACTTTGTTATAGAGATAAAAGATAAAAGGGAAATTTTAAACGTGATTGATGGCAATATTCACTTGACCTAGACAACTTATGTTGACATCACTAAACATTAAGCATCCACTTATGAACATAATCAATTTGTAAACTGTTAGAATGTTCTTCTTTATTTAGTACTTGTTATGGGCTAAATTATGTCTCTTCCTGCTAACCCCCGTACTTTTATATTGGAGTCCTAACCCTTATAGTGCCTCAGAATGTGAATGTATTTGGAGATAGGATCTTTTTTTAAAATGTTTGTTTGTTTGTTTATTGAGAGAGAGAGAGAGACAGAGACAGAGTGTGGGAGGTGCAGCGAGAGTGAGAGGGAGACAGAAAATTCCAAGCAGGCTCCGCACTATCAGCACGGAGCCCGATGCAGGGCTCAAACCCATGAACCGTGAGATCATGACCTGAGCCAAAATCAAGAGTCAGACACTTAACCGACTGAGCCACCCAGGTGCCCCAGAGATAGTGTTTTTAAAGAAATAATTAAAATGGGGTCTTTAGGGTGGGCCCTAATCCAATATGACTGGTATCCTTGTAGTAAGAGGAAATTAAGACATAAACAAGCACAGAGAAAAGGCTATGTGGAGACCCATGGAGGAAATGGCCAAAGAGAGAGGCTTCCAAAGAAACCAACCCTGCCAGCACCTTGATTTTGAACTTTCAGCTTCCAGATCTGTGAGAAAATAAATTTCTGTTGTTTAAGCCACTCAGTCTTTTGTACTTTGTTATGGCAGCCAAGCAAGCTAATACAATACAGCTATAACTATGGAAATTCTCAGAAAAATGTCTCCACTTTTCTGAGAGGTTTTATGAATTCCAGTGCTGGTGGTTATAAACTTTATCAACCACAGCACATTGGTGGTAGGGTGAAGTTTTTGGTGTTTTAGGAGATATGATTCTTTTCATCTGCCCTTAATTATAATTTTCTATTTCCTCTGACTTCCAGTTTGGTGGATATACAGGGAGAGTTACAATGGATGGTGAGAATTTGATGTGTTCCAGAACATCTGACCACTGAATCTATTGTCTTTATAGTTCCATGTGTTTGTGTAATGAATAAGTGAGACTGTGCACATGTGTGTGTGTACATGTATATGAAGGATGTGTGTGTAGGTATGTGTGTTGGAGAGGTGCTATAGTGGACTGGTTAAGAGCACAGACTCTAGAAGCAGGGGGAGGCAAATTTTCTGCTCTACATGTACTAACTGATCTTAGGCAAGTTATTTAACCTCTCAAGTCTTTACATTCCTTATCTGTTAAATGGATCCAGGGATAGTTCCTCCCTCATAGAGTCATTGTGAGCATTAACTGGTTTGAGTATTTAGAATAGTACCTGACACCTAGTAAGTGCTGGGTACATGTTAACTATTATTGCATGCATTTTTGCAGGTGGCTTCAAGTGGAACAGAATTTTAGTCCCAATGATTGGTGAGAAATGAAATACATAGTAGCTTGAAATGTCTATTTTGTTAAATAAGAGAAGAATGCACTTCTTTCTTGACTTCAATCATTCATTCATTCATTCATTCATACATTTAAATAAAGCTTTATTTGAATCTTGCTTTCTTCAGCCAGCAGCTTGCATAATTTTGGTCAGTTTACCTGACCTCTGAGCTCATAAGATTTGTTTATCTCAATGATAAAATAAGGGTAGCAATCTCTATTTTACAGAATTATTGTGAGGATTAATGAGATGAAGCAATGGATTCGAAGAACCATACATGGTCCTGGAAAGTAGGAGGTGCTAAATTGTTGCCTTCTTTTCCATTCTTCGTATTCCCTAAATTTCAATATGATATTAAGGTTATACACTGTAAGAAGGGAATCAAGGTGTGAGAAGTAGGAAGGCACTTAGAGATGAAACTGAACCGCTCACGAACACATGAAGGACAGTGGGGCCAGATCCAAGAGAGGACTGAAAATTCTGTCTCCCGCTCTTCCACATCAGTAAGTTGTCCTCCTAACATACACGCTTCTGCCTCTCTCTCCTTCCCATATGAGACCTAATAGCATTTAATGCACAATCAGTGGGGTTTTTTTATTTGATTTTTTATTTTTTAAAATTTACATCCAAATTAGTTAGCATATAGTGCAACAATGATTTCAGGAGTAGATTCTGTGCCCCTTACCCATTTAGCCCATCCCTCCTCCCACAACCCCTCCAGTAACCCTCAGTTTGTTCTCCATATTTATGAGTCTCTTCTGTTTTGTCCGCCTCCCTGTTTTTATATTATTTTTGCTTCCCTTCCCTTATGTTCATCTGTTTTGTCTCTGAAAGTCCTCATATGAGTGAAGTCATAGGATTTTTGTCTTTCTCTAATTTCTCTTAGCATAATACCCTCCAGTTCCACCCATGTAGTTGCAAATGGCAAGATTTCATTCTTTTTGATTGCCGAGTAATACTCCATTGTGTATATATACCACATCTTCTTTATGCATTCATCCATCGATGGACATTTGGGCTCTTTCCATACTTTGGCTATTGTTGATAGTGCTTCTATAAACATTGGGGTGCATGTGTCCCTTTGAAACAGCACACCCACAATCAGTGGTTTTAATAAATAGTCAGGTTTCAGGGGAATAAATAGTCTGGTTTCAGGGGAAACCAGATCATGGTAAGGCTTGGCAAGGGTGTTACTGTTTTTCCTGTTCTTACAAATGTGAACATGTTTTATGTTTCATAGGATTAGGGTCATAGCCTTTTGGAAGTCGATGACTTGTGGGCTAAATCTCTGCTGGTCCCTCCCTTGCCCTTTGAACCCCTTCTTAATGGCCGTATTGATTTGCTGGTATTTCCTGACCTTCCCTTACTTATTAATTCATGGCTCCCAAAGTCAACCAAGGGAAAATGCATCAAGCTCACTTTGCTCCCTGAATCTAGAACTGACACATCCCGTCTGCAGCATTTGGCACAGTGGCTGATTTGTTATGGATTTCTCTTTTGCCAGTACAATTTATTAGCCAATTAATTTCCATTTTAATCTCTTTATGACCCTAACACGTTGCAGAGAAGTAAAGGAGAGCCTATTGATAAGAAGAGAAATTTTTAAGTAATATAGAACCAGTCTACACAAATTTCAGCCCTTTTTAAGGGAATGCAAAACTCAGATAAGGCTGAAAAGGACTTGAGAAGAAAAGCTTGAAAGTTTTACAAGAGTCCAGATGGTGGCAGCAGAGAATGTGAGAAAAACTCAGGAGCAATAATGGCTTAAAAGTATGATTCGAATATATTGCAGATAGTTGCAAAGCTACTAATTATTGATTGGCAATTAAAATAGGGAAACTGGCTAAGGAACTGTACTTCAGTACCAGAGATGCCTGCGTATGACTCATTGGCATTGTATATTTGGGCAAGCCAATTAACTCTTCCAGGTCTTGTTTTCTCATTTGTAAAGTAGGGATAATAATAGTTACAGGATTGCTTTGGGATTAAGAGAGATAACGTATATAAAAAGTTTAGCCCTCGCCTAGAAAATTGTAAGTTCTTAGAAAAAGAGAGAAAGAGACATGAGAGAAGGGGGCGGGAGAATTATGTAAAAAATGAGCATGATATTTCATAATGAAGTTTCTATAACATATTCTAAATCAGTGTGGTACTATAGGGAAAATGAAAGCAGTCAACTCTTGGATACAGGCAAAAAGGAGATGCATTGCCTGCAGAGAGTATTTATCTATCATCTGTTTATCTATCTATCTATCTATCTATCTATCTATCTATCATCTATCTACATTTTATTTTTTCTTAATTTTTTAAATGTTTATTCATTTTTGAGACAGAAAGAGACAGAGCACGAGTGGGGGGAGGAACAGAGGGATAGGAGGACACAGAATCTGAGGCAGGCTCCAAGCTCTGAGCTGTCAGCACAGAGCCCAACATGGGGCTTGAACCCATAGACTGTGAGATCATGACCTGAGCTGAAGTCTCTCAACCAACTAAGCCACCCAGGCACCTCCTGTCTAAGTTTTAAATTTTAATTCCAGTGTAGCTAACATACAGTGTTGTATTAGTTTCAGGTATACAATATAGTAATTCAATAATTCTCTACATTACTCTGTGCTCCTCATGTGGAGAGTTTAAAGAGAATAACAACACCAGTGAAAAATGGTCTACTTTTTAAAAATCACTATGCACCAGTGATTCTAAATCATGCCAGTGATAAAATGCTTTTTTTTTTTTGCTGTAAAAGGAATGCCTTAGTTTTTTTTTTTTTTAGGTTTTACTTAAATTCCAGTTAACATTCAGTGTAATATTAGTTGCAGGTGTACAATATAGGGTTCAACATTTCCATACATCACCTAATGCTCATCACAAGTGCCCTCCTTAATCCCCATCACCTACTTTACTCATCCCTCTGCCTACCTCCCCTCTGGTAACCACCAGTTTTCTTTCTATGGTTAAGAATCTGTTTCTTGGTTTGCCTCTCTTTCTCTCTTTTTTCCCCTTTGCTCGTTTGTTTTGTTTCTTAAATTCCATATATGAGGGAAATCATATTGTATTTGTTGTTCTCTGACTTATTTCACTTAGCATAATATACTCTAGCTCCATCCTTGTTGCAAATGGCATTTTTTTTTAATGGCTGAGTAATATTCTTGTGTGTGTGTGTGTGTGTGTGTGTGTGTGTGTGTGTGTGTGTGTGTATTTATCACAGCTGCTTCTTTTTTTTTAAAGATACAACTTTTCTTATTTTAGGACAAGAAATGGGAACATAATACAACATTTAAAAGTTACCAAATTTGTAATTTCAATATAGTTCCATTGATTTCTTATCTATCTGGATGTATTCTCACATAGGCCAACACAGTTTGACTAAAGTTAACTTCAATAAAATGACAAATTACATCTGCATTGAAATAATTGGTGGTTTAATCCTGGAGTATCTCTTTCATGCAAGTCCCAAATCAATACCACATCTTCTTTATCCATTCATCAGTAGATGGATACTTGGGCTATTTCCAGTTTGGCTATTGTAGATAATGCTGCTATAAACATCGAGGTGCATATATCCCTTTGATTTAGAGTTTTTGTATTCTTTGGGTAAATACCTAGTGGTACAATTGCTGGATCATAGGGTAGTTCTATTTTTAACTTTTTGAGGACCTCCATACTGTTTTCCAGAGTAGCTGCACCAGTTTGCATTCCCACCAACAGTGTAAGAAGGTTTCCTTTCTCCACACCCTCTCCAGCACCTGTTTCTCGTGTTGTTGATTTGAGTCTAAAATACTCTTTCTTATAGAAACTCCTATAAATTGAATTTTTTAAATGACCCTTTACCTTTTGGCCTTGACCTGCCTGCCTTCTATACTTATCTCTCACTGACTTATTCCTTCCAGTCCAATTGGACTAATTGTCCGGTGGAGAATGTACTCTGCACATTCCTGCCTCCACATTTTGATTTATACAGTTCCCACCACTTGGAATGACTTGTTCTCTTCTTTTCTTTTATCTAGATCTTACTTTTCCTTTATGGGCTCAGGATAAGCCTACATTTTCAGAAAGCCTTCCCCATCTATTGGATCCCACTAGGATTCCTCCCTTCTTGTGTGTGTAGCTATTTTGGCACGTAGCATCTGCTGTCTTGTATTGTAATATATTGCCCCTCCTCCCTATGTAAATGAGGAGCTCTTTCATGGAGCTGATACTTATTTCCGTGATCTAGACCAGATTTAGATTTTGCTGTCATCTGTACATTTGTGCTTGGAGTTCCAGTTATTCTATTTCACTAAATAAACACAACTGGTGGGTATCTTCTATTTTGAACTTAATCTGAGAGATGTATACATTAACTTAAATAGTGTATATAATGTAATATCAATCAACATTTAAGAAATAAGACTTGGAGACAAGTGACTGGAACCTCCCAGAACTGAGATGAGTCTGGAATGCCCCAGGTTCCACTGAAGAAATTGTTCGGTCATTTTCTGTGGGAGCTGGAATCATTTAATCCTTTCTTTGCAGGTGTGGAATCTAATTCAGGTTTTAGCATGCAATGCATATCTTGTGGATTACATGAAAAATACTGGTCTTTGAACTTAAACTTAACCTTGCATCTATATTCTAACCAGCTCCTGCAAACAGTATACTGTCAATGTTTACCTTGACATTCTAAGAGACAAATAATTTTTTAGTAGGACACATCAGGAAATGAACTACTTAAAATAAATTGAGAAGATCACTAGAGAAAATGTAAAATGTCTTTTCTTCACATCTTCGTATTAATATGTTAGCCTTTTCTCATGAGGTCCTTCATGACAGATCCTGGGATCACAGGCTCAGTATCCAGTAGAGGAACCTTAAAAGTTCTGGGACTCTTAACAGGTGGTCTGGGAAGAAAGAAGCATTTCTGAGCTGAGGTGGCTTCTGCTCAGGAGCAATTATGGACAGATGGTTTGTTTTCACTTCTCTCAGACTCTAGTGAAGTTAGAACTGGATGTTCAGTCTTTCATCACTTGAGGTAGTAAGGTGAGGACTCTGTCTTATCTCATTAGTGATGAGAATCACTATCTTAGTCATTTTGTGAGCCTCGTTCTGGGAGCAAACCAAAGTTTGTCATTACCAAAGGTACAAAGAAAATGTGGTAAGGGAGAACATGGCATAAATCTGTAGCTGTTTGAAAGACTATTGTATAAAAAATGACTTAGACTTATTCTGTATAAACCCAAGGAATAAAATGAAGAACAATGATAATGGACTTCAGTTCAAAGTAAATAAAACTTTCTAACAATCTGTTGTCCATATATGGAATGGAGTGTTGTGTTGGTACTGTGTTTCCCATGATGTGAGATATTCACATAGTGGGAATTCTGTAGGGTGTTCAAGGGTCAATGAATATGAATAAATTAATTCTAACTCTCCTTATCTATAGTCTATAGCTTTTTCAATTCTGCCATTTCTTTTCCCAAATCTATTGATTAGCCAGTCAGAATTTTTCGAGCATGTCAAATTCAAATCAATCAGCATAAAAAATGAATTTTTTTTCCCTTTCCTTTTTCCCATTCCTACTCTCATTATTATTGTAGACTCTGGTTTTATCTTTTAACTTCTACCAGTTAGGGATATGGAAGAATAAGCCTCCAAGTAGAAAAGTATATGGTATTAAAATATTCAGCATATAAAAAATCATATGGGATTTTGGAAGACTATGCACAGAATTTCACTTTTTTTTTAAGCTTAGAGAAAAATATAGTCTTGTAATGAAGTCTTACGTGGCACATGAGAGGAAAAATCTTGTGCTTTCCTCTCAATGGGAAGCTTTAATCATGTATTGAACAATTCTTTTCCCCAGCCTACATGTCCCAAGGAAGGGATTTAATGGGGGAGGGATTTTAATACCCCTTCTATTCAAGGGGTAAAAGAAAATTGCAAGCTTCTTTGGGTTTTTGACTCACATATTTTATGCAGGTGCCATATTGGCATTTTCTTGCAGGACAAGAAAAAAAATAGATTCCCCTCCTTTTTTAGAGTGGGGCTTATAGGCTCTGCAGTGGGGTGGTTTGAAAGTCCTGAGAGAGAGGTAGTACAAAACCTTCCATATGTTATTCAAACCACTGGTTTTGAGGAAAAATGAAGTGTAATTGTATTAGTCTGTGTCTAATCAAGAAAGAAAAACCACATAATAATTAGTAATTTGAATTGGAAAAGTTAAATAAAAAGGATTGTTGACTATAACAGGAAATCAGCATAACGAAAGATTAATTAATATAAAAGGAAGATAGTTCTAAGGAATATAAGGAATATAAGAATGTATATAAGGGATATAAGAATAGTAGATTACCAGTTGTTCTCAACTTGTTTGATTTCTGCTCGTTCCTTTATTATTTCTTTCCTTATGCTTGGTTTGGGATTATTTTACTCTTCTTTCTTTTAGTTCTTAAATTGGAAGCTTGGATCATTGACTTGAAATTTTTCTTCTTTTCTAATAGGAGTATTTAGTACTATGATTTTCTCTTAAGTACTACTTTAGGCTCATCCCACACATTTTGATATGCTGTGTTTTAATTTTCATTTAATTTTAAATCTTCTTTAATTTCCTTTATGACTTCCTCTTTCTCCCATGGGCTTGGGAGCATATTGTTTCTTTGTTAGTATTTTGGGATTTTTCCAGGTATCTGTCATTGATTTACAGCTTACTTAATTATGGTCAGAGAATATATTTTACAAGATTTTAATTTTTTTATTTTGTTAGGATTTGTATTATGACCCTGAATTTTGTCTATTTTGATTAGTATGGAGTTTACTATATATATTTAATTAGTTACCCTATTTTCAAATTATGTTGCACAGCTTAATACAGTGTAAGGACCCTGCAACAATATATTCCCAATTCCTTTCTCCCATTCTTTGTGCTATTGTTGACATACATAGTACTTTCCGTATACTATAAATACACAATTCACTGCTATAATTTTTGCCTTAGGCAGCTAATTTTATTTTATTTTAGATTATTTTTTTAAGTTTATTTATTTTTAGAGACAGAGAGGGGGAGAGAGAGAGAAAGGGAGAGAGAGAGAAACCAAAGCAAGCTCTGTGCTGTTAGTGCAGAGCCCGACGTGGGGCTTAAACTCACAAACTGTGAGCTCATGACTTGAGCCAAAATTAAGTGTTGGATGCCTAACCTACTGGGTCACCCAGGTGCCCCCTTAGGCAGCCAATTTTAGAGCTATTAAAAATAAAAATTCTTTTTTGTTCATCTTAATTTATACCATTTTCAGTATTCTTCATTTCTTTGTATAATTGCAGGTGTGTGTGTGGCATTGTGTTCATTTTTCCTGAAGAATTTTCTTTAGCATTTGGTCATAGTATAACCTACCACTAGTCTGCTAGTGATAATTTATCTGTTTTTGCTTTTCTGAAAAAATCTATTTCTTCTTCAGTTTTGAGAGGCATTTAATGGGATATAGGATCTCAGGTTGACAGGTTTTTTTTTTGTTTCCTTTTAATACTTTAAAGATAGCATTCCATTGCTTTCTGGCTTACATGGTTTCTGACATGAAGTTTGCTGTAATTCTTACCTTTATTCTTCTGTATGTAATACATCTTTTTGCTTTGCATTACTTCAAAATTTTCTCTTTATAATTGGTTTTCTATAGTTTTAATATGATATTTCCTTGTGTGTATGTGTATGTCTGTATGTGTCTGTGTGTGTGGTTTTGTGTATGTCAGTAGCTTTTGAAAATTCACAAACATTAATCTTTCATATAATTCTCTCTTCCTTCTCTCTCTTCCTTCTGGGTTTCCAATTATGTGTATGCTGGATTGATTTTGTCTCACTGCTTTTGGATGTTCTATTCCTTTTTTTCCCACTCATTTTTCCTCTTTCTGTTTCAGTTTGGCTGATTTATACTGATCTTTATTTATTTATTTTGTCTATTGACCTGTAAACTTCACTGCTTCTTTCCTCAGCCATGTTGAATTTACCAATGATTAGTAGAAGTAATTCTTATCTGTTACTACATTTTTCATTTATATAATTTCCTTTTAATTTTTTCTTACAGATTTTATGGCTGCTGAAATTCCCATGTATTAATGCATGTTGTTCACTTTTCTCATTAGAGTCATTAACATTTTAAGCATATTTATTTTAAATTCCCTGTCTAATACTTAGACATCTGGGTCATATCTGAATTTGGTTTTCCCTGGACAGTTTTTAAAAATTGCTTCTTTATGTGTCTTACAGATTTTTGCGTGCATGATCTTAATCTTATGTAGGAATGCAGTGACTGTGGTAAACAGAATCTGGGGATAGGTGCCTAGAAATTGTTACATCGTTCACATTGCTCAGTCTTTTGCATGGGAGTTGAGTCAATCTAATTAGAGATTGAGTTGGGTTTGGCCTTTGTTGTTATTACAGTTACCATGCGTGTATATTTCGTAGGGCATTTGCATATTCCTGTTATAGAGTCTTCCTACCAGTAATCGTCCTCCAGTAGCCTCACTACTCATTTTACTGTGCTCAACTGTATTTAATAATAGATCTTATTTAATTGTATTAGGTCTGTACCTGTGGTAGTACTAGACTGAGTATGTACTTGTGCATTTTTTTTTCTAACTGATGGAAACAAAACTAAATTCTAGAGAGCTATGCCTGAAATGCAGAAGCAGAAATTTGTTTACATACCCTAACCCCTCCTTCCTCTTTTATCATTCCTGCAGAACCATAGGCACTTTTACCATATGCTTTTCCTTTTTGGTTCATAGTCATGTTGGTTTCTTCTTGGCTTCTTCATCTCAACCTAGGTAGCAGAACGCCTTTGTTTCCTTCCTATTTAGTAGCCTGATTGCTCCTCCTTGTGGACACATTTTTATTTTTATTTTATTTTATTTTTTAATATATGAAGTTTATTGTCAAATTGGTTTCCATACAACACCCAGTGCTCATCCCAAAAGGTGCCCTCCTCAATACCCATCACCCACCCTCCCCTCCCTCCCACCCCCCATCAACCCTCAGTTTGTTCTCAGTTTTTAAGAGTCTCTTATGCTTTGGCTCTCTTCCACTCTAACCTCTTTTTTTTTCCTTCCCCTCCCCCATGGGTTTCTGGTAAGTTTCTCAGGATCCACATAAGAGTGAAACCATATGGTATTTGTCTTTCTCTGTATGGCTTATTTCACTTAGCATAACACTCTCCAGTGTGGACACATTTTTAAAAAGTCATTCTATTTTCCAGAACTTGTACACCCTTTCCATTTACCAAAGACCAAATATACTGCCTCTTTTCAAGAATTTATTTAATCTATTTTCCCTATAAGAATAGCTAGTAGTGCAATATTTTAAAGTTTCATGTATTTCTGAAAATAGAAGTTAGTTAGGTAGGTAGAGATATAAATGCCCTCTTCCAATATTGAGACATTAAGCAAGCATCCTGATGTCCTTTGTTCTGAAACAAAGCGTTGGCCATTTCCAGTGTCAATGTCTAATAGAGTCAAATGTGAGCAATTGTCCAGTTTCCTATTACGTTCTCATGTTCACAGAGAGATGCCAGAATTAACACTATTCTACCCACAGTGCTCACTACCAAAGAGAAACACCTTTATTTTTGAATAAAAACAATCAAAGAAGAAAAGTATTGGTTTTGGAAGTTGTAGTAAAATCTCGATTTGGTATACTTTTTTATTCATGTAGTTCAAAGTATATTGTATGACAAGTAGTTTTTCTTTTCTGAACCTCACCATCAATTTCCTTCTTTGATCATATTTCCTATCTTTTGTCTCTTTTATCAAGGCATTTTTATTAGTAAGGGCTATTATCTCCTTCTTTCTCCTTAAGGCAGTCTGATAGCAATCTCTAATATCCTTTGAATAAATTTCATTCAAGGCAGTTATCAGTAGAGGCAACTGTCCCCTTGTTTAACCAAAATTCATGGTTTCATTTTTGCTTGGGCATCTGAACTCCATTAGTAAGGAGGAGTTTCATGTTTTGTACCCAGAGTACAAAGATAGTCATAAAGCATTTTTTCTTGTTTCCAGAAGGGTGGTCAAGAATGGGCCTTAAGATACCATAGATGCCTTTCTAATCCTTGCTTTAATAAATAAATAAATAAATATCTTAGATGAAGTTAGAGATAAAGAGATTTTCCTGGGCAATTAGTTATTCTGCATATGGATCTGTGCATTTATAATTTCCCTTTCTAAAAAATATTTCAAGCATTATTCCTGGGACTTCTGTCCCCTATTTTTATCTTACATCATTCAAAGCTTTTACTTTCTGGGCCTCTTTGTATTATCCCATGTATCAGGGTCAAGAGAGAAGCATCAACTAATAGTGGCTTAAACGGTAGAGTCATTTTAAAAAATATTTATTTTAACAGAGAGAGAGCAACTGAGGGAGTGTCAGGGAGAGAGTGGTAGAGAAATAATCCAAAGCAGGCTCTTAGCTGTCAGTGCAGAGTCTGATGTGGGGCTCGAACCCATGACCATGAAATCATGACCTGAACCACAATCAAGAGTTGGACGCGTAACCAATTGAGCCACCCAGGTGCCCCGAGACACTTTTTTTTCCCCTTGCATTTGAGAAGTTTGGAGCAGACAGCATAAAGCTGAAGTCGTATTACATAGGGTCAGGAAAAAATCTAGGCTTCTGTCTCCTTTCCTACCTTTCTTCTGTACAGTCACTATTCCCGTGTTTACTGGATGCTCCAATAAAACTCCATTCCAGCCAGATAGTAGAAAGGGATAAATCAGGGCAAGTACCCTCTCCTTAAGAGTAGTTCCTGGAAGATGCCTTCTATTACTTTCACATTCACACAGGCTTGTACCCAGTCACACAGCCACACTCAGGTGCAAATAGAGTTAAGGAATGTCTATGTTCTGAGATGCTGTATGTATTTTGGTAGCTAAAATTTGAGGTTTCTGGCAGTAAAGGCAAAGGGAAGATAATTTTGGCAAACAACCATTGGTGTATGCCACATACCACATTGATATGCACATTTCTAAGAAACATTTCACAGGAGCCAGTCAAATTCGAAACTGAGAATCCCATTTATTTTTACCAAGATGATTCATAAATTCAGTTGCATACCATTCATGTGCTGGGAAAACCTGTGTACCATAATGGTTTTAAATTAAATTCTATTCTTACACCTCAATATAATTAAAATTAATTCATAGCCATTTTTGATACAAGTCCCAAATTATTTACTTGTAAAAGTGAACATAAAAAATATAGAAGTTACTGACTAGCAATACATTAATGTCTCAGTGAAATCTGTAACAGTTTCAGTACATGTGTTCATGCTGTTAGATGTATTAACCTTTCATCCCATGCTTGTCTTCCCAGTTTTATGTGGTATGGTGTTTACATCCACTCTAGTACTAAAAGTTAAAAATACTCAGGAATCTGTAATAATGAAGGGCATCGATAAGAATTTTTCACACTCAAAATATTGAAGGAAATATCTAATTGAGGATTGGATCCAATTAGAATTATTAACACTACTCTGTATCCCCAAGTTGAATTGTTTGATTCTACAACTTTGTCTTCTTGTTAACAAAATACATGCCAGTTTTAAACATAGCTATTCAAGAGGAATGAGATAAAAATTAGCCTGCAATTTTCAAGGAAAATTGTAATTTCCATATAAGTGCAGTCCAATGCCTTTACCAATATACACATAGTTAGTTTGTTAGATTATAAAAACCTTTCTCCTAACCCCCTTCAGTCTCAAACTACTGACTATTTTCTCTTTTTTCCCTTAGGGAAAAACTCTTTGAAATAGTACTCTGTATTTTATATCCTCAATTACTCTCCTCCCACTCTCTCTTGAGTCCAATTCAATTAGATTTTTTTCTCCGTCATTCTACTCAAACTCTATCAATGATTTTTAGGTTTCTATAATCAATGGTAACTTCATAGCATTCATCTTATTAATGTATCTATAACATTGATACCATTGATTACTCTCTCCTTCTGGAAGCTCCTTTTTCTCTTGACCTACAGGATGCTGTACTCTTTTGGTTTTTCCCTGATCTCAGTTTCTTTTGCTAGTTTTTCCTCATCTTCCCAAACCCTTCACATAGAAGCGCCCTAGACCTTACATGTGAATGTTCCTGTCTCTAGGCACTCGTGGTCTTCTCAAATCTCATGGTTTTAAGCACAATCTGTGTACTGATGAATAAATGATATAGAACTGTATCCTGGACATTTGCTCTAAATCTAGGCTCATATTTCTAACTACCTATTTGAGTTTTCAATTTATAAAATCTAATGGTCATTTTAAATATAACATATCCAAAGCTGAGCACCTGATCTTTGCCTCAAAGCTTCTTCCCTAGTTTTCTTGACCTTGATCAATGATTTATTCATCATTGCAGTTGCTGCATCCCAAAGACTTGGAGTTGGTTTTTTGAAATTGTCTTCTCTTATATTCCACATATAATCATTCAGCATTACCTCTTGGAATTACCTCCAAAGAATACCCAGAATCTACCATTTCTTACGATCTCCACCACTGTCATTATAAACAGCTGTTTATAGCTATTACCTGGAGATTATTTCAGTAGCTTCTTAACTGTCCTCTATTCTTGTTCTCTTGCTTGCTCTTTGTTTCTTCTTAGCATTTATGCCATTACTGTGCTCAGAACCTGCCAGTAGCTCCCCATTTTTACTCTAAATGATAGCTGAAGTTACTTTGATATTCTCATCTACCAGACTCTTTCTGCTCCCTGGTTATGGAGCACCTGATTTAGTTCTGAGGATGGGGCAAGAGAGAAATGAGCTCCTTTTATAGCTTCCCACATTGCTGGGGAAGTTGGGTTCTCACATACTCTCCCTTTCCATTGCAAGATAAATGACAGGCTGATGAAGATATTTCTTGGCCCTAAGCCATACCAACTTGGGACATAGGTGACACAAGTAAAGTAAAATTGTTTTTCTTACCCACTTGAATGCATCCAAACTTGTGTTTTTTTGCTCTGACAAAATGCTGGAACTTCTCTGGAAATCTGGACTTCCAGAAGTGCTCTCTCATCCATGAGTAATTGTCTAAAAGTCATTTTTCTCTGGGGCTCCCAGACTGTGGGCCAAGAGAGACTAGAGCAAGTTCCTTGCTACTGAGGGTCCACACATGGGACCAAGGTCTTTCTGCCTATAGCCTGATGCATGGATGGGTGAGATTCCTTCCGAGTCCCTTGGTGTTTGGTGCTGGATCCCACAGCTCCCTCAAAGGCACTTCTGTCTGTGGATGGATGCCAGATATTTATTGTTGGGAGTGTGTAGAAAAAATGAAGGATACCTTATGTCTCAATGATGTTGACATCCCTTCTAACTGTAATCTTGTGTTTGGAATCCTGTGGCTTTAGCCTGTTTAGCATTCTGTGGCTTCCTTCTCATCTCCAGTGGTTTTCTTCAAAACTAACTGGGGAAGGATTATTTCTCATACCTCTGAGTAAGAATAGGACAAAACCCTAAGAGGGTAATAAAGAAAAGAAAGATTAGCTATTCCAACTTAAGTTAAAAATAAACAAAACACTGACTCACTAGAAATTATCGGTAAGAGACTTGCGCTTCGAAATGTCTGCTTTAATGATTCAGAGGCAAATAAAAGTGACTGGATGAATTATCTATTATAGAGAAGATGTTTCACTTGACCCAATTTAGTGTGAATGACCTTAATTGCCTCTTTGAATGTGGGAAGGGCCCATTGCCAAATAGTGGCTCCCAGTTGTAAATGGGTAAATTTCAATAAAGGAATTGTTAAGAAAGTCTCCGTGGAGAGGAGAGGTTGAGCTCCAAGTAGGAAGTGTTCTGGATAGAAGTAAATGGGGTGTGTGAAAGTTGGTGGTGAGGCCACAAAGGCCATCTATATGAAGCAGAAATTACTTTTGCATGAGCACAATAGCATGACTGAGTGCAAAACCTATAATGCAAAAGATAGTAATTGTCTGAAATGTTTTATTCTTAACAGAAGTTTTATTTTGAGACTATAAGAATTTTTGGAAGGTAAGTAAGTAGATACATTGTTAGAGTGAGGAAGGATTGGATGAGTCCTTAGTCCTAGCTCTCCCACTAATTGGCTGGGTTCTTGGGTCATAGTTTCGTCATCTATAAAATATAAGAATAATTGTGGAAGTCCCTTTCAGCTTAAAAAGAATCTATAAATCAACAATGAATAGAGTAAGAGTTGCTCCAAAACCTGAGATGGAAGAAATACCATGGAGCCTTTTTTTTTTCTGGATAAAATGAAAATCTGGTTTATTTATTCTGCATATGCCAGACATGTGCTCAATTCTGGGGATAGTCTTGGAAAAGAAGGCAGACAGGTCTTGCCCTCCTGGAACTTTTTCTTGCTCTCATTTTCCAAGGATTAATTCTAATATCACTCATTTTTTTCAGGTCCTGCCCTATCTCTTGGGCTATTCCAAACCTTGTGATTTGCACAGTCCAGGAAAAATAAGAGCAATCCCTGGCTCTCTGATCTATCACAGATTGCTATTGCTTTTTTTCTGATTCCATAAGATATTTTTGAAAGTGTCTGGCTCTGCAGGTAGCATCTCTTCTCAAGAGCTAAGTGTTCCAGGAACTTTGGCCATGGCTCTATTTGCCTGCTCCATTTTCATCGGAACTCAAGTAGCTGTCAATGACTCAGATCCTGTCCTTTTTAAAGTGTTATGAACAAGTAAGCCAGTGTGACACTCCACAGAACCCCACCTTCATCCAACTGCCCAGTCTCTAGGAATCAAGCTACTATGAGGCTTTGAAAGACTACCCTGATCAATGCTCAAGGCTATAGCTTCCACCGTGTCCTACTCTGGGCAATGTAGTCCTTATCTTCTTCAGGCCTAAGTCTGCAAACCAGCGAGACAAGGATTGAATTTGACTCACAGATAGGTTTGTTCTCCAATTAGCTAAAGTCTCCATCCTGCCTTTTTGTTCCCAACAATAAAACTGAATATCTGTGTTCTCATTCTTCCCTGTTCCTTCTCTTATATTTTTGGTTTAAGTGCACAACCTTTAGAACAAGATTGTTCGAGTTTGAATCTAAGCTCCACCACTCACTAACTATGTGGCTTGGTCAAATCATGTAACCTTAGGATGTGGAGAAACGGGAACCCTCTTGCACTGTTGGTGGGAATGCAAATTGGTGCAGCCGCTCTGGAAAGCAGTGTGGAGGTTCCTCAGAAAATTAAAAATAGACCTACCCTATGACCCAGCAATAGCACTGCTAGGAATTTATCCAAGGGATACAGGAGCACTGATGCATAGGGCCACTTGTACCCCAATGTTCATAGCAGCACTCTCAACAATAGCCAAATTATGGAAAGAGCCTAAATGTCCATCAACTGATGAATGGATAAAGAAATTGTGGTTTATATACACAATGGAATATTACGTGGCAATGAGAAAAAATGAAATATGGCCTTTTGTAGCAACGTGGATGGAACTGGAGAGTGTGATGCTAAGTGAAATAAGCCATACAGAGAAAGACAGATACCATATGGTTTCACTCTTATGTGGATCCTGAGAAACTTGGCAGGAACCCATGGGGGAGGGGAAGGAAAAAAAAAAAAAAAGAGGTTAGAATGGGAGAGAGCCAAAGCATAAGAGACTGTTGAAAAACTGAGAACAAACTGAGGGTTGATGGGGGGTGGGAGGGAGGAGACGGTGGGTGATGGGTATTGAGGAGGGCACCTTTTGGGATGAGCACTGGGTGTTGTATGGAAACCAATTTGTCAATAAATTTCAGAAAAAAAAAATCATGTAACCTTTCTACATTTCAGGTTTTCATCTTTAAATTGAACATAAATAAAAGACACCTATCTCATAAGTGTATGTGTTGCACTTAGAACCATCACTAGTACATAATAAGTACTTTGTAGTTGTTATTACTTTATTTATCATTGCTTATTACTTATTGTTATATTATTACTGACCTGGCTTTTATAGGTATTTGAATGAGATCAGTAGACTAGATCTTTTAACATAAAGGCCATAATGGCTTCCAACTATTGAACTATTTCTTCAAAGTAGTTCTATATTCCACCATAGCCTATCAACATTTTTGGCCTTTAACAGAACAAAAAATGTTTAATTATCTCCTTGGCAGTAAACAAAAAGGTCTAATGGACTTTTATTTTTAGGGAGCAAGAGTGTGTGGAGAAGTATCTTTCATTTCCTTTGGTATTAGATTACTAATTTTAAAACACCCTATCAGATTTTAACAGGCCAAAGAAAATTTGCCCAATTTCTAACTCAGAAGTCTGTACAGATTTTCTTACTCTGCACCTTATTTAATCATCACCAGGAAGATGTTTCTATCGCATTGAGGAATTGGCTAAGTTTCCCCCCCTCCATCTGCTTTCTAGCACTTGTGGCTTTTTATTTCATATCACTTATAATTCAATGTAATTTGAGTTGCTTCTTGAAGTCTCAGGCTTAACTTGTTAGCTTGTCAGTCATCCCTTTTCTGTGATGAGTCAAAAATATTTTTCACCTGGTGAATAAAATATGGATATTTCATTTCATTGAACCATTTCAAGTTTCTAACATTGAATTGTTGATGTCTTGAGATTCTTTGCACCTGCTTAATTTTGATACACGACCTTTACGTTGCTTTGAAAGTCAAACTTCTAATGGGGAAGAATGTATTTTAATGTGCATATTGGCATGTTTCATAGGTTCAAAAGTGCTTTCTTTTATGTGCACAGAATGAAAATAAATGATCCTCTGACAGCCTGTCAGCCAGAGTTTTATTAGCTATGTCTGACCATGTCCCTTGGGTGGAAATGGCAGCCAAGAGCATCTGGGTTTTTATTTATTGTTAGGACATTTTGTACACGTTGTGGGAAGACCATAACCTTGCTTCTTCTTGCCTCAACTCTTGAGTAGATAAGCCCCTGCCCCTGTGGGGGAAATTGGGAAGGAACTTTCTTTAAGACTGTGCCTTTACATGCACACCTTTCCTCATGTGAGGGCCTGCAACTCTAGAAATGTGGACACCTCAGGCGGGGCTGAGTATTGAAGAATTCAGGGAAAGGGGACCTTTTTATTATGTCTTAGACTGCAAACTTCAGTGAGATATATTTGTCATTGCAGTGGTTATACTTGTTAAGTAGCCAGGACTGGAGACTAAGAACAAAAGGAAAGAAAAAAAAATTAACTATGTTCTAAGAATTGTATTTAATGCTTGGCAGGTATTGTCTCTTTTTATTCCACAATAATTCTATGAAATAAGAACCAATTTTATGCCCATTTATTTACTATTTATTTTTAATTTTATGCCCATTTAAAAGGTGAGAACATTTGGGATCAGACAGGTCAGGCAAAGTAACTTGTCCATGGTAACATGTCTGGAAACAGAAACAAAATTAAATATAAGTTGATTTATTATAGGTCACACAGCGAGCAAATTAAAAGCCCACTTGTTCTAAGGACTTTACTATGTTATGGAAAATTTTATTTTATTGATCATTTATGATTGATTTATAGAGAATATAAAGTTGCTAAGCTATTTTTAAGGAGGGTTTTTTGTTTGTTTGTTTTGGTCAAGGCTAGCTGGATTTCTTTCTTTGTTAATTTTTTTTTAGAGAATTCAAGAAACTCTTTTTTGTTTTGTTTTATTAAAGTATAATTGACATACAACATTATATTTCTTTCAGGTGTACAACACAGTGATTCAACATTTACACACATTACAAAAAGATCACCTGGATAAGTCTAGTTACCATCCGTCACCATACAAAGTTATTACAATGGTATTTACTATATTCCTTATGCTGCACTTTATATCCCCTTGACTTATGTATTTTATAACTAGAAGTTCATCCTGCTTAATCCCCTTTATCTTTTTAGCTCATCATTCCACTCCCTTTTCTTCTGGTAACCACCAGTTTGTTCTCTATATTTATGAGTCTGTTTCTATTTTGTTTATTTGTTTTGTTTTTTAGATTCCACATGTAAGTAGAATCATATGATATTTGTCTTTCTCTATTTGATTTATTTCACTTAGTATAATACTCTCTGGGTTCATCCATGTTGTCACGAATGGCAAGATTTCATTCTTTTGATGACAGAGTAATAGTCCTATTATATATATACCACATCTTTATCCATTCATCTACTGATGGATGTCCATTTATTGAGGGACACTTAGGTTGCTTTTATTTATTTACTTATTTAAAAAAAAATCTTTTTAATGTTTACTTTTGAAGGAGAGAGAGAGAGAGAGAGAGAGAGAGAGAGAGCGCGTGAGCAGGGGAGGGAGGGAGGGAAGGAGGGAGGGAGAGAGAGAGAGAGAGAGAATCTGACCAGTCTGCAGGCTCTGAGCTCTCAGCACAGAGCCCGACGTGGGGCTCGAACGCAAGAGCCTTGAGATCATTCCCTGAGCCGAAGTTGGAAGTTTAACCAACTGAGCCACCCTGGCACCCCATTTAGATTGCTTTTATATCCTGGCTATTGTAAATAATGCTGCAATGAACATATGGGTACATATATCTTTTTGATTGGTGTTCATTTTTTTGGATAAACATTCAGTGGAATTGCTAGATTGTATGGTAGTTCTATTTTTAATTTTTGAGGACCCTCTATGTTGTTTTCTATGGTGGCTGCCCAATTTACATTCCCAATCCATCAAGAGGGTTCTCTTTTTTGCACATTCTCACCAACACTTGTCTTTTTGATAATAACCATTCTGAAAGGTATAAGATGATACTTTGTTGTGGTTTTAATTTTGCATTTTTTTGATGGTTAGTGGATGTGTCTGCAATGACTTTAAATGCAAGTAAAATAGTTCTCCCTATTTGTGGCTAAAAACTATGGTAATATTGATGAATATTGCTAGTTAGGCTCTGGTGAATTATCTTCTTCAGGTAGTTGGGATTTAGTTTGAGAATTCATGGAGAAATGAGGAAGCATAGAAAACTGCTTTCCAAATTTTACAATTTAGTTAGCTTTATGGAAAATTGGAACATTTCCCAAGATTCAACAACTATTCCAGGACCCAATAGCAATTCTTGTGATGTATTTTGTCATCCACTGAGAAAAGGGCATCTGTGAATTCTAGCTGTGGGCATCCTGGTTGAGTTATGACCAGTATAGCAAGGTCACATGGTAAAAACATGACAACTTTAATAGAAGACATTACCTGCTATTGCTTTCCTCACAGGGTAGGGTGGGGGGGAAGGGCGTGGTAGGTACTTGGATACCTCCACAATACTGCTCAAATTTGCAGTACAAACCTCCAGCTGTATGTTCAGCTACATTTACTGTAATATCTGTAAAATCTAGAAATGACATACAATTTTGCACTAAAATCATTACAATTTGGATCCTCAAGAATTGGTAGTTTCAACTTCTAGTTGAATATAGAGATAGAGGTTATTTGAAGGCTTAGCAATTTTTTTTTCTACTTAGGTTATTTCTAGGTATACCTGCTACTTGAGAATCCAGTGAACCTTCACCTCTAGCTATAGCATCAAGTATCTCATTTAATCTATACATCTTGCCTGTAATGGACTGAATGTTTATGTCCTCCCAAAATCCATATGTTAAAACCTCAACCCCGCAAGGTATTAAGGCATTAAGAGGTGGAGACTTTAGGAGATAATGAGGTTATGAGAGCAGATCCCAAGTGAATGACATTAGTGCCTGTATAAAAAAAGAGACAAGATCCCTCATCTTCCCTCCATGTGAGGTCATGGCTACCAGCCAGAAATGAACCAGAAACTGGGTTCTCGCCAGACACCAAATCTGCTGACACCTTTATCTTGGATTTCCCAATTTCCAGAATTGTGAGAAATAAATTTCTGTCATTTGTAAGCCAGCTAGTCTATGGCATTTTGTTATGGCTGCCAAACGGACTAAGACATTGCCCTAGAACTAGTCTTTCCTCCAACACACCTTTACAGTAATAAGAATAGTGGTTTCAGAATTATTTTGTGTTACTAGCATCTTGATTTTATGTAAGTTTACTTAAAGTTTCTGAGCCTCAGAATTCCTATAGTATTTAAAATGGGGTTAATATTTTTTTTACTTCATTGTAAAGCAATTATTAGTAAGCCTTAATGAAAAAAGCTTGTAGAATATATTGTATTTGAATCATTCATTGAGTAGTGTCTTGATCAGAGAAAGGGTTAATTGAATTATATTGGAATGAGTTTAATTTAATTTACAGTGATTAGAGAATAATTTTTCCTCTTTAATCCTCAGATTTTGAGATCCCTAGCCATCAGAAACTCCTGAAAACTTCATTTCAATTGGATCTAGTTAGGCATGAAGCAAAAGGAGAAGTGACATACGGGGTGCCTGGGTGGCTCAGTCGGTTAAGCGGCCAACTTCAGGTCAGGTCATGATCTCGCGGTCCGTGAGTTCGGGCCCTGCGTCGGGCTCTGTGCTTTCCGCTCAGAGCCTGGAGCCTGTTTCGGATTCTGTGTCTCCCTCTCTCTCTGAGCCTCCCCCATTCATGCTCTGTCTCTCTCTGTCTCAAAAATAAATAAACGTTAAAAAAAAATTAAAAAAAAAAAAAGTAGTGACATAAGCAATCCCCCTTTCCTCACCTGACCTATCAAAGTTCTCTTGAGATTGAAACTGTGGCTCTCAATAGATTCCTTGAGTTGCCTAGTGTCAACTCCTACCAGCAATTGTGCACACCGGGACTTACCATCAGTGACCATGACGTTTAGCACTTGTGGAATCAAAGCAGACCACAGGCATAGGGAGACACATGCTATCTTTTCATTTTGAGGAGCACCCTCTTCTGATTGAGAACAATATGCATATACATTGATTTCTTCTAGAATAAAAAAAAATTTAAGACCAAAGATTTTCTACACATGAAGGTAGAAACAGAGTGGTGCACAGTGCTCTTGGGGTGAGCACCACACTCCATCTGTGATTATTATTTGGGCTGAAGTATGTTAAGGACACAGGATGTGCTTTAACATGGGTGTGTGGGGGCTGAATATTCAAACGGGAATAAATCAACAGCCTGCTGCTAACGTATTATTTAAAAATAAGTATTTCACAATGTACCAGCAGAAATATTAAAACCCAATCTCATGATAGGAGCATGGAGATTGGGCTTTCTTCACACTCTTAATGATTTTATTCAGAGAAGGATTATCTTTTCTTTGTTTCAAACATCAGTGATTCGGCAATTACACAGGCTCTCTGCAGGCGGGGGTTGAGACAGAGAGAGAGCTGGGAAGGAGAAACGCTTTGAGCTGGAATGTGTTATTGAACAGATTTAAAGGTATTTTAATCATAGGCCTTTAATGCTATTTTAGAACATGTGTGTGGCTCCCTAGCTTATCTTCTCCCTTCTGCTGCAGCTGCTAAGAAATAGGCAAATTGCTCTCAGAAAGACGAATACAGTTTATTTTTGGGCCCTGCATTTTTGATTCCAAGTGTTATGAACGAGCAAGTTCATAGAAACATGTGCCTAGACTGTTGGGATGAGCACTGGATGTTGTATGGAAACCAATTTGACAATAAATTTCATATTAAAAAAAAAAAAGAAAAACATGTGCCTAGAACAGTGCCCTGTGATTAGAGACCTCTGTCTTGAAGTGCTTCCTCCTCTCTTCAGATGGACTTAGCTTCAGACACTCATGACAAGTAGTTACCTGTGCAGGTTCAGCTCATTGATTTGCCACTGCTTTTATTCTCCTGAAATATGACTTTCTATTCATGCTATGCTAGTTTCTATTCTACCCTGTAATTTGTGCAAAAAGAAAAGTATCAGACGTGCCTGCTTAACAGTCTCTATTGACATTTTGCAGAACAGAACAGATTGGACCTATTTTCTTCCTGCATTCAGTTTAAAGTATTTGAACCTTTCTAACAGCTGTGAGACAATATTTATTCTTAGTCAGCAACCGATTTCATGAGTCTAAAACCATGTAATGTATGTAACTGCATATTAAACCATGCAGAGCTGCCTGAGTGATGAGTTGGAACTTCAATAGGAGATCAAGTATGCTGCTCTGAAAGGGATGCTTTGGGATGGTGGGATGGGTCAGACTCTACTTCAGAAATACAACAAAATGGTTCAGGAAGAAGCCAAGGATTTCCATTTCAAGAAAGACCAGTCAAACTCACAGGCAGGGGGAGTATTTGCAGAGTTTTACCTGTGATGGTGGTAGTAGTGGGGGTAGAGTTGTGGGAGACGATTAGAGAGGGAGGGAAGCAAACCATAAGAGACTCTTAAAAACTGAGAATAAACTGAGGGTTGATGGGGTTGGGAGGGAGGGGAAGGTGGGTGATGGGCATTGAGGAGGGCACCTGTTGGGATGAGCACTGGGTGTTTATGGAAACCAATTTGACAATAAATTTCATATTAAAAAAAAGCAAGTAGCCATTTGTGTGTAAATTTCATAGGATATCAAATAAACTTCAGCCAGTTCTGCTTGTCTTTTAATTATTAATTAAGGGCCACAGGGAAGGGTTGGGTTGTGAACCTTTGGAGTGTGTGTATAGAATCACTTTGGGAGCTTATTAAAAATGTAGGATCCTGTTTGCATCCTCTAGACTTTCTGGTTCAGAAGGTCAAGGGTGGAGCTAAGGAATTTGCATATTTAATAATCACAGGTAATTCTGATGCATGTAACTTAAGAAACATTGTTAAAGATTTCAAAAGAAGAGTGGAGGATTTAGTATTCTTATTGCCCATGATTGAAACTCACCACTAATCCTCAAATATTCAAGAACTAAAAGCAGGGAGCAAAACTGACTCGAATACATTGTGTGCAGTTTAGTTGTAAGTGATGGGGATGGTAATCAGCAGTTTTTAATTCCTTACTGTGTGTCAGATGATTGAAACCAAATAAATTTTATATAATCTTTATTATAGCTCAGTAAGTCGGTTAACATTACATCATTTTACAGGTAGTAAAACATGCTCAGAAATGTTGAGTAACTTGTCCAAAATGACATAGTAATTACCAGAGCCCCTTAGGCTTCTCGCTCTCCTCATTCTGCTCAGGGAAGTTTATCATGACTTCTATACCAGAATCTCTATACCAACAAATCTTAAATCTGTATCTGCAGCCTGGATCTCTCTTGAGTGTTCTCCAACCATCTATCAGTTGGCCTGTTAGAATCACCTGAAGTTCTACACATTCTCAACTGTACTTGCCATCTTCCTCCCTATATTTTTTTTCTCCTTTACTGTCCTCTAGTTCAGCTAGTAGGACCCACTATCTACCTATTGGTCCAAGCCGTACATAATGGAGTTCTTTTGATCAAAACACCCAAATATCTCCTGATCCGATGATCTTCTGCTGGTCCTCACCACTAACCTTCTAGTTCAGGCCAGAATCATCTCTTTCCAAGTGTATCAGTTAGTGTTTGCTGCACAATACAAAATTTCCCATAACATAGTGACTTCAAATAGAAATCATTTTACTTTAGTCACAATTATGTGTGCCAGCTGGGTAGTTTTTTAGGTCTGGACAAGTTTGGCTAAGCTCTGCTGGGCTTACTCTTGTGTCTGTGATCTGCTGAGATCGCTGGTGGCTTAATGACCTACCATGGCCTTACTTACATATCTGGTGATGGACAGGCTGTCAGCTCATGGCTGTATGGCTTTTGACCAGGGTGCTGGATTCTTTTCCACACATGGCCTTTCATTCTTCAGCAGGCTAGCTCATCCACATGGTGGTCTCAGTATTCTAAGTGCAGTAAAAGAGAAGAAGCCCCGATGTACAAGTATTTTTCAGGCCCTTGAGCTGTATTTGTTAATGTCATCCAGAGCCCCTGACTCACTGTGGCAAGACACTGCCAAAGATTGTGGATAGAGGGAGAGGAATATTTCATAGCCATTTTTGCAATCTATTACACTGGGACTTTGTAATAGCTCCCTGATGGTTTCCTTACCACCAATCTTGCCTCCTCCAATCCTTTTTTCATCCAGCACTCAATGAATGATCTATCATGTCAGTACTCCTCTCACTTCACTGGCATACCATTGTTTTGAATGTTCTAAAGTCCTAACTCCTTAACATGACTTAAGGTACTCCAGGATTTATATTCTATCTACCCCTTCAAGCTTTGACTCTCTCCCTATATTCTTAATTTCTTGTGGTTACTCAAACAGCCAGATTTAGTGTTTCTTAATCAGAGAGAATATGTGGCAGTAGGCTCTCATTAGTGTCCTTATCTTTCTCTACCTGAAAAGCACATTCTCATTTCCCTATCTTCCTGACCCTCCCTTATCTAAGTAACATATCTATCCACTAGTCTGAGCTTAAATATCACTTCCTCAGGCTTCTGTGGACATTTTGAATAGTAGCACTTCGACTTTACTGCAGGTAAGTGTTCAAAGTCTGCTTTCCTGTGAGAGTAGAAGCTCTTGAAGTCAGGAACCATGTCAATTTCATCTCGTACTAACTCTCTAACATGTAGCACCATGCCTGGTACATAGCAGGTGCTCAGTAAATACTGGCTAAAAGAACAAACACTCCTGACTTGTCTTATTTCAGTCTGACCATGGTACACTGTAGCTTAGGCTCAACTTGATGATTCTGTTCCCTTTGCTTATATACTTAATTTATTTTGTGTTTCTGGACTAAAAATGATTTTAGTAATGAATGGAGAAGGAAATATATATACTATCTTTATATCTAATGATATGTACCTAATACACATCTAATATGTATAATGTTATATATATTTAGTAAATTTAGTAATTAAATTCAGAAAATTTGGTAAGCTCACATTATTTCTTGTTCAGGAGTCAAGTGTAAATTTATGTCAATGTCTTTTCTTGCATCCCCACCTCCTTAGAGAGAAAAGTAAGTGAGTGATTTAAGAGGAAAAGGATGGGACCACTGCAAAGGGAGCTTAGACAACTTTTCAGTGGTCTGAGAGCAGTCTTACCCATGTTGCCTTAGCTGTCTGTGGTCTGTTGTTGCATGGAAATTTTCTTGGTAGGCTGGCATCATGAACATTGGCCAAGGTCTGCTCTGTGGAAGCCAGTCAATTCTGGAGGCCATTCTAAAATTCATGGAAATCTACTTGGGAAATATAATTTCAAGACCTGTCTTTCTTGACTTGTGTATATAGTGTGTCCTTATAGTTTGTGTCAAGTGAAGCTGCCATGGTGAACTTTATAGCAAATCTGATAACTCTGTTACTATAAACTCAAAACAGAAAAAAAAATTCAGAAATCTTCTCTGGACACTAGAAAAAGTTGTCAAATCAAATAGTTCTTAAATCGAAGTTATTGATTTTGAAGCCCTGGAAAACTAGGTCATGTATAACTTGTATAAATCTAATTAGTTAGAAACATATAGACTGGTTTACAGCCTCTCTCCATATCCTTTATCGATCTCAGTTTCTTCATCTATGAAGTGCAGAAATTCATAATCTTACACTACATAATATTGCTATAGACCTAAGATGAGATAATATATGTGAGATAATTTTGTGTGCTATAAAGTATTATTCATTATCAAGCATTTTTTAATATATATATTCCAGACCTTGTGTTAAGGCCAAGGGAGAGATATAAAAACAAGTAAGATATAGTCCTTGCTCTGAGTAAGCTTGCAACTGATGGAGGTGACAGATGAGGATAAAATCATAATACAGAATGAACAAAACTGCAGTATCACAGAGGGGGTAGCAATTAATTCTGGCTAGAGGGTTCACAGAAGAGAAGATATTTAATTTGGGCTTGGAAGGATAGGTAAGATTTTACCAGAGGGAGAAGACAAGAAGAGCGTTCTAGTCAGATATCTCCTTCTAATATGTAACAGGAGACTCACTCTGTTTTTACAACAATGAGAAGTGGCGGGTAGATACCCAGAAGGCATATAAAAGAGGTATAATTGTGAATATTATTTATTTATTTTTGGATTAAGAGAGGATGAGAGGAAGTCATAAAACAAAGCAGCATCAAGGACAACTAAACCAGAACAAGAAGCAATGAAAATTCACTGGGGGAAATAAAACCCATTACTTGTTACTTTATATATACCCCCAAAATGCATGAAAACTTTGAAGCCACCCCTGAAAATTTCATGCATCAGAAGAGGATGCTTTTCTCTTACTTAATAATCAGATGAGTGAATACGTCAATGTGGAGATTGAGACAAATTGAAAGTGATTAATAGTGTTTGGTAAAGGATGCATTCAAATACTTTTATAAAAGTAACTTCAACAACAATTCATGAACTAAACAGAAAAACAGGAAAGTAACTGAGTTCTAATTAGACATATTGTCAACACTCTGTGTCATGGGTGGAAAGGCCCATTACTCCTCATACCCGCTACCCCTATTGCCAGGGGACAACGAAGATGGATGCTTTAGTTTTAAATGAAGAAATCTGTGCGAGACAAATTCATGAAAAAAAGTTCAAAAAAATGTTAAAAAAGCATTTTAAATGTAAGGAATTCAAGGGGCTCCTGGGTGGCTCGGTTGGTTAAACATCTGACTCTTGATTTTGGGTCAGGTCATGATCTCACAGTGGTGAGATCTAGCCCCGTGTTGGGTTCTCCACTGGGTATGGAGATTCTCTCTTCCCCTCTCCCTCTGCCTCTCTTCTTCTCATGCTCACACTTTCTCTCTCAAAAAACAAAACAAAAGCGAATTAAAAAAAAGCATAATAATTCAAAATCTGAAGGGAAACATAGACACACATATACACACAGATTCATTTCCCATTTTCAGACATATTAAGTTAGAGACCAGACATATAATTTAAATTATTCAGAAAGATGCCATTGAAAGTGAAAGGGAGTGCTGTTTATAATTGTCACCAGGACAACAGGTGCAAACTGGGACTGTCCTGGGTAAGTTAGATGTATGGTAACCTTAGTTGTAGGAACTGCACAGTTAAACTTTGTTGAATAGGACAAAACAAATGCTTTTTTTTTTTCCACTCAGGAGCTCCTAAAGCTTCTGGCCTTAAAACACTAGAAGTTTTGGCTAATGCAAAATTTATTATGTAGGTGGGAATAGAGTAGTATAAGCACCAGTATATTGTTGTACTTAAGAGCATTGACTGGTTTCAAATCCTGGTTAACTGTGTGACTTTGGGTGAATTGCTTAATGTCTCTGTGCCTCAACTTCCTCATCAGTAAATTGGGGATAATAACTGTTATTGTGAGAATTAAACAACAATACATGGAAAGTGCTTGCAAGAGTGTCTGGTTCAAAGGATTATGGAAATGCTTGTTAGTTTTATAATTATGCCCATTTTATAGATTACACTTCTCTCCCCACCAAAAAAAAAAAAATAAAAAAAAATAAAAGGAACAGATAAACAAATTATGTTCAGAGTTTAACCTGATAATCAGGCTCACTTTAAGGTAGTCAAAAAGTGATCCAGGATAGACTGAGCTGGAAACTTGGGCCTTCTCCAGAAAGAAGTATTTCCAAGCTTTCTCTGGAAATGAGTGAAGGGGAAGAAGAGGTCAGGCAAGATCTTAGTTTACTGGTTTGGTTTAAAGTCTCTGAGATGTCCAATGCTCGGTCAGATGTGTACCAGACTTGTTACTCATGTAGTGATATTATAGAGGCAAATGAGGTTTGAAAAAACACTAGAAACTTCCAAAACAACCACAGGAAGTACATATTTATATGCTTACATTTACGTCTTGCCATTAGGCTGAGTCTTCTTCATTATTACAATAATTAGTAATTACATTGGGGCGCCTGGGTGGCTCAGTCGGTTAAGCGACCAACTTCAGCTCAGGTCACGATCTCGTGGTCCGTGAGTTCGAGCCCCGCGTCAGGCTCTGGGCTGATGGCTCAGAGCCTGGAGCCTGCTTCCGATTCTGTGTCTCCCTCTCTCTCTGCCCCTCCCCCGTTCATGCTCTGTCTCTCTCTGTCCCAAAAATAAACGTTAAAAAAAAATTTTAAAAAAATTAGTAATTACAACAATTAATTACAATTATAATTACTATTAAAACAATAATATAAAAATAACTATAACTGTCATTCTTGAGCCTTTACTAGATGCCAGGCCCTCCCCGAGTCCTTCACATGTATTAACTCATGCAATACAACAAATATTTGATTTAGGTGCTATTATTATTATCCTTTTGCAGATGAAGATACTGAGGAATAAAGAAGTTACAGATTGGCTTAGTTTTGTATTTCATCAGTGTCAGATACATGCCAGGCACCTGGTAAGTATTTATTGAATCAATTTGCTTGTAGGCCTGTTAATATTTTCTAGCAGAACCCACTTACATCGTTGATTTTATTCAGTAAGAAGAAATTTTGAGAATCTATTTAGAGGAAAAAAACATTTGCTTGCAACTGCTTTGTTATCCTTGCATATATTTGTTCTTGGTATTTTGATTTCTGTAAGACCACAAGAATTCATAATTATAAACAACATTTCAAATAACCTTTTATGTGCCATCACAGGTAAGGATAGAAGTGTTAAATGAGATTTTGAATTCTGGAAAACGGCCTAACAAATGAGAACAGATAATTTTTAATAAATCACTTATGTTTGGCTTTGGAAAGCATTATTCTGGATATTTTTGCCTCCAGTGATTTGATTTCCTAATTATGTTTTTACCTCAGGACAGTATTATAATTGCTTACATTTTCTGAGCACAGACCAGCTGTAAGGGGAGAGGGGCACTTCTGGGCAGTTCTGTAAATGTCAGGAGCAGGAGGTCAGTCTGGGGTTAATGATGTGCCCTGAATCTTCCACACAGTGGAAAATCCACCAGTGGAGAGTGTGCCTACGATAAAGTATGTGAAGTAAGAGAGGACACCAAGTAGAAAACGAGGCAGCCGGAAAGACATCAACAGCAGAGAAGGCAGGGGAATAGCACAGAGTAGCCATTAGAGGCAATTGATCAGGGAAACAAATAGAAGGTGGTAGTAAATTTTTATTCTCCTCAATGGGCTATTTTGTAATGGTACTTTGGATGCTATGTGTTTGGCTACAAAAGCAGGCACTGCATTTTAATGTTTTGGGTCAGTTATAGAAAACAATAACAGGGGAGAAATAGTATTCCCAAGGATATGATGATATCTGTGTGTTTATTTGCTGCATTTAAAATTTAAAGGGCCAGGCTCCAGAAATGAATTATAGTTAGATTAAATGCTTTTCTAAATGCCAAAGTGATGCAGTGGCTCATCCCGATTTCTCCCTCATCATGCCTCTCTTTGACAACTGAAATCTAAGCACAGCCATAATCTCATCAGCCTTGCTTCTTTAATGAAAGACACTACCCTCAATGATCCATTTGATCAACACTCATTCAACAGTAACCATGGGTGGGCAAACAGTCCAGTGGGGGAGAAAAACACTAAAACACAATTACAGATCACCCCATACTTAGAGTTGTGTTAAATGCAATGAAGAAAATTTCCAGTTCTAAGAACACTGTATAGAGGGACCTATTATAGACTGGTGTGGGGGGGGGGAGAGGGTTGATAGAAAGTGTCCCTGCATACGTTACACGTAAGACTTGAAGAATAAATAGGAATTGGCCAGGTGAAGCTGGTGGTGGAAAGAGTCAAGTGCACATGACAGATCTTACTCTATTCTTTATATTAAAAGGGTTTTGTAGGGGCGCCTGGGTGGCGCAGTCGGTTAAGCGTCCGACTTCAGCCAGGTCACGATCTCGCGGTCCGTGAGTTCGAGCCCCGCGTCGGGCTCTGGGCTGATGGCTCGGAGCCTGGAGCCTGTTTCCGATTCTGTGTCTCCCTCTCTCTCTGCCCCTCCCCCGTTCATGCTCTGTCTCTCTCTGTCCCAAAAATAAATAAAAATGTGAAAAAAAAAAAAAGGGTTTTGTAACTTCAAAGTCAGCCAGTTGACTATTTCTGGTGGGGCTGATTGAAGGGAATGTGATGAAATTTGGAAAGCTCACATAATAACAACAGGACACTGGAGTGACACCCCTTTCTCCTTAAGCACTTCTCTCCACCTTGGAAAGCAGAGACCTGTGGTAGAATTATTGAAATGTAGGTGAACAGGTTGCCTTCCTTTTGGCTTTGATGGTGCCAGAAGAGGGAAAGAAGAGTCTGTATGGTCTCAGTAGAGGTGGAAGATAGCAACCAGGAGCCATTGGGTTGCTCTTCTCACCATAGCGCAATTATTATGGGCTTTCAGGGACCTCTCTCTGGACAGACAGGGAATGTGTAAAATGCCTTCTGAGGTTGGCAGATATAAAAAGCCCAGATGGCTGATATAAAAAACCCATCTCCAAAGGCATTCTAAGGGGAATTCAGTGCTGCTCTCAGAGCATGAGTTTTAAATCTACACAACCTAGGACCATTGTTTTGCAGATAGCTTCAGCTATTTATTTTTACTGCAACATGGGGGAGAGGTGACTTCAACAACTTTTTCTGTGCTTAATGCTGGATTCCATAAATCACCTCAGAATAAGTCTGGCATTAAAGGCAAAAATGAGTTAAAAATCCTATGTTTTTTTTTTTAAAAAAAAAGCTGTGTGGGAGGCAATGCTCAGTCTGGGAGGTTTGAGAGGAAAGCTCTCACGATGTTCACAGCCCACACAATCACAGGGTGTAAATTCTCGGGGAGGGAATTCTTTGGCAGTAGCAACATACATAATCACATTTTCCTCAGAGCAGGCTTTATGTTCGAGTTTTTAATTCATGTTAAGGTTTAAAGAATTGCCTTTAATTATAAAAATGGCTAAACATTTTTATCTAGTATCCTTTCAGAAAACAGATTCCTTGAGGAATGATTTAATCCAATGATTTGGGTGGTGATAGAAAAGCACAGACTTGTTATGCACTCAGCTAGGAACATGTGTGTGTTTAAGTGTGAAGCCCAGATAGGAATATGCATTAAATTATTCCATTTTCATGCAATCACGTGGACAATAAGCAAATCCCACAAGTATTGTTCTCCTGCAAGAATCCTGGCTATTGGCAGTTCATTTTCAAGTACAGATTTCTCTACATGAAATCAAAGTAACCAAACATAATCGTTTCTCTGTCAACTCTTGATTATTAGTGTGTAAATTATGCCTTAATGCTTTCCAGAGTCGCTAACATCACTTCATCAGGGAGCTCAGGTTTTGAGTTCTGCCAAATGTCAGCTTAATGCTGGAGATATGAAAAGTTTCATAGTAATGGTAATAATAATCGTTAATATTTATTGAGCATTGTCTACGTGCCAGGCAATATTCTAAGTGCTTTCCATGTTTTATTTTGACCCCTCCCAAAACTTCCTGGAGTAGATATTATTCTTATTTCTGTTTTACAGATCAGAGGCAGGGAACTTGTGAAAATTGGCCAAAATCACATTGAGGAGGGCACTTGTTGGGATGAGTACTGGGTGTTGTATGTAAGCGATGAACCACAGGAATCTATGCCCCAAACCAAGGGCACACTTTACACACTGTATGTTAGCCAATTTGACAATAAATTATGTTAAGAAAAAACAAAAATTGGCCAAAATCAGACATCTCATCATTGTGATCAGGCTGCCAATCTGACTTCTCTACAAATGTGTTACATCAGAAGTGACACATATTTTATTGGTTCTTTTATTTTCAGAACATACTCAATTAAAATTTTATCCAAATTGTTCCTTAGTCATGTATTTTATTTTGCTTACTGACACAAAAGTTAGTGACAGTAGAAGCTAAATATTATTGATCAACACTTGTGGACTTGTTTTAGGATGCTATTTTTGCTTTCTTGCTTTGGTATTATCAGTTTGTAAGTAAATGATACCACCCCCCGCACACCCCCCCCCCATTTTCTCATGAGAAAATTCTGAATAGATCTTTAAGAAATGTTCTTGTAGGTATAAAGTATGCAGCATGTCCAAAATGTATTTGACTTTAAACCTCTCCACATTTTGGGGGAGCATTTTGTGCAGCAAGTATTTCCCAATTGTGATAAATGCTATTCTAATATTTTATCATAAGCATATCTTACCTCCTTTTCATCTCTCAAATGACTATAATCTAGATTGTCTTCAAGACTTCCATAATTTCAAATCAAATGGCCTCTTCTCAGATGACATCTCATGATCTCCCAGGAAACAACTTTATAAACCGTTTCTGACTTGGAATGTTCTCCTTTCTGGGTTTGAGTTCACCATTTCCTTTTGGTTTTCTCTTTTCCCCTCTGTCTTCTCAGTTTTCTCTATTACCTTGCCTTTATCCAATTCTTAAATTTTCCCTAAGGGCCTATCCTTGACTGCCATCTCAATGTTAAATTTCTAGTTGCTTCATTCAGACTGCCACACTCATCTTTACTTTCTGAATATTCCCCGACTTCTTTAGAAATAACTAATTCCTCTTCCCTTTCCCTGTCAAGGGCACTTTATTTATGCCATGGTACATAGTTGTATCCTGCCTGCCTTATAACTAGTCTCCTTTGTGAGGAAACAGTAGGCTCTGTTGTGGGTAACTCAGACGATTATCAGAACAAAAGTTTACATCTCACTCATGCAAGAGTCTGAGGCAGATCAGGGCAGCTCTCAAGGACGGCTGTCTGCCATTCCATTCAGGGATTCAGAGATCCAGGCAACTTCAAATTTGAGGCTCTACCTTCTCAGCAAAAGGGATTTTTCTCTGACTTCCATGGCAGAAGAGAAAGATTAGAAATTTAATAGGGGCACCCTGACTCATCCTGGTCTGTGCTGTTCATATTTCACTGGCCATCACAAATCATAGGGTTCTAGATAGCAGAACTGGGCTGTTTAGTCTTCCATGTGCCCAGGAAAGACGGGAGAACTACTGGTGAACAGCTTGGTACATGGATTGTGTCATAACCATTTTTCTACCCCCCATAGTTGGCACAGAATTTGACAATAAACACCAATAATGTCTCATAAACTGAATCTAATCTAGTTCAAACTTGCATCACTTTACAGATGGAAAAGCTGAGGCCCTTCCCAAGGAAAGAGGGTTTCCCCAAATTAGTCAAGGAGATATTTACAGAACTAGGAAAAAGAATCTAAGTTTATTGCTCCTTTTACTACACTTGCTGTTCCTGAAGGAATTTATTCTAGAGGAATTGTATGATTTTGCTGGGTTGAGCATTATGTCCATTAAGATTGTGAGGTTTGTTTTTGTTTGTTTTCTTGCTTGCTTTATTTTCTTTTGAAGTTTATTTATTTTTTAATTTTTAATTTTTTAATTCTATTTTTTTTAATTTACATCCAACTTAGTTAGCATATAGTGCAACAATGATTTCAGGAGCAGATTCCCTAATGCCCCCTACCCATTTAGCCCATCCCCCTCCCACAACCCCTCCAGTAAACCTCTATTTGTTCTCCATATTTAAGAGTCTCTTATGTTTTGTCCCCTCCCTGTTTTTATATTCTTTTTGCTTCCCTTCCCTTATGTTCATCTGTTCTGGGTCTTAAAGTCCTCATATAAGTGAAGTCATATGATATTTGTCTTTCTCTGACTGACTAATTTCTCTTAGCATAATAACCTCTAGTTTCATCCACGTTGTTGCAAATGGCAAGATTTCATTCTTTTTTGATTGCTGAGTAATACTCCATTGTATATATGTACCACATCTTCTTTGTCCATTCATCCATTGATAGACATTTGGGATCTTTCCATACGTTGGCTATTGTTGATAGTGCTGCTATAAACATTGGGGTGCATGTGTCTCTTTGAAACAGCACACCTGTATCCCTTGGATAAATACCTAGTAGGGCAATTGCTGGGTCATAGGGTAGCTCTATTCTTAATTTTTTGACGAACCTCCCTACTGTTTTCCAGAGTGGCTGCACCAGCTTGCGTTCCCACCAGCAGCGCAAAAGAGATCTTCTTTCTCTGCATCCTCACCAACATCTGTTGTTGCCTGGGTT